>NC_091863.1:122776196-123117625 GCF_037783145.1 Equus przewalskii | reverse complement strand
CAGAGGGCAAGCAGGTCCTGGCTTTGCCAGGGCTATTGCTTTAGGAGCCAGGTCGGTAATATCAGCCAGGGTGGGTGACACTGCAGGATGGTGGGAGGGACAGGCAGGCAGAAGTTGCATGCTAACTCTTCCCGTCTGGTATCTCCCCCAGCCTGTCTCCCAGCCTACCCAGGTGACTCTGATCACAGCACCCAGTGGGGTTGAGGCCCAGCCTGTGCATGACCTCCCTGTGTCCATCCTGGCCTCGCCTACTACAGAACAGCCCACGGCTACAGTTACCATTGCTGACTCAGGCCAGGGTGATGTGCAGCCTGGCACCGTGACGCTGGTGTGCTCCAACCCGCCGTGCGAGACCCATGAGACGGGCACTACCAACACAGCCACCACCACTGTTGTGGCTAACCTCGGGGGGCACTCCCAGCCCGCCCAGGTGCAGTTTGTCTGTGACAGACAAGAGGCAGCTGCTTCTCTCGTGACCTCACCAGTGGGGCAGCAGAATGGCAGCGTGGTTCGCGTCTGCTCGAACCCGCCGTGCGAGACCCATGAGACAGGCACCACCAGCACCGCCACCACCGCCACCTCCAACATGGCGGGGCAGCACGGCTGCTCGAACCCGCCTTGCGAGACCCACGAGACAGGCACCACCAGCACCGCCACCACCGCCATGTCAACCATCGGCACCGTCCAGCAGCGAGATGCCCGGCACGCCTATGTGGCCAGCACTGCTCCTGCTGTGGTCCGGGTCAGCCTGGCTGCTGGGGCGTCACAGGGAGCCCAGGGTTCTGTCAAGCCCTCGTGCCAAACCTGCCAGACCAGCGCAACCAGCACCACCATGACTGTGATGGCCACCAGTGCCCCGCTCCTTGGGCCAAGCCTGGTGCTGGAGGCTGGCGGCCACAGCACCACTTTTGTGCAGTTGGCCCCTGTGAGCAGCCAAGTCAGGCCCAGCGGCCTTGGCGGCAAGGACAGCCCCATAGCTGGCCTAGGTCAGCTGGTGTCTGCAGGGCACCAGCTGGAGGCACATCACACCCACACAACCAACACACCCACCACAGCCCGCTCCACCATGGGTGCCGCAGAGCTCGGTGAGGCACAGGGAACCCTCATACCTGCGTACGAGAGCTCATCTGGTGCCGCTGTGACTGTGACAGCCCTGGAGGCATTGCTGTGCCCTTCGGCCACCGTGGTCCAAGTCTGCTCCAACCCACCATGTGAGACCCATGAGACGGGCACCACCAACACAGCCACTACCTCGAGCGCAGGCAGTGCCCAGCGGGTCTGCTCCAATCCGCCATGCGAGACCCACGAGACGGGCACCACCCATACACCTACCACCGCCACCTCCAGCGGGGCTGCGGGCCAGCCTGAGGGTGGGCAGCAGCCCCCTGCTGGCCACCCCTGTGAGACACACCAGACCACTTCCACTGGTACCACCATGTCGGTCAGCGTAGGAGCCCTGCTCCCTGCCACCACTCCCTCCCCCAGGACCCTGGAGTCCACCTTGGAGGTGGCAGCACCACCCACGGTTACCCCCCAGGCCGGCGTTTCGTTACTGGCTCCTTTCCCGACACAGAGGGTGTGCTCCAATCCCCCCTGTGAGACACACGAGACAGGCACCACGCACACGGCCACCACTGTCACCTCCAACATGAGCTCAAACCAAGGTGAGTGAAGGCGGCCGGCCTGGCATTTCTGCTCCCTCAGAGCCCAAGGCTCAAAGGATAAGGGAAGTGGTGGCTGAAAGGTCTGTCTAGCCAGAGGCCAACAGGTACATTCCGGGGAGCTCAGTTTACGTGGCGGGGGTGGGGCACGGGTCCTCCAAGCAGCTGTGTCTCATGGTGGCAAAGCCATGCGGAGGGAGGCTCTAGGGCTCCTGCCACCCAGCCTCCTCCCTAGGTTCCTCCAGGCCGAGTGCCTCTCACCTCACTCTGCTTCCTCCCCACAGATCCCCCACCAGCTACCAGCGACCAGGGAGAGGTGGAGAGCACCCAGAGTGACAGTGTGAACCTCACCAGCTCCAGTGCCATCACGACCACTGTGTCTTCCACGCTAACGCGGGCTGTGACCACTGTGACACAGTCCACGCCGGTCCCTGGCCCCTCGGTGCCGGTAAGAGCCCTGGCTGGGTCCCCTCTTGCCTCCCTGTTGCCCACTGTGCCTTTGGCCGTGCTATTCTGGAGTCAGACACCAGGTGTCACTCTTGTACCAGGCACTGTGCAGTTCCTGGTCCCTTCTCCAGACCATAAAAGGGCAGCTTGGTGCATGACAAGGCAGGAGGCAGGAGTCCCCCATCCTCTGGAGTCTCACAGGCACTTTCATTTCCGTAGCTGTTTCCCACAGCCTGTCATTTCACTGTAGCCTATGAGAGTGACACAGTGGGAGTCTGAGTGCCACTTTGGCTAGACCAGGAGGCCTCTCTGAGGGCAGGTTGAAGTGACCAGCAGGTCTCGAAGGTCTCGCCGCCTCCTGCCGCCCCCTCCCCATTTCACGGGGTTGCGCTGGCCTGTTGAGAATGAAAATCCAGGCCCACAGGGAAAGATGAAGGCTGCCTGGTTCTGGCCTCTCTCTCCTCCCCTCTGACGGGGGCTTCTCTCCCTTTCTAGAAGATCTCATCAATGACTGAGACTACCCCAGGGGCTCTGACCACCGAAGTCCCCATTCCGGCCACGATAACAGTGACCATAGCCAACACAGAAACTTCTGACATGCCCTTCTCTGCTGTTGACATCCTGCAGCCCCCAGAGGAACTCCAGGCCTCACCAGGGCCTCGCCAGCAGCTGCCGCCACGGCAACTCCTGCAGCCCGCCTCCACACCCCTGATGGGGGAGTCCACCGAGGTCCTGTCAGCCTCCCAGACCCCTGAGCTCCAGGCCGCCGTGGATCTGAGCAGTACAGGGGACTCATCTTCAGGCCAGGAGCCTGCCAGTTCAGCTGTGGTAGCCACTGTGGTGGTCCAGCCACCCCCGCCCACACAGTCTGAAGTAGACCAGTTGTCACTTCCCCAAGAGCTGATGGCTGAGGCCCAGGCGGGCACCACCACCCTCATGGTAACAGGGCTCACCCCTGAGGAGTTGGCAGTGACTGCTGCTGCTGAAGCAGCTGCCCAGGCCGCAGCCACAGAGGAAGCCCAGGCCCTGGCCATCCAGGCAGTGCTCCAGGCCGCCCAGCAGGCTGTCATGGGTAGGTGCTGGGGCAGGGTGGCTCTCCACGCTATCTTCAGTTGAGGCCAGACAGGGGCCCTGAGGGGAAGATGGCCCCCTCAGGAGGAGCAAGGACATGGGATTCTGGAGTGTCCCTGTTGATGGTCCTGGCTGTAGGGCTGCAGTGATGGGCAGCTCGAGAAGAGGAGGCTCACTTCCTGCCAGGGTGGCATGAGTCAGAGGTGAAGGGGAGGATGGCCACATCGGACAGGCTGGACTTGGCACCCAGGAAGGAGGCAGGGCCCCTTGGTTGGGGAAGGGGAGGGTAGAGGTGAGCCAGGAAACAAGGTCCGGGGGACAGGTTCTAAGGGTCTTTGTCTATTGGGACTGCCCATAGTGCTCAAGTGGAGAGACCAGGCTGGGAGGGGAGTGACAGTGGGAAGCCAGGGACAGGCTCCTCCTGGCTGGCGTTCCTGTTGAGTAGTGTTTTTCTCCACCCTGGAGCAGGCACTGGAGAACCCATGGACACGTCCGAGGCAGCAGCAGCCGTGACACAGGCAGAGCTGGGCCACTTGTCAGCCGAGGGCCAGGAGGGCCAGGCCACCACCATCCCCATCGTGCTGACACAGCAGGAGCTGGCTGCCCTGGTGCAGCAGCAGCAGCAGCTGCAGGAGGCGCAGGCCCAGCAGCAGCACCATCACCTCCCCACCGAGGCCCTGGCCCCTGCCGACAGCCTCAATGACCCGACTATTGAGAGCAACTGCCTCAACGAGCTGGCCGGGGCTGTTCCCAGCACTGTGGCCCTGCTACCCTCCACAGCCACTGAGAGTAAGTTCTTGCAGCACCCGCTCCGGGGTGGGCCCCCCTGTGCAGAGGTGGGGAGTGTGGTCTGGCCCAAGGGAGGAGCTCCCACACAGAAACCAGGTCTCTGGGGCCTTTCCCATTGACGCCCTCTTTCCTCCCAGGCCTGGCCCCTTCCAACACATTTGTGGCTCCCCAGCCAGTCGTGGTAGCCAGCCCTGCGAAGCTGCAGGCTGCAGCTACCCTCACTGAAGTGGCTAACGGCATCGAGTCCCTGGGCGTGGTAAGTCTGGTGTGACAGGGATTTAGGGAGCACTGCCTCTGGGTTCTGAGGGCTGAGGGCCTGATCTCTTCTCCCCTTTCTATCTTCCAGAAGCCGGACCTACCACCTCCACCCAGCAAAGCCCCTGTGAAGAAGGAGAATCAGTGGTTTGATGTGGGGGTCATTAAGGGCACCAACGTAATGGTGACACACTATTTCCTTCCACCAGATGATGCTGTCCCATCTGATGTAAGTGTCCCTAGGAGCTGACGCCCTCGGGTGGGTGGATCCTGGCCATGAGGCAGGTACCGGGGCTTTCAGGGACTTCTGAAGCTCCCCAGAGGTGGCATCTTGGGGCCGGCCCAAGGACAGCCAGGTGCAGAGCCTTCCCCACACACTGCCTCGTCCTGCACCCCTTGAAGCACCAGAGAAGCCCAGTCTGTCTACCTCGCCATGTCCTCCCTTGTCACGAAGGGGCTGCCATTGCTGCCCTCTTCCCCCCTCCCCCCACTCCTCTCTCACATGGACCTCCATCATGCCCCAGGTGGAAAACTGCTCTATGGGCCCCAAAGCCATACCCCATCCAGAGCTGCCATCTCGACGGTGAGGTTCATGTCACTTTTTTCTCTCTCTCCCTGTTCTTTCTGTCTTTTTCCCCAGGATGACTCGGGCACTGTCCCAGACTATAACCAGCTAAAGAAGCAGGAGCTGCAGCCGGGCACAGCCTATAAGTTTCGTGTTGCCGGGATCAATGCCTGTGGCCGAGGGCCCTTCAGCGAGATCTCAGCCTTTAAGACGTGTCTGCCTGGTTTCCCAGGGGCCCCCTGTGCTATTAAAATCAGCAAAGTGAGTCTTTCTGTGGTGTGGCTCTCTGTCCCCGGCTGGTTCCCTGCTCACCTGGAGCATAGCAGGCCTTGGCTGAGGCCATACACACGCAAGTCCCTTCTATGCTGGGGCAGGTGGGGGTGACCCAAGAGGGGCCCCAAGATGTAGGCAGAGTCAGCCAGGTCTGGAGTGAAGCCTGTCACCAGTTGCCAGGGTGACAAGAGCAAGTTCCTTCCTTCTCTTGGCCTCAGTCTCCCTCTCTGTAACATGACAGCTGATGTTCAGCAAGTGTCCACTACATGCCACATTCAACATGTTCTTTTATCCAATCCTTGAAACATCCTGAGGAGGTATGGAACCTGTTGTTAGCTCCATGCTCCTGATGAGCAAACTAAGGCACCAAGAGGCTAAGTGACAAGTCATAGATTAGGGGCAGAGCAAGTATAGGCAGGCTGTGTTCCGAGTGGGGCAGATGAGGCCATCTCTTTGGAGCTTCTTGAACTCTGCTGTAAAATAGCACTGTGTCAGGAAGAGGGGTGAAGTATGAGCAGTCAGTTCTGGAAGCTGCAAGGCATTCTAGCTCGTCTATTCACAGATAGGCAGAGTGGGATAAAGTCCCACAGGCCGAAGACAGCATCACTTGACCTTTTCCCCGTTGCTTCTAGAGTCCGGATGGTGCTCACCTCACCTGGGAGCCGCCCTCTGTGACCTCGGGCAAGATCATTGAGTACTCCGTGTACCTGGCCATACAGAGCTCACAGGCCGGTGGTGAGCCCAAGAGCTCCACCCCGGCTCAGCTGGCCTTCATGCGGGTGTACTGCGGGCCCAGCCCGTCCTGCCTCGTGCAGTCCTCCAGCCTCTCCAACGCCCACATCGACTACACCACCAAGCCTGCCATCATATTCCGCATTGCTGCCCGCAACGAGAAGGGCTACGGCCCAGCCACCCAAGTGAGGTGGTTGCAAGGTAGGTGTCATTTGTTGGGCTCCTTGGGCAGCCTCTGGGTGGGAGCTGAGGAGTGGACACCCCTGGTTGAGTATCAGGTGGGGCAGAGTGGCCCAGCTTCAAGCTGGACTTTGGAGCTTTATAATCTGGGGCGCCTGATGGCCTAGGGTGCTACGGAGGTGTCTTGCAGGGGTACCTCGCCTCATCTGGGGGTACAGGGAAAGCTTCCCAGGGGCGTTTGAGGTAGATGGGTGGGGAGAATGGCAAGAATGTGAAGTAGGAGGCACCAGGGGAGGCTAGAGCCCAGTGGGCAAGGCACGGGGTGGGGAGCAGAGGCCCAGGCTGCAGGTTGTATGCCAACTCCCACGAGGCTGACCAGGGAGGACAGTGAGGGCCTCTAACCTGAGTTCAGGGCAACCCTTGGGGGTGGCACACAGGTGGCCAGAACCATGGGGAGCATGCCTACGGGAGGGGTTGTCACGCTCTGGAGGTCAGCTGGCTGTGCTGAGGGGAAGGGGATTGCAGATACTTCCTTTGCTCTTGCTCTCTTGGCCCATGTGCTGCTGTGGGACTGGAGTCCTGCTGTCCACCTTGCTCAGCTGCTCACCGCTCCCTCTTCCCTTTCAGAAACCAGTAAAGACAGCTCTGGCGCCAAACCGGCCAGCAAGCGGCCCATGTCCTCTCCGGAAATGTAAGCAGGAAGCCCCTTTCAGAAACCTTCTGAGGCTGGGGGTGGGCAGCTTCTGGGAGGAAGGAACAGTGGGAATACTAGGGCTCCACTTCTCCTTAAATGATTTGGGAGGGGGCTCAACTGGGTGTGAAGCCCCTCTAGGTACCAGGCAGAGACTTGTCAGGACCCATGCTAACACTGTCTTTACCTTTTCCTTCCATTTTCCAAGGAAATCCGCTCCAAAGAAATCTAAGGCAGACGGTCAGTGAGAGGCAACTGCCCCGCGCCTGGATGCTTCTCCAGACACCCCTTCTGCTTCAGGAACGCCACCTGCCAGGGCCCGCCCGTCCCACCCACTCGGCGCTCACACTTCACCCTCACGAGCCACTGGCCGCCATTCATTCTCTCCCTCTCTGTTTTTAAAATTATCTCAAGAAAGCACATTTTACCATTGCTGTTGGGGGGAAGTGGAAGGCAGAGCTGGAAGAGCAGTGAGCAAGTGAGAGCAATGCGCCTTCCTCCCCCACCCGCCCCTCCCCCGCCAGCGCCTTCCCCTGAGAGCTGAGCAAGCCCAGAGAATTCAGAGGCCCTCAAGGGAGAGAACTAGAAACCTAAAAGGAAGGAGACGGCATAGAAGGAAGGAGACGGAATGCATGCACCCCCAAAACCTGCACACCTCTTGCTGTTTGTCACCCTTGGCTCGAGGGGGCAGCCAAGGGCTGGGGGGTGCAGGCATGGAAGCTGAGGAAAGGCGCCGCCCACTCATGCCCCTGCCCCGCCTGCTGCCACAGGCTTTGTGGGGCACCCCAAGCTGGGTGTCTGGCTGGTTGTATTTTATTTTGTTACCTTCGCATTTTCTGCCACCTAACGGCGGCCCCCCTTTGGCTTACCCAACCCTGTCTTTGCCGGCGATCCCACAGGAAGCTTACACGTTTTCTCAGAGGCCTTCGTACTCCCACCTCTTCTCGCCTTCCCTCTTCTTTCCCATTTAAAAAAAGAGAAGAAAGAAAGAAAAAGAAAAGGGGCGAAGAAGGAGCCCCATGGTGGCCTGAGCAGTGTTCTGTGAAAACCTCCCAACTCCCAGTGGGGCCTAGAGTAGCCCCCGAGCCTGGCCTCGGCCCCCCCCGGGTCGGGCTGGGGCCACATCGCCAACTGCTGCATTGGTTGTATTGTTTTCAGTTGAAATTGATGAAGTTAACATTTTTATTGTAATTTTAGCCTTAGTGTGTGGGGTTTTGTCCCTTTTTTGTTGTTGTTAGCTGTGTACAGAATGTGTATCTTTTTTTTTTTTTTTTTTTACTTTTTTCTCCTTGGCTAAGCCTTGGCAGGGATCTTTCTGGAGGAAAAGCCCTGGGAGCAGCTGGGGCAGGAGAGGCGGGGAATCTCCCCTGTAGGCCTTGTGTTTGCTGCCCAGCCCGATTTCCTCTTGCTGGCCCCTGCCCTCTGGGACAAGGGAGGGTGAGCAGTCAGACCTCACTCACATGGTCTCCACACCTATAGGATCGAGCTTGAGAGTCTGCTGGAGCCTGCAGTCGGTCAGGTTTCTGAGGATGGCTGGGGGTTGGGAGCAGCTGCGTGCCATCCTCCTGATCCTGGGTTCCCAGTGCCCTCCAGCACCCCCAGGCTCCCTCCTGGGCACAGCTGGCTTAGAGTGTCTGACTCCTCCACTGCTGCTTCCTGCGGCCGCCACCTCCAGGCAAAGTTGTGAGGAAAGGGGGTTGGGGGAAGTGGGGCTCAGGCAGCCTGGGAAGGAGCCAGCCAAGAGCACTAGCCACCAGCTCTATGAATCTGCAGCGCTGTCCCCAGGCTGAGCCCATCCTCCTAGGGCCAGACTTGGGCTTGGGGCTCTGCTTGGAGTGGCTAATGAGACAGCTTTCTGCCCCACACCCCAGCTTTAGGCAACCAGCAGGGCTGCAAGCAGGTTACAGAAGGATTTAAAAGGAGCAGCCAATCTTTTCAGACCCCACCCTGGAGACAGCTGTGGCCTGGGGCCTCCACAGACACCCCCGCCCCCAACACCACCACCACCACCACCAGCCAGTGGCCTCTGGGCCCCTGGTTTGTTGTATTCTAGTAGATTTCGCTGTGGAAAACGTCCCGTTTAGTCACCTTGGAGCCCACTCGCCTGGTCCCATTGTTGACCCCGGTCCCTTCCCCTGAGTGCCCTTTGATTTCTCGGTTCTGAGAACAGTACACCCGTCATCTATTGTAGAGTAACCCCGTGACTCAATATTACCATAGTGCGATGTTGTTTTGTGCTATTTTGAACAATTAAAAGACTTTTTTTGAAATAACCATCTGCTGCCCCTTGCTCTGTCCAGGCCTCTGACATGAAGGGGCCAGAGGGGGGAACTGGGCCCCCAGGGCTCACTGAACCCCCTGGGAGCCTCTTGCTTGCTGGGCCTGCCATGAGTAGGATTCTGCTTCCCAATTGCCCCCCAAGTTTCGAGACTCCATCACATTCCTGGCCTTGGGACTGAGCCAGGCTGCCCGCAGAAGGTCCCACAATGCAGGGCACAGGCCAAGGGGCTCCCTGTCACGAGACTGGATCACCTTTCCTTCCCTCCCCAGCCAGAGGACAGGGGACTAGGGCAAAGGCCTAGGCAGGTCACCAACCACCAGCCTCCTTGGATGGTTAGGGAGGGCCGAGCTGGAGCTCTTTCCCCTAGGAGCTCAGGGCCCCCAGAATGCCCCCGGAGTGTCAGCTGTGCAGGACAGATTGGCGTTACCCACAGGCTGGTTTCCCTGTGTGGGGCTCAGCAGGTGCTGCAGGTGGGAATCCTCTTGTCTAGCTCCCTCTGGCACATGAACCAGGACCCCAAAGGGGAAGAAGCCTAACTTTTATTGAACCAACTGTGACAGTCCCACTGTTGGGATGGGGTGGTATTGCTAGGGTGGGTGGTATAGGCAGGGTTAGATGGATGGAATTAGTACTTAGTGCCAACCATCCAGGAGGCCCAGAGAACCCGGGGCAAGGCAGCCGGAGGAGTGTGGCCAGGGCTCAGCAGGTGTGGGTCTTGGTGCCAGACGGGGCAGAGGGGAACAGCACAATGCTGCCAGAGGGCACGCTGGTCCCAGTGCTGGTGCTAGGGAGAGAAGGGGCATGGGGAGACGCTTCTTCAGCATGCCCCCCCTCATTTCCCCCTCTGGCCCAGTCACTGGTACCAAAAGCCACCTCCTCCATCTCTGCCTAGTGAGTGTGCGTGCACGCGCCCATGGGCCGAACTCACGGACATAAGGCCCAGTCCAATTCCACCTCTCCCAGGAAGCTCCAAAGGCGAGCTCTTTCTCTGGTGCTCACTCCACTGGGCTCATGGTGTCTTGTATCATATGGGGTCCTGTGGATCTTGGCACTGGGAGCTATGGCTCTGTCTTCCCCACCTCACCAACTCTGACATGACCCAGAGCCCAGTGGCCTTATGGGGGACAGGGGCCCAGGAAGAGGGACAGGTACGTGTTCTTCAGATTGGAGCAGTAGGAGCAATCCCCAGGGGTGGGAAGACATGGGCTGGCTGGGGCAAAGAGTACATGTGGGGCTGTCTCCAGAAGGGGAGGGGCCTGTGCAGATCTGCCAGACATGGGACAGATGGCTCTGTGGCTGCTTAGCCTGGTGAGGGCTATAGGGGTTCTTCCCACCCCGCTCCGCCATCTCTCAGCTCACCTGCCTCAAGGGCCACACCAGTAGCGTCTTTGGCGCTGGTCTCCAAATGCTGGGCTCAGCCTCCTGGGGAGAGACCTGCACAGCACCCCCTGGACCCAGGGCCAGGGGGCCCACCCACAGGAACCTTGGAACCCTCCACACACCAAAGCTTGTCCTTGGCTAGGTATGAGGGGGACAGAGTGCAAGAAAGGCAGGGGAGAGGCTGGACATGAAGGGAAATATGCCATAAATAGTGACAGGTGTCTGCAAGCAGAGTGGGTCAACACAAGCCCAACTGGGCCCAAAGCCAGAACACTTTAAGCATAAGCTAAGGTGGGGGTGACACAGAGCAGCTACAGTATACACCTACCTGCCGGCCAGGAGCATCAGTCTTATTCCCAAGCATCACAAAGGGGAACTGTTTTCGGTTGGGAGGGTCAGCCTGCAGCAGGAACTCTGCCCACCATGCAGCCATAGCCTGGAAGGAGGCAGCTACAATGACACCAGCACACAGCAGTGGGAGCCACCGAACAGCACCATGCCCAGGAACTGGAACCTCTCCATGCCGGCTGTGGCCCAGTGCTGCACTGATGAGGTGGAGAGGCCCAGTTACACTCCTGGGCTGCCATGGATCCTTCCAGAAGAAAGGATGACCGACCCAGAAGTCCAAGATCCTCCGAGCCACACTGGGAACCCAGGGGCCTCAGGCGTTCTGGCCCTTGGAACACTCCCTCCACATAACTGCTGCTGGCAGGGAAAGTGAGGGACAGTTCGGCCAGCCTTCCTTGGAGCACCTGATCAGGTCAGACAGTCACAGAGCCACACAAAGCAGATCTGAGCGCTGGAAGACAGGTCTGGAGAACTTGGTGGGGCCTGAAGGCAGAGAAGTCCTGGGATGCCCACGCTTATCTGCACAGTTACCCTCTGGCCTTCCAGCTGCATCACTTGAGTGAAGAAGTCAGCACTAACGGTTGCCTGCTACTGACTGCTGAAGCAGTGGGTGAGGAGCTGATTCATCAGAGGGGACTTGCCCACCCTGTGGGGTCACAGGTCAGAGGAGCCTCTGGGTTCAGGCATTTCCAGCTGTCCCCTCTCCTGCTGTACTGCACCCTCACGCCCTTGCTGGGGCCACCGCCCTCGGCCGCCCTGCCCTGATCAGGCAGGCCCTCGCCCACTAGGGCCCCTCTCTGGGCTCAGCTCAAGGGTGGGGAAAGGTGTCTGCGGCGGGGTGGAGGGGGCGGCCCCGCGTTCCCCGCCCCCTCCTGCCCCAGACCGTTCTGCCAGCCCACCCAGCGTCTCCCAGAAGGAGGATCTTGAGCCAAGGGCGCCTAGCAGCCGGCATCTCGAAGCCCTGCAGGACTCTACCGCCGCCGGAGGGTCGCGGATGGGCTGAGCGTGGGGGCGGAGCCAGAGCGCAGGGGCGGGGCCCGCGACCGCCAAGTCCCGCCCCTGCCGCGGGCCCCGCCTCCGAGCCCTGCGGAACCCCCGATAGGAGGGTGTGGGTGGGGCGCGGCTGGGTCAGCTGAGTGACAGTCACGGGACCGCGACCAGCTCCGTCTGGCTTCCTGGAGGAGAGGGAGGGATGAGCGGGGGTCTCCGAGTGTGGCAGGCCAGTGGTGGGGCCCGTGGGAGGGAGGGTGCAGTCCTGGAGCGTCCCTGGGACGGTGGAGTCAGCACGGTCCCGTGCTGGAGGGCAGCCCCGAACAAGGGTGGGGGGAAGCCCAAGGGCTGGGTCCCAAGGCCGGGGGGCCTAGAGGGCCTAGGGGGCCTCAGGTAGCCCTGGGTCCCACTTAAGTCTGGAGTGATCTGGGGCACAGTGGAGCCCGTTGAGGAGGCTGGGCCCCGGGAAGATGGGGAGATCTGTGAGGGAGCTGCGCTTCTAATTGCCGAGTTCCCCCAGGACATGGAGAAGGAGCAGGAGACTCTGCAAGCCTGGAAGGAGCGAGTGGGGCAGGAGCTGGACCGAGTGGTGGCTTTCTGGATGGAGCACTCCCATGACCAGGAGCATGGGTGCGCCTCCCCCTCCCAGTGCCCTCAGATCTGCTGAGCCCAGAGGGGCGGCGAGCCGGTGGGCGGGTGCGAAGCCCCTTCCCCCTTTGTTAATGCTGCACGTCCTGCAGGGGCTTCTTCACGTGCCTCAGTCGCGAAGGGAGAGTGTATGACGATCTCAAGTATGTCTGGCTGCAGGGGAGGCAGGTAGGGGATGTGCCCAGGCCGGCAGCTCTCCCAGGGGTGGAAGCCGGAGTTGCCTTGCCCTGTCCTGCCTCGGTACACACACACACACACACACACACACACATACACATACACGACAAGGCCCATCATCTCAACACTCTTCCTCCCACAACAGGAGCACCTAGGACTCACTGCCCCTCATGCCAGCCCTGAGGCCCCCACTGCTCTCCGTTAAAGGCGTGTTCCCTCCACTCCCCCACAGGTGTGGATGTATTGTCGCCTGTACCGCAAGCTCGAGCGCTTCCGCCTCCCTGAGCTTCTGGATTCAGCTAAAGCAGGTGCCTCCTCTCTGCCCCCATCTCCCCAGAGGTCCCTCCAAGTTAGTGCACGTGTGCCTAGTTCCTAGCGGGTCTAGAAGCAGCAAAGGGCCTGCGGACACTCACAGGGAGGAAGGAAGGGGGAGGTGAGGGTTTCCTCACCTAAAGTCTAGCATGCCAACTTCCCAACCACCAGGTGGTGAATTCTTGCTGCGTCATGCCCGAGTGGCACCTCCTGGGAAGAAGTGTGCCTTTGTGTTGACACGGGACGGCCGCCCTGTCAAGGTGCAGAGGACCATCTTCAGCGAGTGTTTCTACACCATGGCCATGAACGAGCTGTGGCGGGTGACAGGGGAAGCGCGTTACCAGGTGCGTGTGAGGAAGGCTACCCTGTGAGTCTCTGGGCCCTAGCCTGTGCAGGGAATGGCCACCTGACACATTCCTGTTCCCTGTGCAAGCCCCTGCCCCCCCCCCCCCCCGGAGCCCTGTCTGCAGGCTGGGTCTGTCAATGTCAGGCCTTCCTCTGGGCCGCCACAGCCCGGCTGCTGGCAACACCCCCTTTGTTGTGCTGTATTGTCACCATGTGTCTATGGGTGACCCCCTAGAAGTCTCCTTTACCTCTGAACTCTCCTCCACACACTCCCACAGAGGCCCTCGGCACAGAGGGACCAATCTATGCCCTGCCCGGGCTGGGGGGTGGGCCTCTCTCTCCTCCCTGGGCCCCCTGTGCTTTCAGACCCGACCCCACTGCCTGGGAGCGGCCTGCACCCCCAGACTGGGAGCCCGCAAGGCAGGTGGGCCAGATCCACCCCAGCCCCCAGCACGCACCCTGGGGTGAGGTCCAGAGTGGGCCCAGGGGAAGGTGTCCTACGAGTGGGTGGGAGGACACAGTTCTCTCACCCCGGTGCCGAGTCCTGGGGACCCTGCAGGTCAGCACGTGAGGGACCAGACTGCATGGGAGGCAGCGTCAGCCTGGGCCTTCCCTCACCTCCTGTCCCAGAGCGAAGCGGTGGAGATGATGGACCAGATCGTGCACTGGGTGCGAGAGGACCCGTCAGGGCTTGGCCGGCCCCAGCTCCCGGGGACCCCGGCCTCGGAGTCCATGGCGGTGCCCATGATGCTGCTTAGCCTAGTGGAGCAGCTTGGGGAGGCGGACGAGGAGCTAGCAGGCAACTACATGGAGCTGGGCAACTGGTGTGCCCAGAGGATCCTTCAGCACGTCCAGGTGGGGGCAGGAGGCTGATGCCGGCTGCCAGAGGGGGCCTGGGAGCTGGGGGGCAGGGAAACCCCCATTCCCCACCCCCCGGGGCACCCCCTCTACTCGCACCCACCTTCAAGCTGGGCCCTGATGGCCTCCTTCAGACAGGGAGACACGGGAAGGCTGGGCCGGGGTGAGGTGCGGCCCAGGACCCTCGGGAAGGTGGAGGGCCCCAGGAGAGTCCACACACCCCACCACAGAGAGTCAGGTGGGGCTGAGGGCAGGAGAGAGGGTGCCAGAGCCCCTGGGCATGCCAGAGAGCAGGAAACCCGGCCAGACCCAAGTCCTTTCAGGCCTCAGGGGGCAGCCCAGCCCACCCAATCTCAGTCCCTGTTCAATGTTTCACCCTTCCCACCTCAGGGACTCAGGCCCGAGGCAAGTGTTAGAATCCGTCCAGGCCCTTGAAGTGACTCGGGCCCCCACCTCAAATGCCTCTCTCAGCCAGGCCTGCTGAGCCTGCAGATCATGGAGGGAGGGAGGGGGGGAAGGAGAGTCTTTCTGATTGGATGGGGGCGCTGAAGGCAGAATTACCTTCTCTTGCTCCTCCTCTGGCAGAGGGATGGGCAGGCTATACTGGAGAACGTGTCAGAGGGCGGCGAGGAACTTTCTGGTTGCCTGGGGAGACACCAGAACCCAGGTGAGAGGCAGGGTGGGCTGGAGGCCTGCACTCAGGGGAGGCGAGCGCTCAGCCTTGGGTTCTGGGCTTCGATGTGGTGAGCACCTGGGGGCTGCCTTCCTCCCTCCACCTTCCACACAGACAGAGAAGTAGGGACCAGCCTTTCAGGCTGGGGCGTCAGCAGCAGGAGAGCGAGACTGAGACAGACCGGGAGAGCCAGCTTTCTGTAGGGGTGTTCGGGAGGGAGGGAGGAGGGAAGGCACTGTGGTCAGTGCAGGGGCTTGGGCCCCCCTGCCTGGGGAAGGATCGGCTGCCTGTCTTACCCCGAGCCCTCACCAGGCCACGCGCTGGAAGCTGGCTGGTTCTTACTCCGTCACGCCACCCGGAAAGGTGACCCAGAACTTCGAGCCCATGTTATTGAGAAGTTCCTATTGTTGCCTTTCCGCTCTGGATGGGACCCTGACCACGGAGGCCTCTTCTACTTCCAGGATGCCGACGGCCTTTGCCCCACCCAGGTGGGAATGTGCCTAGGGCCACATGGTACTAGCCTGTTCAAGGCCTTCTGTCCTGGGAGGTGGGTGCTGTCCTTGGTTGGTTCATAGAAGGGAACCTGGGACTTGGAGTGGTGAACTTGCCCAGCGTGACCCCGGTGGTCAGCTCTTGACTTCTGTGCTGGTGGTTCTCACCCTCACATGCATAGGAAGGCCAGTGCAGCGACACGTGTCCCCCTGGTCTTTGAAAGGCTCTCTGGCCTTCTGAGGCATCAGCAGCTGGAGCAGCTTTCCTCTCTTTATGTCCATTCCCTCTGACCAAGGCCTTGGTCCTTCTGTGATCTATAGAGGGGGCTGGCCCTGCCACTAGCAGGAGCTGAGCGTCCAAGGGGCTTTAGATAGACTAACAAAACAGACAGCATTTCGATTCCAGGCCTAAATGGGAGCTGGTCCCACCCTTGCCTTTTGGAAGGGGCTACTCAGAGAGCCTCTGGGTCGGGCAGCTAGTCCACCTCTGAGGGGTCGTTCAGACTCCCAGGGATGACCATCCCATGATTAAGCTCCAAGTGCTCAGGCCAGATGGAGTCTGAGCCAGGATCTGAACCATGGGGTTGACTGACTTTCCTGCCGAGAGGGGCAGTGGAGGGTGGGGCTCAGGGGCCTCGGACACATGCCTCTGCTCTGCTTTCAGCTTGAGTGGGCCATGAAGCTCTGGTGGCCACACAGCGAAGCCATGATTGCCTTCCTCATGGGCTACAGTGACAGTGGGGACCCTGCCTTACTACAGCTCTTCTACCAGGTGGCTGAGTACACCTTCCGCCAGGTAAATGCTGCTTCCTGGACCAGAGCCCTCTCTGGGCTCAATGGGGGTATGGAGGAGACAGCAGGCAGCCCTTCCTCCCCAGGCAGGCCTGGGCTGTCTGGGAAGGCTGGGCAGGAATGAGGAGGCTCGCTCCACACCCCCTTCGACCCCCCTCACTGAGCGTGGTCCCTCCACTGGGCTGAGAGTTCCTGGAGGTCCAGGCCGGCCCTCTGTTCAGTCAATGAAGCGGCCCCTGGCCTTCCTGGAGCTCACATTTCAGTGGTGGGGTGGGGACAGATTATAAACAAGCAAGCCAGCAAACATAGAGATGGTGATGAGAGCTGTGGAAATAAAGCAAGGTCAGGGGACTGGGGTGGGGGGCGAGAGGAGGGAATAAAGGTGAATCAGAGGTGCTCTGCACAGAGGGGTCTCCTTGTCTGACTTAGGTGTTATGGGTCCTGGGACTTTGGGAGGGGAGGCTGTAGGGCCCGGGGCAACGGCAGGGAGACAGGAGGCTGTAGCTGTCATCTCAGCCAGCAAGGACAGGGCCTGGCCTGAGAAGCGAGCTGCAGTGGGCAGAGAGGGCTCAGAGTCTGGTTGAGTGGGAGAGGTCTGGGTGGCCACAATCGTTCAGGTGGCATAGAACATAGATGGTACTGTAAGCTTTTGAGGACAGAAGGAGAAGAGGAGAGGGAGTAGGAGAGCCCAGTAAAGGAGACAAGAAGAAGCCAGGGGCGCCCAGAGGCCAAAGTGCTATAAGCAGAGTGATGAGCTGTACCAGCTGCTACCAAGGGTGCTGAGCCTGGTGGTGAATGAAGGAAGATCCCTGATGTGTTTGTAAAGCCACCTCTCACTCCACTGGTAAACCCCAGTATGGGAGGGACTATATCAGGGGGCGTTATTCTGGGGTCTGTGGCCTTCGAAACCTAGGAGCAAATTCCATCGTTGTTTGCACTAACCTCAAACTGAAATCCAGTGTGTGCTTCCGTTGTGAACGGAGGCGGTGAGCCACGGTGGTATTAGCAGTGCTCAACTTTGTCACCGATCGAAATCCCAAATGTGTTCATATTATGTTGCAGTTAGAGAGGCATCTCCAAGTATCGCGCATGCTCATCACTGCTTCCCAATACAGGAGTCGTGAGGCCCTTGGCTCTCTTTTAATCTTGAATGCATTCATAAAGAACATGTCTTAGAAACCACTAGTTTTAACTGCATAAAGTGAAATTTAAGGAATACATTTTAAACAGAGAGAGATGGCATTGAACAATTACAAAAGTTATAATCAACAGGTAGATCATTATGCACTAACCAACATAACAGAATACAAAAAACAAAAATTCAGACATCCATGGAAAAACTGAACAGGAAAACAGTTAAATTCTTCATTATCTTCCCACGTCAGATCAAGCAGTTGAAAAATAAATAAGAACAAGGAACATGAACAATGTCCCTAGAAAGATAGAATGAATAGATACAGAACGAGTTATACCTCCTACGAAAAAAAATACACCAACTCATAGGCTCCAACTTAAGAAGACATTTTGATAGTGGACTTCAATGTCATTGATTTCATCTATGACCCTTGAGAGAAGGGGCTCCACCGAAGTCTCTACTGGGGGAGGAAAGAGAAGGGTGGAGGCCAGGCCTCTGAGGTCCATCCTGGGGCATCTGGAAGGAACTGACAAGCCTCTGGGACAGGCGCTCAATGGGATGCGGGCAGGAGAGAAGGAAGGAATGTGGAATGGGTCAGCAGAGCTGCTGGGCAGGCGCAGATTCCAGGTGGCTCTGAGGGGGGAGGAGATGTGTTTGGGACCTGCAGCGAACAAGGCAGGAGTCAGATCTTCGTGCTGCATGTCCACAATCTCACCTACTGGAAGACAGGCCTGGGAAGAAGGGAACAGGGGCTCCAAGGGAGTAACTTGTTACAAAGTTATGTGACAGGTCAGCGAGGACCTCCATTAGGATTCTCTTTGTTTCTTTCTTTAAATCAATTTTATTGAAGTACGATTTATATACACTAAAATGTATCCATCTTGTGTTCAGTTCACTGAGTTATGACAATGTATGCATCTGTGTAACCACCAGTGCAATCAAGATATAGAATGTTTCTGTCATCCCCAAGCAGGGTTCTTTTTATTCCATCTTGCAGTGTTTCATCTTACAGCCTGTGGCCCCTTCCCCCAGTGGGTTATCTAGCTGCAGACTTCTACCCCACTGCAGAAAGAGGAAAAAGGAAAGCCCCTTTGTCTCATCTTTGTCCAGGACACGTTATCACGGTTAAGAGCACTGAATCTGGAGCCCACGTTACCTGGGGTCAACCCAGGCTCTGACCCGGGGTAGGGGTACAGTAGGGACGGTGAGCACCCCTTCCCCAGGCCTTTGGCATCTGGGGGGCTGCCGTCTGGGCAGGCGCTGGCTGTCACTGTCTCATTGTTATTCTAGTTTCGCGATCCAGAGTTCGGGGAATGGTTTGGCTACCTGAACCGTGAGGGGAAGGTCGCCCTCACCATCAAGGGGGGTCCTTTCAAAGGTGAGTGGGGGTCAGGGCGGGGCCGCAGGGTCTCGGGGCACTCGGCTGCCCCCCGCCCTCCCAACCCAACATCACGCCTCTCCCCGCAGGCTGCTTCCACGTGCCACGGTGCCTAGCCATGTGCGAGGAGATGCTGGGAGCCCTGCTGAGCCGCCTTGCCTTGGCCCCGGCCCCCGGCGCCCGGTTTCCGCCCGCTGTCCCCGCCCGCCAAGGAGCGGAATAAAGCTGAGCCTACTCCACTGCCCGTGTGCGCGCGTCTGTGGGGTCGCGGGAGGCGCGGGGTGCCGCGCGGGCCGGAGGGCACCTGCTCCTCGGGACAGCGGCCTGCCGGCTCGCTGGACCCTCCCACCCCGCCGACAGACCCGCCCCGCGCTGGGGCTCGCCCGGCCATTGGTCCGCCCCACCCCGGCCCGCAGACAGGCCCCGCCCCGGCACTGGCCCGCCCCGCGCGTTGGCCGAGCGGCCTGGAGGGCGGGTCCGGCGGCGCGCACATCCGGCCGGTGGCCGGGCCCGGCGCGCACCGCCCCTTCCGCCGCCGCTCCCGCGAGCCCAGACCCAGCTCCAGCCCCAGTCCCGGCCCGGCCGCCCCGGCGTCGCTTCGGAGCGCGGCGGCAGCTGACTGCGCGTTCACGCCCCGCGGGGAGCAGCGAGCCCCGCCGCCGTTATGAACATCCGCAATGCGAGGGTGAGGGGCCGGTGGCTGTCCGCGCCGCGTGGGCGCGGGGCCCGGTGGCCGCGTGCGCATGCTCCCGAGGGGCCCGGCCGAACCCGGGCCGGGCGCGGGACCTCCCCGAAGAAGAGGCCGGGGGAGCCGGGGGCGCAGGGCTGGGGCTGCGGACCCATTCGGTGCGGGATGTCGGGGCTTAGGTGTATGGTGTCCGGGAGCCTCCCGGCGCTGCTGTTCATGGCTGGGGCAGGCGATTTTGGCGTAGCGGCTCTGGGCCCGGCCTGTGCAAGGCAGATAGTCACAGCGCCCGCCCAGCCGTGCGCGGCGGGGGGGGTGTCGGGGAGTAGACAGCTGGGGAGCAGGGTGCTAGCACAACTGAGGCCTCCTTAGCGCAGCCCCTGGCCTGAGCGCATTCCACTGCCCTCGTCCCCTCAGCCAGAGGACCTGATGAACATGCAGCACTGCAACCTCCTGTGCCTGCCCGAGAACTACCAGATGAAGTACTACTTCTACCACGGCCTGTCCTGGCCCCAGGTGGGCCGCTTTTGAATTTGGAGACGGGGGAAACCAGGCTGGGGGGAAACCAGGCTGAGGAAAAGCCAACCTGGATGGGCTTGGGAGAAGTGGGCAAGGGCAGAAAGAGCCCGGGGCGTGTTGGGTGAGTGAGGCCCGCGGTGTTTTCAGCTGGAGGTGGGACAAATGGAAAGGAGGTACCTGAAGCGGGGCAAGACTCCAACCTGTGTCTGTCCTCCTCTTCTGGACTAAGGACAGGGGGCACAGTGTGGTGTGGGGAAACCAAGACACCTGGCCTGGATGTCAGGAGCTGTCACTGAACTCGCCACTTGAGCCGCTTCTGTCATGCACACAGCCAGAGGCAGGCAGTCCGCCAAAGGCTCCTCCAGCTCAGACAGGAAGTTGTTTTCTGACTTCTTTCTCCTCCCTCTCACCAGCTCTCTTACATCGCTGAGGATGAGAATGGGAAGATTGTGGGGTACGTCCTGGCCAAAATGTGAGTCACCAAGGAGAGAGAGAGAAACCTAGTGTTGGAGCTGGGGGGACTTTGGGGCTGGGTGGGTAGGGTGGCGGGCAACGATACTACACGTGTCTGGAGAATACTGCCTGGATTGTTTTTTAAAAATTAATTAAGAGACTATATTTTAAGTTCAGTTTTAGGTTTACAGAAAAACTGAAAGTACAGAGGGTTCCCATATAACCCTCCCCTCTCCCCCCAGTTTCCTCTGTTATTAACATCTTGTGATACGTTTCTTACAATTGATGAACCAGTATTGCTACGTTATTATTAAAGTCCATAGATTACATTGTTTCACTCTTTGTGTTGTACCTTTTGTGGGTTTGGACAAATGCATAATGTCATGTATCTATGATTATAGTATCATACAGAGTAGTTTCACTGCCCTAAGAACTCTCGGTGCTCCACCTGTTCATCCCTCCCTCCCGCCTCCCCTCTGACAACCACTGACCTTTTTCCTGTCTCCATAGTTGTGCCTTTTCCAGAATGTCTTATGATTGGAATCATACACTATGTAGCCATTTCAGATTGGCTTCTTTTACTTGGTCATATGTGTTTAAGTTTCCTCTCTGTCTTTTCATAGCTCATCTTTTTATCACTGAGCAATATTCCACTGTATTCCATTGACACTGCGTATGTCTTTTGGCTGCTGCGTGGAGTTTGCAGTCCCAGCGCTCCCCGACCCCAGCGTTTGGGGCGACTTTGGGGCCAGCCAGAGGAGTCTGCACTCCTGCTGTGTGCACGTGCTGGAGGGTGGTTGCATCTGCACCAGGCTCCTTTCTAGCCTCTCTCCTTTCTTTTTGCTCTAGGGAAGAGGACCCAGATGACGTGCCTCATGGACATATCACCTCACTGGTTCGTAGGGCCCACCCGGGCTCTGGTGGGGGTAGAAGTATGGGTTAGTTGCGGCAGCCCTCAAGGTCCCACTGTTCTCCCACCAGGCTGTGAAGCGTTCCCACCGGCGCCTCGGCCTGGCTCAGAAACTGATGGACCAGGCCTCCCGAGCCATGATAGAGAACTTCAATGCCAAATATGTCTCCCTGCATGTCAGGAAGAGGTGAAAGCCGGGGCCCAGGGAAGGGGGAGTGTGTGGGGGAGATACTGTCTTGATGTGGGTCCTGGGGTGCCCTGGCTTTTGGAGAAGATCCGGGAAGTGGGATTATTGGGGAGGGGGGACCAAGAGGAGGGGCAGGACCTGGACATGCTGTCCCTGCCTGGCCAAGTCTGTGCAGCTCAGCAGTACCTTATTCCCCTGCAGTAACCGGGCCGCCCTGCACCTCTATTCCAACACCCTCAACTTTCAGTAAGTAGATCTAGATTTTTCTAATGGAGCGGGGTGGTCCCAGGTCTAGCTCATCCAGGCGGCTGAGATGGGCTGAGCTGCCTTCCAGGCAGGGGGGTGGGGGCGGCTAGAGGAAGGAGCCGGAGTCAGCTGAGATGGGGAACAGGCCGTGGATGCCGACACATTGCCCGGATGCCTCCTGCACTCTCAGTGGCACCAGCACCTGCCCACTGCAGTCTGCCCGCAGCGTGCTGTGGTACAGGAGGATGTGCGGCGTCTCTTGCTGGGTGGAGGAGTGCTTGCTGGATGCTGGCTGGGGCTGGGTGAAGGGCAGTGTGGTGAAGAGCACACAGGCTTTTCAGTGAAGGTGCAGGACTAGAGCTGAGGGCCCAGGACATGAGCAGATCCCAAGGAGCAGGACCTAGTGACCAGGCACCTAGAAACATCTAAGTGGGCCCGGAAGGAAGGAGAATGCGGTGCTACAGAAACCCAAGCACATCCAGGCAGAAAGGGCCATGGGCAAGAGCAGCGAAGGAATCTAGAGCCCTGGGCATGCTGGCGGATGAGGGCATGTCCGCTCAGGGATGTGGGAGTCTCTGTGTGCCCAACACTGGACAGAGAGAGCCTGGTAGCGAACTGATACACCCAGTACATGGTGCCAAAAGCCACTTGAAAGTGAGGCTGGGGTGGGTGGCCCCTGGAGGGCGCACTGAGATGGCACTCAGGTTGCTTGGGGGTGAGGTGGGTCTGTTGGGAGGGGCAGTGGCCTCAGGGCTGGGCATTTGAGGAGGGATGTTTGACTTGGATGCGGATGCCTCTGGTGGTCAACAGTTCCGGGGTCTTAGGGCTGACAGGGCCTTTCTAGGCCATTGAGTGCGGCTCCCCTCCCAGCGTCAGGGCACTCGAGTCTGCACACAGGCCTCCCGGTGCAGGCTCGGGCCTGGGGCCACGCCACCTGGCAACGACTGCCAGGGACAGGCCTCAGCACCCTTCCCCGCTTCCCAGGCATAGGAATCGGCTAGTAAGTGACAGGGAGCAGGGCAGGGAGGGAAGGGGATGGCTAAATGCAAGGCTTCAGCTCAGAAGAAACCACAGAAACATCCTCGGTAGCCAGGTTAGGGGTGCAGGATGGTGGCAGGCCCGGCGGGGGAGAAGCGCTGGGCACTACTTACTGCTTACTGCTGGAGAGAGCAGAGGGAAGGCCACGCTGGGAGTGGGGCTTGCTTTCTCCCAGAGGGTCCTTCGGGGAGAAATGATGCCCTGTCGTAGCAGCGGCTGAGGCCAGAAGGCCGAGGAGAACTTGCCCCCTGATTTGGGTTGTCCTCCTTCTCTCCACCCCCTGCTCCCAGGATCAGCGAAGTGGAGCCCAAATACTATGCAGATGGGGAAGATGCATATGCGATGAAGCGGGATCTCACCCAGATGGCCGACGAGGTGAGAGTCCCGTGAATTGGGGGCTGCAGTCCCCGCAGATGAGGATGAGCAAGGCCCTGCTGGAGGGGAGGTGCAGCTTGGGGCTCTCTTCACCTGTTTCCTCAGCTGTCAGGTGGGGAGCTGGGCTTTGGCGGGCCTTTAAAGGAGGCCATTGGCCCAAGATCCCATTCTCTGAGGAAGAAGTTGGTACAGCCCCGAGGCGTGATGTGAGAGGCAAGGGAGGGGGCCCCTGGGTGTGCTGAGAGCTGGGGCCCAACAACAACTGTGGGGGCCTGGGGACAGCCTTGGCCTGCCCCAAGGCTCAGCGGTAAGACAAAACTGGGCTGAGGAGAAAGTCAAGGTCCTGCCCAAGGCTCCCTGGGGGCCAGAGCTGTTCACAGGGCTTCTCAGCAGCCCGTGTGAGGGAGGCATGAGTACCCTCACTTTGCGGGGAGAGGAAATGGAGGCCCCGAGAGGGCAGAGCCAGGACTCAACTCGTCTCTCCTGATTCAGTGCTGTGCTTCCTGCCCTGCCCCCAGCAAGTGACAAGTGCAGGCTCCCTCCCCCCATCTTGGGCAGCCAGAGAGGGCCTACATGGTCTGGAGCCTGAGGCCCTGTCTCTTTCCTCCCACTTCTCCCTGGGCTTCTGGCGGCAGCTGAGGCGGCACCTGGAGCTGAAGGAGAAGGGCAGGCACATGGTGCTGGGCTCCATCGAGAACAAGGTGGAGAGCAAGGGCAACTCACTTCCAAGCTCGGGAGAGGCCTGTCGTGAGGAGAAGGGCCTGGCCGCTGAGGATAGCGGTGGTGACAGCAAGGACCTCAGCGAGGTCAGCGAGACCACGGAGAGCACTGATGTCAAGGACAGCTCAGAGGCCTCTGACTCGGCCTCCTAGAGCCTGCATGTGCTCCTCTCCCTGCCCTGGCCTGCTCATCCCATCCTCACCCTGTGAGGTTTCACAATAAACTTCACCCAGTGGCCTTGGGGAGTTTGTGTGTGCGAGTGTGCACATTCAGGGGGTGTGCCTCTCTCTGGTCCCTTTGTGTCCCCATGGATGGGGACCTCAAGCTCAAGTAGAAGGGATTCTCTTTATCAGGGCTTTGGAGGGGGGGAGGCTCCCAAGTCTGATGGCTTTCTGCATCTCTGGGCCCTGGGGAGCCAGCCCCACCGTGGAGGCTTGGAACCTCTGCCACTGCCTTGATGGGCTCCAGCTGTGTGAGTCCAACTGCTCACTGGACTTCCCTATCGATGTTCTATCTGGGTAATGGATAGCCACCCAGTTGCTCAAGCCCTAGCAACTGTTCTTGATTCCTCCCTCCCCTGCCATCCAAAAGGTCAGCGAGTCGTGTGTGTTCAACCACCATAATACCCCTTGAATCTACTCCCTAACCCTGAGCCTTCATTTGAAAATAATAGACTTTATTTTTAGTACAGTTTTACATTTACAGAACTGAGCAGTCAGTACAGAGTTCCCACGTACCCCCACTCCCCAGTCACTCACAGTTTCCGGTATTATAAACATATTGCATTGTGGTGCATTTGTTAGAATTGATGAGCCAATATTGACACATTATTGTTAACTCTAGCCCAGGGTCTATATTTCCCTTTGTGTTACATTTTATGGATTTTGACAAATTCTCATGTCATTCATTCCATGCAAAATATAAGCCCTCCATTTGTCATGGCTTCACTAACCCTAAAATTTGCTCCTGTGCCTTTCGTAGCTGCCCTTCCCTTGATGGCTGCAGCGCCATCAGTTGCTGCTCCTAGTCCCTGGGCGGGTTCGGCCTGGGCTGCCCACCTTCCAGTGGAGCTCAGCATTCCTGAGCTGTCACTGTATCTTAGGCCCCTGCTAATACAGACGGCACGCCTGCTCCCCTACTAGGCTGAATAATTCGCCACCGGGGCCTGGACCTCGGTTCTCTTTGGCTGGCGCCTGGCACGTGACCCACAGGCGGCCAGGGAAGCTAAGACCAGGGGCTGGTGGTGGGGGCCGAAAATACGCGCCCGCGCGTGCCCTCCTGCTCGCCGGCTCCGGCGAGGCTTTGTTCTGATTGGCTCAAGTCCCAGGCTCCGTGGTAGGGATCGGAGGCGGGGCCCTACCCCGCCCTCTGCGCCTGGCGTCAGTCCCTTCCGGTTCGCAGGCCGCGGCAGGCTTCGTTCCCAGGCTCTGATTGGTCCCAGGCTCTGATTGGTCCGGAGGGAGCTCCGCGCGGCGGGGTGGGTGGGCATGCGCGGTACCTCCGCCGCGCCCCAGCGCTGGTGGGAGGGAGCCGGCAGAGGCTCCCACGGCGCCTTGCGGCGCTCTCTCTCTGCCGCCGCCCGGCCCACAGGCAGCCGGCCCGCCCTCTGCCCTCCGTGCCCTGCGTCCCGGGCGGGCGGGCTAACGCTCGGCCGCCCCCAGGCGGTTGGGTTTCCTGGGCGGAGGTGGGAGCTGTGGCTGGCGGGCGGGGGCAGAGGGGAAGCCGCAGGCCCGACTGGCCTTTGGGGCCCAGCACTTCCCCCGCCTCTGCAGCACCCGCTTCTGGCAGGGGCCGCTTCTCTGCCATGAAGCCGAGCTGAGGTTGGAAGGCCGAGGGTGGGAAAGCGGGCCCCCCGACCTCTCACCCTGTGGCTGGGAGTGGGCTCCGGGGACATCTCCCCAGGGGATGACCCTATAAACAGAGGTGCATAACCTTGACCCCTGAAGCCCCCGTTGTTAAATGCCCAGCTTTTTTCTGGAAAGCTGACTTGTAGGAAAATAGAAGGGGCCTCACAGCATCTTCATGTGGGACCCTCACTGCCGTATTCACGTACTCATTTATTCTCGATTTCACGTGGACGGCTGTAACAGCCTCCCCATTGATCTCATCTCCCTCTGGTCTGTCCTCCATGCAGCAGACCTGAGCACGCCAGCCCTGCGGTCACCCCTCAGGACCAAGTGTACAGGCTACTGGTCAACAGGATTAGTAAGGTCTAGCAGATCTGGTCCTTGCCTTCTGTGGGATAACAGGCTTTTGGATTCTTTGACGGGGAACAGTGGAGCTGAGGCTAGCACAAGCAGCAGGGCCTTAAATGCCAAACAAGCGTCCTACAAGCTAGAGCTAATTACTGGAGATTTTATTTTATTTTATTTTATTTATATTTACATTTTTTAATTTTTTTTTCCTTTTTCTCCCCAAAGCCCCCGGGTACATAGTTGTATATTCTTTGTTGTGGGTCCTTCTAGTTGTGGCATGTGGGACGCTGCCTCAGCGTGGTCTGATGAGCGGTGCCACGTCCGGGCCCAGGATTCGAACCAAGGAAACACTGAGCCGCCTGCAGTGGAGCACGCAAACTTAACCACTCGGTCACGGGGCCAGCCCCTACTGGAAATTTTAGAGCAGTGACTGAATGGGGTATCAGGCGAGTATTTCTGGAGTCAGAAAAGGATGGAGCAGGGCATTTGAAAGGAGCTGAGGCCAGTTCAGCAGCAGTTTCCTGTGGGCTTCAGCCTAGGCCTAGCTCTGCTGGATGGGTAAGGGACTTTTCGGAACCAGTCAGGGCTCGGTTGGAAGATAGGGGGCAAGGTGTGTTGGGGTTAGCTGATGAGGGGCATGAGTTCCGGACAGGGGAGCAGCTTCGGGGGGCAGGTGCGCGTGTGTGTGCTGCGGGAAGGGGCAGGAGGCTCGTCCACCTTGCTGGAGGACATGAAGGGTGGTGTGCTGAGACCAGCTCCAGGAAGTCCAAGTCCTGGGCCTGCTGGGGTTTGGCCAGCTCCCCAGGCCTTCCATCCCCAGGCCCTGTGGACACATGGCATCTTGGAAAAGGGCCTTCATCTGGGGCGGGGAGGCAGGGAGCCAAGGAGGTATGTTTTCCCCTTCTGGGCAAGAGAATTGTTCATAGTTGAAAGGCAGGAAGTACCTGCACAGCCTCCCCTCCGTCTCAGAGCTACAGGCCGAGGTCACGTGTGCCCACATTTGCACAGAGCCTGACTTTGACATCCATGCACACACAGGCCTGGACCCATTGCACTAGTGCTTCCAGGCCTGCTCCCCCGGCACGAGTCTGGAGCCTAACTGCCTCACCCCTCTCCTGCTATCTGTACCCCAGAGATTCTTCTGTCACCTAGCTGAAGACTGTTGTCTAGACTGGCTTGTCACCTGCCACCTGCATCCTGCCTCCTCAGTTTACTGGAGAAAAGCTCTTGCCCTGTGGCTTCAAGCTGGTAGAGAGGAGTGGAGGGAATCTCCAGGACCCTTGGATAAAGGAGGTCCCAAGACTTGCACCCAGGCTTGCTAAGGCCTTGCTCTGAGGGGGCAGGAGAATGGCTGCCCCTGCTCCCCAGGCCGACGACGGGGCAGGTGCGAGCTGCAGGGGAAAGGAGGCAGAAGAGTCTCTTCCGGCAGCAGGAAGTGGTAACCACCTATGGGGAAATGAGGCTTGTTCCTCCCTTTGGGGTTGAGCAGAAAGGGAACCTTAGCTGAACCCTGCTCTCCCTGCCGCCCTCCCCCACCAAGGGAGCCTAGAGGGAACAACCGCTGAGCTTCTGTTCTCTGATGCCCACCTTCCTTCCTACCATCCTGGGAACTTCCCACCCAGTCTCCAAGCCCCTTGTGCTTATCACTCAGGGCTGTGACTTGGGAAGGGTGGGCCCCATCTGATGTCCTGGGAGTCTGGGAGAAGCAGGTGATCCAGAGGAGTCCAGGGTCTGAAGCGGCTATGGTGTCTCTGCCCACTGGCATTGAGAGCCAACAGCCATGCTGTGAAGGGTACGGTCTGGCAGTGGTGAGCAGATAGCCTTCCGGAGGTGGGGGCGGGTTACGGCAGCCAGAGGGTGCCCGCTTGCTGGGCACCGTGGAGCTCTCACACCGGCCCTGGCTGCGTGGCAGCCGAGCTTAGGGCACAAGACAGCCCAGGTGCGCTCCCAGCGCCGGGCGCGAAGGGGCGGCGGGCTGGCCTGCGGCCAGAGCGAAACCACCCCAGGAGCCCCTCAAGGGAAGTACCGAGCCTGGGCCGCCCAGCCCCGGGAGCCCGCTGGGGGCGGGGCGGGGCGGGGCGGGGCTGGCGCAGGGTGCTGGCTGCAGAGCCCCAGGTCCCAGCGCCCGGCCGGCTCGCGGCCGCGTGGGAGCAGCGGGGCTCGACGGCGCGGCCGCCCGGCCGCCATGGCCACGCACGGGAAGCTGCGCCGGGAGCGGGGGCCGCAGGCAGAGTATGAGACGCAAGTCAAAGGTGAGCGGGCACTGGGCGCTTGCCGCCCGGTTCCCTGCGGAGACCCCGAGGGTTGTGGGAGAGCCCGAAAAGTCCCGCCGCTGGCCCAGGGCCCGCTGCCCTTCCCCAGCGACCTCTGGAGGGGGTTGGGGAAGGGAGCCAGAGCCCCCTGCCCACCCCCTCCCGCCCCTTTGGCCTTAACCATCCGCTGTTCCCCCTTCCTCCCTCCCTCCGTCCCTTCCTGTCTTCCTTTGGTCGCTCTGCCCTTCTTGGTTCTCCCTACACCTCACCCAGGGAGCCTGAGGAGGGAAAGGGGGCACCGGGTGAACTAAGGTGCCCCTCAGAAGTGGCATTCTAGGCAGAGTGAAATCGAACACCTTGACTTTGCTGAGGTGGTCGGGTAGGGGAGTCCGAGTGCCTAAGTGGATGGATTAGTGGTGGCTTTGCCCTAAAACCACTCCAGTCTCTGTAGCTCAGTCCCTTTGCCCTCCCTTGGGCACTGAGGTGGCTCAGAGCTGAGGGCCGCTGTCTCTGCGTCAAGCTGGTGCAGTGAGTCTTGGGCTGAGAGATGCAACAGGGCCAGCTTTGCAGTCTTCTGAGAGTAGACCTCTTTGGATTCTGGTAAACACTGTGCAAATTACATGCAAATCAGCTTTGCAAATTCTTAGTCATGGCTTCTGATGGTCTTATTCAGGGTGTGGTAGCTCTTGCAGAGGAAAGAAGGCAGCATCCAAGCACCAGCAGTTTGGGGCCATAAGGTTTCCTGGTACCTTCAGATGTGTGACCTCATAGATCACTCTCAATTGCTTTGTCTTACCTATGAAGGAAACTTAAGCTCAGAGCGGAGCAGTAAATTTGCTCGTGGTCACACAGCACTACAGCTCCTAGAAGGTAGAATGAAATGACCCTTGAAGTTCCTTTCAACCCAGAGATGCAGGTTCCAACGTAAATATCCAATGCAAGCAATTTACACCAAAGTATGCACGAGTCCTCCAGGGCTGGGAGAGGTGGCCTGCTACCCAGAGCCAGCTTAGGTGACTGTATGCAGGGTGAGCCAGTTCTTCAAACCTTACCTTCGTCGTTTCTCTGATGGCGATAAGGATCCCCATCCTGTATCCCCAAAATGTCATGAGGCTGAAAGACTTTGGAAACTCTTCAGTCAGCAAATACGGGTCAGTTAATTCACACTGGAGAATTGGGGTTTTGAGCAAGTCTGTCTTTAAGACAGTCCTTGCCTGCTCTGGGTCTCCAGCCATTTTAACTTCTGTTCCCCATCCCTTCGCCCCCAAAAAAGAAACTTCCTACCATGCTAGAAAAACAGGATCACTGTCTTGACACCCTAAATTCTGAAAGGTCAGCACAGTCGCGGTTTGGGAGGCCATCTTCTCTTCTGCTCTGCTTGTCAGCAGAAGTGAGACCATATGCCTTGCTCGCAGGAAGTGTTGGTGGGGCCCGAGTCCCTTCCTTTTGACAGATGTTTGTATGCATCTCTTCTGTCCGAGGCCCTGGGCATTCAGTGCTGAGCAAAAGAGAACCAGTCCCTGCCCGCCTACGGCTCCCAGGTCTAGTGGAGGAGACAGAGAGTAAACAACCCATCATGCAGTTCATTTCAATGGTGATGATGACTGCTATAAAGGGAAAGCACGGATGTCAAGAAAAGGGGTGGGAAGAGGGCCAGACCTAGTTTGGGAGGTGGTCAGGGAAGGGTTCCCTGATGATTGCTTCTGAGCTGAGACCTGAGAGCCAGACAGTGACACAGCCTAGAGGCGGGGGGCTGGGCACCAGCTCACTGTGCTCAGATGGTGCTCATTCACAAGTCTCCTACTTGACACCAGCCAGTGCACGTGTCCGCATCCTGACTGAGGTGTGGCTGCACTGAAGAAGAAATGGAACAGTTTGGCGTGCTGGTCCACTCATCACTGTGCAGTTGTGATAGGTCCCCAGGGAACTATTGCTCCGAGAGGGCTGGGCAGGTGCCAGAGAAGGTGAGGTGAACTGGGATAGCAGACCTTTCTAGGAATGAAATGAAATTTAGTTTTATCCAAAAAATGTTACTCTGATTCAATGAAGACTCTCTTGATTGCAAGTGGCTTAGAGCACACTCCACCTGGCCTGTGGAGCTGAGTCAGCACTGGAGCCCAGCCTCGGATGGTATAAGGAGACTCCGGGTCTCTCACTTGCCTCTGCCCTGCTCTGCATTGCTTTCGCTGTCAGGAAGCACCCCCCACCCCCAACATACACACACACACACACACACACACACACACACACGTGTTTTCTTTTACTCAGCTTGACCCCTTGATGAAAAGAGAGTGCTCCAGTGAGAGTGAGGACTCTGGCCCCGGGTCCCATCCTGAGCCCTTCCTGGTGGTGGACGGGGTGGAGGGGCCGAGGGATGGGTTATGCTGAGTCAGGGAGAGGGACCCAGGGGCTGTGAATAAGAAGGGGACAGTCTCCAAAGAGAAATCAGAGAAGATGGCGATGCCAGGCAGGCAGAAGCCACAGAGGCCACCACACACCTTACAGCCCCTGGGAATTCAGTAGTGAGACAGAAATCCAAACAGTACCAGTACCGAGCTGTTCACAGTAGAGTCCTTTCAGACAGCCCCCTCAGGTCCTACACTTTCTCCCTTCCTCCCAGGCTGGGTCTCTGGTCCGAGCCCCTGCTGTCTTTTGCCTGGACTTGTGCCATAGCTGCCAACTGGGCTGGGTGCTTTCCCTCTGTCATCTGACCTCCGCCTTGGCTCCCCATGGCAGCCCGAGGGGGCCTTGAGAGCGAAGCCAGGTCACATCACCCCCGCTGGCCTCTCAGATTCCCCGGCACAGCTTCAGCCACACTGGCCCCAGTAGCCTTCACTGTTCCCTCTACCTGAACACTCTCCCCCTACATGTCTCCACGGCCCCTCTGTCATTTCCTTCAGCTCTCTACTCCAAAGTTGCTTGTTCCTGACTGCCCTCCTCTAAAAGAACCTGTCCCCGTCCCCACCTCCTGCTCTGATCTTGCTTTGCTGTGGTCGCCTTATCAGCACCCCTTGTTCCTGGACATTCTAGTATGTGTCTGTTCCCTCATTCCCATCCTAGCTCTGTGGGGGCAGGCACTCGGTCAGCCCTCTTTGCCACTGTATCTGTGTCTAGAATGTGCCTGGCACAGACTCGGTACAGAATCAACATTCTGCTGAATGAAGAAATCAGTTAATGTCCCTCCCTGGGCACGTGGATGGAGATTAGTGAATGGGTGACCCACTTGCCAGAAACCAAGACAGTGCCTTATTGACCTGGGATCCTCAGTGCCCACTTGGGCACCCAGTGAGTGGCAAAAATGTTTGCAGTAGGTTGCTTAAGCTTGTCATTCAGGCAGTTCTCTGCTTTAGGTCTGTGTGAGGAAAGCGGTGTTGTTGCCAAATCGAGCCAGCAATAAGCTGTCAAAAGCCAGCAGTGTGAGGGCTCTGGGTGTGGTTCTCACTGCCAGGAGGTGGGGGTGGAAGTGCCCTGGGGACAGAAAATGGGGAGTCTGCACTGTGGGGCTGCCGTTGCCCCTGGGGCCGAGGGCAGAGTTCCCAGCCCTGAGGCTGCAAGTTCACTGCAGCCAGTGCATTTATGTGTTTGCAGGGTAGGCTGCCCTACCCGGAGTCCTGGGCACCGGAGGGGCAGGAAGTCTCAGGGGAAGCAACTCGGGGGCTTTCCAGGAACCAGGGAGTGATGGGAAGCCCAAGTGAAAGGCGCCTGGCTGGGGACAGGACAGGATGGGGCTGGGGCTGCTCTAGGTTCCCACCATCACAACCGGCTCCAACCCTCCCGCATCTACCCCACTCCCTCTCACCCCTGGGCATTTGCGTGGCTCTCCCTCCTCCCCGGAACAGCCTTCCCTCCCATTCCTCTTCAGTGGGTTGGGCCTTGCCTGTTCCCTTTAGCCTCAGCCCAGCTGGATGGCTGAGCCCGGAACGTCTTCCAGGAAGCCAGCCTCCTTCCTCCTCCTTGGCCCCAGCCCTCACCCCTGGGGTAGACGGGACCGGGGGCTGTGTCTGCCTCTTGCACCCCCGGGCCCCGCCACCGAGGCCTGAGCCACAGTTCTCCTGTAGAGATGCGCTGGCAGCTGAGCGAGCAGCTGCGTTGCCTGGAGCTGCAGGGCGAGCTGCGGCGGGAGCTGCTGCAGGAGCTGGCTGAGTTCATGCGGCGGCGGGCCGATGTGGAGCTCGAGTACTCCCGCGGCCTGGACAAGCTGGCCGAGCGCTTCTCCGGCCGAGGAGGCCGCCTAGGGGGCAGCAGCCGGGAGCACCAAAGCTTCCGGTAGGTACTGGCTGGCAGGATGGCCGTGGCAGGGCCCAAGGCTCTGCTCCTGGTCTGAGTGCCCCTCTGCCCCCAGGAAGGAGCCGTCCCTCCTGTCGCCCTTGCACTGCTGGGCCGTGTTGCTGCAGCAGACACGGCAGCAGAGCCGGGAGAGTGCGGCCCTCAGCGAGGTACTGGCCGGGCCCTTGGCCCAGCGCTTAAGTCACATCGCTGAGGATGTGGGGCGCATAGTCAAGAAGGTAAGGCCCCTGCCCCGGACACAGGAGGTGTGCACGGCCTTGGGATCGAGCAGGGGCAGCCTGTGGGCGTTCAATCCAGAGGCGTCAGGGCTGGGAGGGCATGGGAGGCCAGGCGGGCATCAGGCAGAAGGGAGCTGGGTGGAACCTTGAGTGCTGAGCTGAGGTGTGGCGGCCAGCAGGAGGGCAGCAGGTGCCACACTGGGGCAGTCCTGTGGTCACACTCCCCCTCCTCCCCAGAGTAAGGATTTGGAACAAGAACTGCAGGAGGAGCTCCTGGAGGTGGTGTCAGAGCTTCAGACGGTGAGGACGGGACAGGGCCCACCCTAACTAGAGGGAGGCCATGCCATCACATCTCCCCATGCCAAGCTCGAGGAGTAGGCTTGGGTGTCCAGGAGAGACCTGGGTTTCAAGGACCGCAGCATGGCCCTCTCTCCCTGCTCTGGGCACAGGGGGGTCGGGCTAAGTGCTCATGTGGGATCGCCTAGCTCTCCGGTCCCAGTCCTGGATGAGCCGGGAGGAGGAGGGGAAGGCTGGCCGTGGCCATGGCCTTCAGCAGGGCTGCCTGGCGTTGGGCCTCCCTGCAGGCCAAGAAGACGTACCAGGTGTACCACACAGAGAGCATGAATGCCGAGGCCAAGCTCCGGGAAGCCGAGCGGCAAGAGGAGAAGCGGGCAGGCCGGAGTGCCACCACGGTCGTCGCCACTACCGCCACCGCCGAAGCAGGGCCCCTCCGCAAGAGCTCCCTCAAGAAGGGAGGGCGGCTGGTGGAGAAGGTGGGCCTGGAGGGCACTGTCTAGCTCTGAAGGTGCTGGCTCCTGGCCTTTGTCCCTGCCGGTCCCCAGTCCTCACTAGCATCTGCTGGGAGGTGGTGCATGGAGGGGGAAGGCAGGGCTAGGGAGGGGAGAGCCGCAGACCCCTGGTGAGGCTGTAAGGGGTGGGCCTGGGCCTGGTCAGCCCTACTGGCTCTGGAGGGCTCCCCAAGCTGGGGTGGTAGACAGAGGGGACAGGAGAACAGTCACTGGGTCTAGGACAGCCCGATGCAGTCTTCCCCGTGCTCCTAGCTGGTCCCCCCCAGCCCAGCTGAGGCAAAGAGCGCTTTCATGCTCCCAAGCCTGGGGACCCTCCACTCACCCATCCCTGCCTCACACAGTGCTGTGAGGTTTCAGAGGGGCGAGAAGACATGTAGGATGGGTGATCTGGTGACATGCAGGGAGAAAGAGCATTTGAGGTGGCTCCTGAAGAGAGGATGGGAAGGCTGAGGCTGGCAGAAATGCCAGAACAGAAGTGCCAAGCTGGGCAGAACTGGAGCGGAACAGGAGTTGCTGGCCCTGGACGGGAGAGTTTGTGTGGGGCAGGGCGGGGTTGGGGAGGATGATAGGACTTCTGGGCTGTGTTGTTTGAGGGGCCTGTGGGACATGGGGCGTAGCTGTCCACATGGGGAGGGGAGAGAGTGTGGGAGGGGATGGGAGTGGGAGTTCCATGGTAGGCCACAGTTGGGGGCTTCCTGGCCAGCAGCGGGGATGACCCTGGGGTGCCTGTATGGTCTCGAGCAGCGTCAGGCCAAGTTCTTGGAGCACAAACTGAAGTGCACGAAGGCGCGCAACGAGTACCTGCTCAGCCTGGCCAGTGTCAATGCTGCTGTCAGCAACTACTACCTGCGTGATGTGTTGGACCTCATGGATGTGAGTGCTGGCTGGGCGGGCCGGGGGCTGGTGCCCAGGGCACTGGGACCCACCCGAGCTGTGTCCTTGCTTCCTCCCCAGTGCTGTGACACAGGGTTCCACTTGGCCCTGGGGCAGGTGCTCCGGAGCTACACAGCTGCTGAGAGCCGTACCCAAGCCTCCCAGATGCAGGGCCTGGGCAGCCTGGAAGAGGCAGTGGAGGCCCTAGATCCTCCAGGGGACAAGGCCAAGGTGCTGGAGGTGCATGCGGTCGCCTTCTGTCCCCCGCTGCGTTTTGACTACCAGCCCCATGACGGGGATGAGGTGAGGGTGACTGCCCCGCCGCTTAATGCCCCAGCCAAGGGCTTTGTGTTGTGTGGTGCTCAGTGCTCAGTGGAAGGGGAGGTGAGGCGAAGCAGTTCCACTTTGCTCTCAGCGGCCTCCAGGCAAATGAGGCTCACTAGAGGTCTCCCACTTGCATTTGAAGCAAGCAAACTTCTGCAGTTCAGGCAGGGAACTCACACCCCTGCCCCCTACAACTACAAACAGCAAAATGATCACCAGTGTGTACAGCTGTCTCCACCAACTCTTCTCGCAATTCTTCTGTATATTTTAGACATTTCACAATACAGACTTGGGGGAAATAAACCTTACAAGCAGTAAAATATAACTAGGCATCTTTTTACTTGCCTCTGAGCTGTTTTTGTCTTTTACCAGTTTGCCCGAATGGGCGTTGCGCATGGACTGGGCTGACAGAGCCTTTAGTTCTTTAATGTGTATTTTGACCAAGGTAATAGTTGAAAAAGTCAGCATCCCTCAAGTCTTATGACAGCACCCAGGAGTTTTCTCACTCCCCCTTTCTGTTCGCGATTCCCACTCCCCAGAAACAGCTGCTTTCCAGTCTGCTCCCTGCTGCTTCTGGTGCTTCCATCCGGGTGTGCACAGAACACAGCAGGCTGCGAGCTGCTTTGCAACTTTCCAAAGCCTCCACCGACTTCCTTCCATGGACCATCAGCCCGCCCCCACCTCCCTGTGACAGTGCTCCCTCCGTGCTGTCCGTGCAGTCCCTCCAGTCCCTATTCTCTTCTGCTGGAGCCCAGGGGTCCTGCTCAGCAGCCCTGCCATGCTCTCCTGCGGCACACCCTCTGGGGCCTGGGGCTTGTATCTTCCTCTTTTTTGGAATTCAAGGTTGAAAATCATTTTCCCTTTAGAATGTTAAAGGCGTTGTTACAAGCGAGGCTGTTAGGATAGTCTCTTTGCCCCTGGTTGTGAAATGTTGTGACGACCTGCCCTGCCCTGCCCTGGGGATCCTTTTTTCTTCACGGTGCTGGGCAACCAGTGGGCAGTGTCAGTGTGGAAAGTTGTGTCCTTCGGTTTGGGGCTCATGTTATTAATAATCCTTTAATAATCTTCTCCCCTTAATTTTCTTTTCTCTCATTTTCAAGAATTCTTGTAATTGGACGCCGGACGTCATGGGTGGATTCTCTAACTTCCTTGTCTTTTCTTTTTCCTATTTCCCATATCTATACCTTTTAATTCTTCTTTCTTTAGCGATTTCTCTAATTATCTCTTCCAACCCCTTCTTGAGTTTTTAAAGAAAATTTATTTTTGATTTTTTAAGTTCTGTTTCCCAGCTTCCCAAACTCCTGTTTAAAATAACCCTTTGTTCTTGTTTCATGGATACAGTATCTTCTCAAATCTTTCTGAAATGTTCGTTTTTGTTTTCTTGACATTTGCTTCTGTTCCCTGCATTTTCTCTGTTTGCTTGCAGTTTTAAAAAGCTCGCTTCACTCTGTGTCTTCCAGCTTAGAGCATCCCTCCTGAGGAGGAGGCGCCAAGAGGGAGACAGGATTCCGTGCCCGTGAGCAGAGCTGGTTGGCAGCAGGATTCCTCACAGGGCGTGAGGCAGGGGCTCAGAGCGCTGCTGCCCAGAGACCAAGGAGTGGGGGCGCGTCTTGCTAAGAGGGTGCTGGAAGGGACTGTAGGACTTGGGCTAGGGCTAGGGGCAGTGGGGGAGGGCTTGGCCCTGGTTTGGATGCTGTCAGGAAGCAGGGGTAACTCTGACTGGGTGTCTTAGCAAATATTATCTAGAAGATGGGGGGTGGGCAGGATGAAGGGAGGCTAAAGCTGCCATCAGTGCATATTAGCCAGGACAGAGGGCAGTTTGGTCTTCTTTGTGGCTTGGATGGAGTTCTTGTCTTCACCCATCATGGTCACAGAGTGGCCTTGTCTGATGTGCTCTGTAACATTCCTCATTTTCAACAGGACAACCCCAAAGCCCAGCTGTGAGCACCTGGCCAGCCTCAGCTGGCGGCTGCTGCTCTGCTCTTTCTCATCAGGAGGGAGTTTTGTCCCCTTCTTCAGCTGTGACTAGTGTCCCTGAGTCCAGAATCCCTCTGACTGATCATTTCCCGAGAGTAAATCTCTAGTTTTCTGCTCCTTGTGTGGGTTTGGGGCTGCGGGTCTTCTAATGTCAGTGTTCCCTCGGGCTAGACTTTCTTATAATTGTGGTAAAAAATACATAAGGTGTACCATTTTAACCATTTTTAAGTGTACAATTCAGTGGCATTAAGTACATTCCCACTGCTGCGCAGCCATCCCCACCATCCATCCCCAGAACTTTCCATCTTCCCAAATGGAAACTGTCCCCAGGAAACACTAACCCCCTGCCCCTCCCCCAGCCCCTGGCACCCCCATCCTCCTTTCTGTCTTTATGAATCTGACTACTCTAGGGACCTCATACAGGTGGAATTATACACTATTCGTTCTCTTGTGTCTGACTTGTTTCATTCAGCATAATGTCCTCAAGGTCCGTCCAGGTTGTAGCACGGATCAGAATGTCCTTCCTTTTAAGACTGAATAACATTCCAGTGTGTGGATGGACCACATTTTGTTCATCCGTTCACCTGTCGATGGGCGCTTGGATTGCTTCCACCTTTTGGCCACTGTGAATCATACTGCTGTGAACACAAGTGTACAAATATCTATTTGAGACCCTGCTTTCCCTCCTTTTGGGGACAGATCCAGAAGTGGAATTGCTGGATTATAGAAGTCTATGTGTAATTTTTTGAGGAACCGTTGTACTGTTTCCTAGATAGACTTTTAACCAGTCCTGGCTTCCATGCCCCCTGCCCCGGGGAGACACTCACTGCCTCGGTCTCCTGAGCGTTCCCAGGTTCAGCTGCGCGCTCTGGCTGGCTTCTGTCTGGGCTCCATCTTCCACAGCCCTGTTGACATCTCTCGCGGGTCGCCATCTCCGCTCTGCCCGGGGTGTCCCTGTGACTTGCACCTGTGTGCTCCCCTTACGGTGGGGCCTACAGGGAGCCTTTAGTCAGCTGTGGATAGATGAAGTCCTCACTCTCACTTTTAACTTGATGTCCGAGTTCCCTGGATGTTTACATGTTCCAAAGTGAGGAATTCCTCACTTCCCAAAGCCACTCTCATTTCGCCACGAGGAACCTACTTGCGCTTGATTCGAGTGAACGGTTTCTCTGCCCTCTCCTCTCCACAGGGGAGGTCTGGCTGGGCCCTTCCTCTTCTGTCTCAGACCCAGCCCTTCTGACCATTCGTTTTTTGATAATAAACTGCTTTATTGAGGTATGATTCACATGCAATACAATTCACTCATTCAAAGTGTACAAGTCGGTGGTTTTTAGTATATTCACAGAGTTGTGTGACCCCCACCACCATCTCATTCCAGAACAGCCAAAAAGAAACCCTGGACCCATTAAGCTGTCACTTTCCCCTCCCCAACCCCTGGCACCCACTGTCCTACTTTCTGTCACTATGGATTTGCCTCTTCTGGACCATTGATGTAAATGGAATTGTACGACAGTGGCCTTTTGTGTCTGGCTCCTTTCACTGAGCAGCACGTCTTCATGATTCACCCGCACAGCAGCAGGGAGCCACTGGGACCTCCTGCCTTCTGTGGCCAACTGACATTCCACCATACGGACGCACCCCATTTGCTTGTCCACTCATCTGTGGACGGACACCTGGGTTGCTTCTAGCACTGGGCGACCATGCCTAGTGCTGCTGTGAGCGTCCGTGCCCAGGGCCCAGTGGGCATGATGTGCTCCTTTTCCTTGCGGAGGCGCCCTCACCCTTCTTTAGAGCCGGGAGTGTTAGGCGTCAGGCCTGGTGGTCCTATACGGCAGCCACTGAGGCAGTGGAAATGTGCCTGGCTCCCTCATGCCCCGGAGACCTCGCAGAGACCTTGGTGCCCACTGCCCAGGCCCTCTCCTATGTCTGAACTCAATGTCCCCAGGCTCGGCCCTCAGCCCCTTGGATACTTCCCTCCACAGGTGGCTGAGATCCAGGTTGAGATGGAGCTTCGGGATGAGATTCTGCCCAGAGCCCAGAATATCCAGAGCCGCCTGGACCGACAGACCATCGAGACAGAGGAGGTATGAGTGGCCCAGGAGATGTGCATGGGGACAGGGACCTGGAGACGTGGAGCCAGGTGCCCATGGTCTCCCCTCCCCCTTCCTTCTGACTTGGACTTCCTGTCCCTCTCCTGTCCACCACTTCTTCCTGCCCTGCTGCTGTCCTCTCCCCAGGTGAACAAGACGCTGAAGGCCACACTGCAGGCCCTGCTGGAGGTGGTGGCGTCGGAAGATGGGGATGTGCTTGACTCCTTCCAGGCCAGCCCCTCCACTGAGTCCCTCAAGTCCACCAGCTCAGATCCGGGTGCTCGGCAGGCCAGCCGGAGACGGGGCCAGCAGCAGGAGACTGAGACCTTCTACATCACGGTGGGGAGAGCTAGCCTGGGGAGGCAGGGCCGGGTCGCAGGGAGGGCCCAGAGCTGGGACTAAAACTTCGGGCTCTTCTTGGGGTTTCCCAGAAGCTGCAGGAGTACCTGAGTGGACGGAGCATCCTTGCCAAGCTGCAGGCCAAGCATGAGAAACTGCAAGAGGCCATTCAGCGAGGTGGGTCCGGCTTCTGGCCCCCTCGGCCCCTTCCTCCCCACCCCCAGGGCCAGGAGCGTCACCTACTCTCAGCTCTCCTCCCTGGGAACCCTAGTCTGCCCAGAGAAGTCGAGTGGCATGCAGGACATGACCCAGCAAGGGTCCTGGCCCCCATCCCACCCTTGGCCTTCAGGCCGAGCCTTTCTCTCTGCGGTGCACTGAGGACCTTCTGGCCCGAGAGGCACACCAATGTTTTCTCCTCCCCAGGTGACAAGGGAGAGCGAGAGGTGTCTTGGTGAGTCTTTCATAAGGGCCGGGTTGTTCCCAGGTGCCGGGCTTCTGCAGGGGTCAAGCTGTGATGTCCCCACCTTCCCTCTCGTTGGGGCCCAGCTCCGCTACTCATTCTTCTGTGGCCTCAATTTCCCACTTTGCCCAGTGGGTTCTGGAATAACTCTCGAGCTCCAGGGCCCTGTTTGGCTGGGCTGGGGGTGGGGCATCCTATTCTCTATGCCCACTCCCCTCAGAGCCAGCTCCTGTTTACCACAGGACCCAGTACACACAGAGAAGATTCCAGAAGAGCCGCCTCCCCCGCCCCACCTCCCAGTATAACCAGAAACTCTTCGGGGGAGACATGGAGAAGTTTATTCAGGTACTCGCTTTGCCTCACACTCCAGCTGAGGGCAGGCCCTCCCCCTATATTCTGGTCTCTCGCCAGCCCGGCTGCCTGTGACTCCAGTGTTCCCCGTTGCCAGCCACTGGTTTAACTGTCCCTTCCTGGCTGGGCCTTTGCCAGGCCTCCACTCATGGAAGGGAGTGTCCTTAGCTAGTACCAGACATCTACAGAAAGCCTCTGGTGGGAGCATTTTTCAGGGTGAGAAATGAGCTTCTGGCCAGCATGGTACTGGGAGTCCTAGAGAGTGAAATAAGGGAAAGAAGAAAGATCAGAAAAGAAGAAATACCACTATTATTTGCAATGATGTGATTATATACGTAAACATTCAAACGAATCAACAGTCTATTTAAATGAACTTGCAGTGTGACTTGATTTGAGGTCAGCCTACAGAGTTCGATTGCGTTTTCACATGCCAGCAATAAACGGTCAGCAAATAACATGTCAGGGTCTCCCTAAACCTGCACCAGGGATACCAGACCCCCGGGGGGAGCTGAGGAGCCGTGGGCTGGTGGCCTCCTTGGTTGCCCACAATCGTCATGCCTTGTTAAGAGAAAGTAAAAGCGAGCGAATGTTGAGGTGGGACGTGACATGTCCACAGTGGAGTGAACACCTTTCTGTCCCCAGAGCTCTGGCCAACCCGTGCCCCTGGTGGTGGAGAGCTGTGTTCGCTTCATTAATCTCAATGGTAAGCAAGACCCCGGCCCTCCTGCCTCTGGCCTGGCACCCAGCACCCGGCAGCGGTCCCAGAGGGGATGGGGAGGGGACTCCGCCCACTGGCTCTTCGTCCTCTCTCAGGCCTGCAGCACGAGGGCATCTTCCGGGTGTCTGGTGCCCAGCCCCGGGTCTCGGAAATCCGCGACGCTTTCGAGAGAGGTGGGACTGGCCGGGCCGGGCGGGGGTGGAGGGCTCCCTAGAGCCCATGTGATCAAACTTCTCGCCCTGCGTGTCGCCCTCAGGGGAGGACCCACTAGTGGAAGGCTGCACAGCCCACGACCTGGACTCGGTGGCAGGGGTGCTGAAGCTCTACTTCCGGAGCCTGGATCCCCCGCTCTTCCCCCCGGACCTGTTTGGAGAGCTGCTGGCTTCTGCGGGTGAGGCCAGGGCCTGAGGCCAGCTGGGTGGGAGGGGCTGCTTCACTGTGACCTCGGCCACACTCACCCACTTCTCTCCGGGGTGGCGGCCTTGGCATAGAGCTGGAGGCCGTGGCAGAGCGAGTGGAGCACGTGAGCCGCCTCCTGGCCCGGCTGCCTGGATCGGTGCTGGTGGTCCTGCGCTACCTCTTCACCTTTCTCAACCAGTGAGTGCTTCTTGGGGGGCGAGGTGGCCAAGGGGTAGCCCCACCCAGCTGACAATGGGGGTGCAGAGGACACTAGAGCTCCTTGCCTGTGACCTGTGTGTGCTTCCAGCCTGGCCCAGTACAGCGATGAGAACATGATGGACCCCTACAACCTGGCCGTGTGCTTTGGGCCGACGCTGCTACCCGTGCCTGCTGGGCAGGACCCAGTAGCCTTGCAGGGTCGGGTGAACCAGCTGGTGCAGACGCTCATCGTGCAGCCTGCGCGGGTTTTCCCGCCCCTGAGTCTGCTGCCAGGGCCTGTCTACGAGAAGTGCATGGCCCCGCCTTCTGCCAGCTGCCTGGGGTACACTCTTTGTGCTGCCTGGGGTGGAGGGTCCAGCGGAGGGGAGCCCCCTCATCTGTTCATCTGTCTCACTCTGCTCTGAACCTTAGGGACACCCAGCTGGAGGGCCTGGCAGGGGAGAACGAGCCGGAGATGGAAGCTGGGACCCCAGCCCAGGAGGATGGTGAGGGCGGCAGAGAGGAGGGCCCCGCCCTGTCCCTGCCCCTGGGTGCCCACTCCACCCCCCCCTACTCGGACCTTCTCTTCTCCCTAGACCTGGAAGGGGTTGTGGAGGCCGTGGCCTGCTTTGCCTACACTGGCCGCACAGCCCAGGAGCTGACCTTCCAGCGTGGAGATGTGCTGCGGCTGCACGAGCGGGCCTCGGGGGACTGGTGGCGGGGCGAGCACGCCGGTGCCCGGGGACTCATCCCACACAAATATATCACGCTGCCCGCGGGGTGAGCGAGCGGCACAACCCCTCCAACCCCCAACCCTGCTTCCCTTTCACCTGGGTTTCTGGCCCTTCCCCCGCCCGAGTCCCGGCTTCCATAAGCCTTTCCGACCACTTGTGGCCGACACTGAGCCCGCTGGCCCCAGAGCCTGTGCCAGAAAGAGCACTCTAGACAGGCTATCTTTCTAACCCCAGAGCAGAGAAGCCTACGGCGGGCCAGGGGCTGCAGGCTTCAGGGGAGCCAGTGAGCAGTCCAGAAGGCCTCCTGGCTGCGGAGTTCATCCATCGGTGAGCAAGGGGAAAGCGGCCCTCGGGAAGACCTCTTTTGGTGGCCCCAATTGCCCACCCTGGCCAGGCCGGAGGGGGCTGGGGTCAGGCTTTCCCAGCTGGAGAGGGGCCCAGTGGGGAGAGAGTTGTCCAGGTGAGGGACACCAAAGGAGGACAGAATGGACCCACTGGACCAGCTTCCCTGTTCCTTTTCCCTTGGCCACGCCCTGGGTTTGGGAGGAGCCACTGCCAGGTTAGCACAGGAGCTTCCCAAGGAGCCCCCTCCAGGCTCACTGTCTGTACCCTGCAGGCCAGAGCCGTGCACCCTACCCCAGGCCCCTCTGGGCATACCCGGGGACCCCTCTGGGCACAGACGGCACTACTTGGTCCCAGCCTCCCCAGAGCGACACGTGGAGGTGGATAAGGTGAGGCGGGGGGGCACCTCTTCTGGGAACTCTCTGCCTCCCCTCATGAACCAAACTCTTCCCTCCCAAGGTTGGAGCCAGCCCAGGGTTGCGGGGGGGCGGGGGGGGGGGTAGGCCTGCAAGGGTGTGAGTGCCGGGGGGAAGGACGGGCCCAGAGGCTGGGTCAAGGGGGACGTGGGGGCTCACGCATTTGGGTTTCATGTCTGATTCTTGAGCGGGAAGTTTCGAGTGGTGTGGGTGAGGGGTTCCCGGACAGACTTCAGGGCTGGGGTCTAGAGCCAGGCTAGGTGACGTGGCAGGCACTTGGCGGGCCAGGGAGGATGAAAGGGACAGATGGAAGAGAGACTGGAGTGGGTGGCTGACTGGGGAGCCAGATGGGGCAGTGGTTCTCGCAGAGGGAGAGAGTGGGTACTGGACGCAGCCCCTGCGAGGGGTGCAGCCTAGGGAGCCCCGGCTCCCTGCTCTGTCCGATGGGCCCAGCGCACCCACCTGCCAACCCCCAGTGAGCACCACTGGGCTGATGAAAGCCCTGGGAACAGTCTGAGCTTGAGGAGAGACGGGGAGGGAGCACGCAGTGTGCCGGGTGTGCCCCAAAGGCCAGGCTTAGGAGCCCGGGGACAGGGGGGTGAGCTGGGCCACACAGACTTGACGGCCAGAGGAGCAGGAGCCAGGCGGTGGGGGCGGGGCAGGGCAGCCGGGAGACCCCAGGGGAGGCAGGCAGCAGGTGGGGCTGGGTGGGGGGTAGGTGCACTCTGACCTGGGCGTCCCCAGCACGCTGGTGGTCCCCAAGGCCCCCAAGGTAGGGGGTTGGGGTGTGGAGTGGTTATGATCTCAGCCAGAGAGAGAGAGGGCGTGACAAGAGGGGAGGCCCGTGGCCCAGCCAGAGGGGCCCCGACTTTAGGGCTGGGCTAAGGATTGCTGTCTCCAGAGGAGGCTGTGACAGCCACTCCAAAAGTGGCAGGAGGAGGAGCCAGCCCCGTGGTGTAGTGATTAACTTTGTGCACTACGCTTCGGCAGCCCAGGGTTCGCCGGTTCACATCCCTGGGGCGGACCTACTCACCACCCATCAAACCATGCTGTGGCAGCGTCCCATATACAAAATAGGGGAAGACTGGCACAGATGTTTAGCTCAGCGACTGTCTTGCTCACCTGAAAAAAAGTGGCAGGAGGGAAATTGGGCAAAGGAGGAGGGACAGCAGTTGTGGGGGCCATGGAGAGGGGGTGGCCAAGGATTGTTTTTGGAGTGGGGAGAGTTCTGGTGGAGGCTTGAGCATCAGAGGGTGGGAGAGCCTCACTCCTGGGTCAGTTGGCAACACACTGACCTGGGAGTGGTGGGAGTGGATGGACAGGTGGGGGACATTCTCACCAGATGCCCTCCCTTTCTCTCCTCTCTGCCAGGCCGTGGCACAGACCATGGACTCCGTGTTTAAGGAGCTCTTGGGAAAGACCTCTGTCCGTCAGGGCCTCGGGACAGGGTCCACCAACTCCCCCAGCCCCGGGCCCCGTAGCCCGAAGCCTCCAGCCTCCAGCCGCCTCGGCAAGAACAAAGGCTTCTCCCGTGGCCCTGGGGCCCCCGCCTCACCCTCTGCATCCCATCCCCAGGGCCTGGACTCACCCCTCAAGCCGCACTGAGGTGCTGCTGGCTCCTTCACAGGCCCTGCCCTACCCTAGGCGGCCACGGGTGAGACCGGCCGCCCTCCCCAGGCCCTTTGCTTCTCCCTGGCCCTGTCCAGCAAGTGCTAAACACCTGCTCTTGACTCTTTGCAGAGAGGACCATGTGGCTGTCCAAACATGCCCCGGCCTGCCCCCAGCCCTGGCTTAGGCCCCTTGGGGAGGCAGCTGAGGAAGGAGGCTGGGGATAAGCCCCTCCCTGGCTTTGCTGTGAGGGCTCTTCAGTGGCTGTTGGGTGGCAGGTGCCCTTGCACAGATAAGCAGGCCCACCAGTGCCCAGGCCTGTCTCTGCCTCAGCTGAGGGTTCGAGCATGGTGGGGTTGGCAGGTGTTGGCAGCCATTCATAAAGACCTGTGCATTGACTTCCCTGTGTGAGCCAGTTCTCTGTATTAGGGGGCTGGGCAGGTGGGTACAGGGCCAGCCCATAGCGCCCCAACTGCTCCAGGACAGATGCCAGGGCAATCAGCAAGAGGCAGCAAGTTGGGCTACTGGAACACCTTCCACCAGGGGTCCCTTGGCACAGAGCTCTCCACGACAGGGCTGTGTGGGTTGCGGACTTGCATCTTTGAAGGCTCAGTCGCCTGCCTCACGGGTTCCAGAGCTGTGCATGTGTCTGTGGGTGTGGGGGTGTGTGTGTGGGGTGGGGGGTCTGAGAGTGTCTTTCCACTGTTACCCTGATCCAAGGAGACTCTCGGATAGAAAATGAGCTACAACTTTTATCAGGGAGAGAGTGAGAAGGGAGGGCAGAGGGGGACTAGAGGCAGAGAAAGGAAGGTCCCCTGGCCCCGCCCCTTTCCTTCCTCCTGGCGCCCCCCACCCCCACCCTGGACCTCTTGGGCAGGCACTGGCTGGGGTGGAAGCTACGTGCCACCCTCAGACTCTGCAGCCCCTCCCCACACCTGGCACCAAGGAGCTGACCTCTGGGGCCCCTCACAATCCCGGAGCCAATTCCCAATCGGCCCCCCTCCCAGTAGCCCCTAGGGCCAGCCTCAGGCAGGCAGCTGAACTTGGTAGAGCCTCTGGAAGGAAGGCGCCCCCTGGCTTCTCAGGAGGAAGTGTCCTTGGCCAGGAAGGAGCTGGCAGTGGCACAGGACTCATCTTGGGGCCCTGGGCTGGGTGGGGCACGCCTCCGGGCCCAGCAGAGCAGGCTGCGCAGCTCTGAGGAGACGCTGCTACTGAAGGAGGCGTAGATCCAGGGGTTGGTGCAGCTGTTGAGGCTGGCTAGCAACATGAGCAGCACGAAAGGGGGCCCTGTGGGAGTGGAGGAGTCCGGGCTGGGGCTGAGGGTGCCTGGGCAGGGGCGCGACTCCCCACCCCTCTGTGCCTGCTAGGGGCTAGCATGCGTGTGCTCGTGAGCCCACAGCTAGATGTGTGTGTGTAGGGGGGAGTAGAGGTGTGTGTGCAACCAAGACCCGTGCCCCACCCCCCCGCCCACCGTGCCCCTAGCCACAGTCACACCCACCTTCCCGAGGTGCCTCTGGGTCCCACGCTGCCCACAGCTGCACGAGGAAGAAGGGCGCCCAGCACAGCACATAGACAATCACAATCACCAGCGTCATCCTCACGGTCTTGGCCACGGCTGCTGACACCCGGGCTCCCTCTCTGGGACTGCCTCTCCGGTGCCCTCCGCGGTGCCCCCCAGCCCTCTCTGCCGGCCCTGGCACCAGGCTCGCATGAATCTCCCGGAAGATGAGCACCTGGCAGGCGGTGATGCCCAGGGCTGGTGCCACAAACACCATTAGGGCGATCCAAGTGACATAGGCACGGAGGCCCCAGGGCTCGGCAAAGTGGGCCCAACAGTCGAAGACCCCGCTGCCGTCTCCCACGTCACGCTGGGCGAAGATGAAGAGCTGGGGCAGGCTGAGAAGAAGCGAGAAGGCCCAGGCCACCAGTACAGGCCGGTTCCAGCGAGCTCCACCTCCGTGGCGGTATGCCAGCATGGGGTGGCAGATGGCGCGGTGACGGTCCAGCGTCATGGCCAGGATCATGTAGGAGGAGGCATACATGCCCACCATCTGCAGGTACTTGACTGCCCGGCACAGGGCATCAGGCCCACGGAAGCGATCGGTGGCATCCCAGGCCAGCTGGGGCAGCACTTGGAACAGAGCCACGGCCAGGTCAGCCAAGCATAAGTGGACGATGAAGACGTGCATGGGTGCCCAGTGGCCCCGCCGGCCCCGCCGCACTAGAGCTCCCAGCACCAAGCCATTGCTCAGGGCCACAGCCACAAAGACCGTGGAGAGCAGGGCCAGCTCTGCCTGGGCTAGCAGCGGATCCCGGGTGTCCAGTGCCTCCTCCTCGCTGCTGTTGCCAGGTGGGGTGGGTCGAGAGGGGGGCTGGAGCACAGCTGGGCAGGGGTGGAGGGAGAGGGCCAAATTAGGGAGTGTGCTCTACAGGGGCCCCGGGCCCAAGGAGGTTCCAACTGGACAGGCAGAGCTGGTGGCCTGGGCAGCCCGTCAACCTGGGCCTCCTGCTTCCCTCCCACCTCCCACTTCCTGGCTCTCATTCTTCCAGCAGAGCACACACCATCCCCCACGCCTCATGTGGTGGGGCGGTAAGGGTAGCCCCAGCCCCCATTGAGTATGTAGGGCTATGCTCTCTCTTCCCGCCAATGGCAGCCTGGAGAGGAGGATTTAGGCGGTCTGTGCAAGAGGGGCTTCTTGGCTTCGTCCAACCCCACTCAGTCCACCCAGCTCATCCCGGTGGGGGGATGGGTGGAGGATGTGTAGGGGCCTGGTGGCTGGAAGCTGGAAGCTTACCGGAGGTGGTGCGCGTTCTGAGCATGATGAGGCCGGGGCAGGTGTCCTGAGTGCCTGGAGGAGACAGGGTGGTGAGGTCAGCTTCCTGTTCAAGGGGCTGGCCTGGCTGCCCAGAGTCTCTGGATAGGGGTCCTTAGAGAGGTGCTAGGGTGGCCAGGTCCCTGTCTGTGTGCGTGGTGGGCTGAGGGTCCAGCCTGTGCATGCAACTGCATGTGTGCATGCGTGCCAGTGATCGGGCACTGAGGGTGCACCTTTAGCTCCATCAAGGTTAGTGCGGTCTGGCCCCACTGAACCAGACATGGACCTTTGGGCACTGCTACGCTCCTTCCCAGGACTGGGCAGGGGAAAACAGAGAGAGGGACAGTCAGACAGATGGATGAACCAAGCCTAGGACCCACCTAGGCAGCCCACGAGGGCTGAGGCAAACATACGACCCCCCTGCCCTGACAGAGGTCAAGAGAAGTGGCCATAGGAGGGCTGGGGACCAGGCGGGAGGGGCCAGCGTGCCCCCGCAGCCCCTCACAGCACCTTACCTGGCCAGGCTCCCGGGATCCTGGGCGGGCAGCTGTGTGAGAAGGTGGCCCAGGAGCTCAGATCTGCTCTCCACCGCCCGCCCCGCCCCAACCCAGCCTCTGGGAGGGACCTACCCAGGAGGGGACTTCCTCCCCCACCCCTCCCCCCACGCCTCCCAGGGCCTCCTGCTTGGGGCACCGGAAAATAAGCTCCTGGCCTCCTCTGCTTCCTTACCTGGCCGCGGCCCCCCCAGGTCAGTCCCCAGGACTCCTTTCCCCCCACTCTTGAGCACCTTGAGCCCTCCTCGGCTGGCCCAGCTGTGCCCACCACACCGGCTATCCTTCCCCCACTCCCCGCAGAAGGCCCACCTTGCTAGAAGGTCGGCTCTGGCCGGGCTCTGGGAGACCACTTAGTTCAAGTGTCCGTTTTATTAATGAGGAAGCTGAGGCCAGAGAGGAGTGGGACTGCCTCAGGATCACACAGCTTTTTCGTGGCAAAGCTTGACTTCTCTTTCCCAAGTCGGGCTCCTTCTGTCCCTCTTTGGGCCTAGGCGAGGGAAGCAGGGAGAGCTCACAGAGTCCCCACCGCAGAGAGGGATGGCCTCTCCCAGGCCTATGAAGGCCCCTCCCCCTCCTCAATTTGGGCCTCATGGAGATGAGGGACAGAAGGGAGGGGGTGGGGCGGGGTCAAGCCAGGCTTAAGGTGTCCTGTGAGATGCAGCTTCCTCCCTAAGGCCCTGTGGGAGCCAGGGAGATCACGACCCTCTTCCTCCTCCCCCACCTGCAGCTACCTGTCCTAGGAGGAGGGGGCATGTGGGCTGGCAGAGATGGCACATTCCAGCTCTCGCGCTCTCTCTCTCTTATACACACACACACAGACACCTTCATTTACGTGAAACAGCCACATGCCCACAAAGGCACACACACTCGACACAGACAGATACACACTCACATCCTGAACACTGTGTGGAGGCCCTGAGAGAGGAGCTCCCTGGCTGGGCTGCAGGGCCGAATCCTCTCTCCTCTTCCCTCTCAGGCTCCAGGACCCCTCCTCCCTCGAGCCCATCCTTCCTCCCATCCCTGAGCCCTTTCTCCACCTCTTCCCTGCTCTGCCACAGGGGCTGGCCTGGCCCAGCCCAAGGCAGAAGCCTGCACACTGCCTGGGGCCAGGCTCTAGGCCAGGATTGGCCTTTTTCTTCTGTTTTTCTGTCTTCTGTGGTGACCTGCACTGACCAGGCCCAAGTACAGCCAAGGCCAAGGCCTCGGCCTCCTCTTTCTGGCCGGAGAACCTGGTGGCGCCTCAGCCCCTCTCAGCCACTGACAGGGCAGCAGGGGACATGGGGGTGAGTGTCTTACACCCCTACATACCACACACACAGCACACATACTACACCCACATGTGCCGCACATAGAGCACACACACAACACCCAGTACACACATGCACACGGCTCACACACACACCCCATACCCCACCACACTGCACATGCATATTTATTGTTTTTTGCAGAACCATTAGGAAATAGGTTGCAGAATGCTGCCATCACAGGTCCGAACACTTCCACTGCACCCCCTAAGGACAAGAAGCTCCTCACTTTCTGCCCTGTAGCCACACTACCGTTATTAACCGAGCAGCACAGAAATCACTTGCTATAGGAGCTCCTGGGACTGGCTGAGGAAGTGAGGCCAGCCTTGTGCGGTAAACGGGCAATCATCTCCTTATGGGTTTCTCTGCCCAGACCTAAATGAGGCCGTGCAGGGCTGGATCCCCGCGGAGTGCTGGCACAGGTTGGGGCCCCTGAGTCATGAGGCCAGGCCCACAGCCGCCTCTCTGCTCCCTGCATTCCTGGTTTCCTGTTGTTGAGCCCAGGGAAAAGCCTTGGAGAAGGCCTCCCCTCTGCAGTTTTCTCTGGGCTCTAAGAAGCAAGGGGAGGGCTTTGTGTCCACACCAAAGCCAGGACGTAAGGGGAAGTCGTGCATGCAGCTCCCCTGCTCAGCGGGAACGTGTGCTGGGGGCCTCCGGAGGAGCAGAGAGCTGCCGGGGAAGAGGACTGCCAGGGAGCCTCTGGCTCCTCAGCAGGGAGCCGGTGGTGCGTGTGCAGGTGCTGCATGGGTGCCATGCCAGGGCAGAGGCCGGGCCAGGCCGGGCCAATCCCACTGCCTGCAGCAAGTTGCTGATCAGAGGCCGGAGGCTCTGGGCAGGCCTCTGCCCCAGTCACCCGACAGGGGCCTAGAAAGATGGGGCTGGGAAGCAGTTCATGAGAAGAAAGGCCGACTGGCTTCTTCACCGTCAGGGCCATGTAAGCTGGCAGAGATAGCACTGGGCTGCCCAGAAGCCCCTGCCCTCGGCAGTATGAACTAAGAGCCGAGCACCTACCTAGAGGGGGTGCGCTGCCCTCCCTCCTTGGGCTGCACAGATGGCCCTGGGCCTGCCTCCCTGAGACAGGCAGATGGGTGAGGGGCCCTGGAGAGGCGAGAGAAGAAAGGATCCCTGAGAAGTGTTTGAGGAGGTGGCCGAATAGGGCCCATGCTCATCACAGGGAGCACTGGGAAGCTGGTTCTGGAAGGCTGGAGAAGGGGTTGGCCATGGGGCTGGCGAGTTAGCCTCAGTGGGCCTCAGGCCCGGGGCTGGGACTGAGCAGACACTCTCCGCATCTCCCATCCCCTCAGCGCAGCCCCGTCTGCGCCCCCCACCGAGCTCCCTCTAAGATTACATTTGCAGAAAGGGTTCTGTGGGTTGCCAAGGTGTGGGTCTGTGTCTCCCCCAGCCCAGGGTCCAAGCAGAAGAGGACAGGAGGCCCCAGGATGTGGAGGGCACAGACCATCCCAGGTGCCAGCCACCTGGGCAGGGGATCAGAGCTGGCAGGACTCCAGATCGCCCTGTCCTGCTCTATCAACGGCTCCCGGCAAACAGAACCCTTTGCTCACAAACAGCAAGTGCTGCTGGTGCTGCGCTGTGGGTGTGGAGGTGGAAGGACCTGGGCACTGCCCTGAGGAGCACACAGTCCTTTGCCAAGAGGAGTGGGGGCAGGGAGGCTAGAAGAGGCTGTTGCCATCACTCAGAAGAGAAAAGGCGGGACCTAATTAATGCCACCAGGCAGTGGGGGTGGAGAGAAAAGGCATTTCATGGACTCTGGATAGACCCTTGAAGGACATTTCAGCGATGAAAGAGAAAGAGGAGCCAGCCAAGGACCCGGAGAGGACTGATTAAAAAGCTGGGAGAAGAATCAGGAAAGCATGGGCTCACAGGCTGTGAGGAGAGACAGATGCCCCAAAGGAAGGAAGGACGCCAGTAAAGCTGCTGAGAGGCCACGCCCTGGGAGGCAGAGAGGCGCCCCAACTGGGTGTCCCTGAGGATGGGATGCAATGCAGGTGGGGGAGCCCGCGCAGCAGCGGCAGAAGGAAGGAGCTCCCACCAACCCGAATGAGAGTAAGGAGCAGGAGGAGGGGAGGCCTTTGTGAATCAAATGCTTAGAGGCTCCCATGGGGTGGAAGAGCATTGGGTCAGAGGATGGGATCCAAAGGGGAAAAATAAATTTAATAAAACCACGTGCGTGCGTGTGAGTGTGTGCTGGGACATGCATGGGCCAATGACGACAGGAAGACAGGGTGTCCACTTACCTGAGGTCCAAATTAAAGTGAATAGTAATTTTGAAAGTTAGATAGAGCCTGTTTGCGAGTTTCGGGAGGGAGGAAGAATGGTACTTGATGGATTAGGAGCCCTGTGGGCTGGGAGGGACAGGGTCCCCAGCAGGCGCTGGGGGGCACCCCTCTCCTGGGCTGAGGAGCTGGGGGGTAGAAGGCAGGTGAGCAGTTGAGGGCTGTGCCCCCAGATGGCCATGAAGTTCTCATCTGAGGGGAAGGCAGTCCAGCAGGAGGCGTCTCCGTTTTGGTCGGAGTTATACAGGCATGTGGTTTAAAGTGGCAGATTGTTCCGAGGCTGAGGCTTGTAACAAAGAGCGGCAGCCGCCCCTCCCCATTTCCCCTTCCCAGAGGCGCCCGATTGTGGCTCCTTCCAAGGGCTCTCTGAGTAAGCTCCTCCGTCTTGCTCAGAAGTGAACCTCTAGTCCTCTTTCACCACTGCCACCACCACACCCGCTTCTTCCTCCGCCTGCTCCCCTTCCATTATGGCTGCATCTAGAGCCACCTCATCAGTGTTCAGTGCCTCAACTGTTCTGGCCGACATGGCCCAGGCAGCGATTTCTCTCCTTGTCCCGAATGACTTTTTAAAAGTAGCTTTATTGAGGTATAATTAGTATACAATAAAACTCACAAATTGTTCAACGAGACTTGACGTATGTACAGTCATGTAATCACCACCATAATCATGACATAAAACATTTCCATCACTCCAGAAAGTTCTCTCATGGCCCTTTACAATCTCCTTCCCCCACCTGGAACCTGGCAACCATGATCTTTCTATCACTATATATTGGTCTTTTCTAGGATTTTATTTTATTTCATTTTTTTGAGGAAGATTAGCCCTGAGCTAACATCTGCTGCCAGTCCTCCTCTTTTTGCTGAGGAAGACTGGCCCTGAGCTAACATTGTGCCCATCTTCCTCTACTTTCTATGTGGGACGCCAGCCACAGCACGGCTTTTGCCAGGCGGTGCCATGTCCGCACCTGGGATGCGAACCAGCGAACCCTGGGCCACTGAAGCAGAAGGTGTGCACTTAACCACTGTGTCCCCAGGCCAGCCCCTAGAATTTTATAAAAATAGAATCATAAAGTATGTCGTATTTTGTGTCTGGCTGCTTTCACTCAGCAGAATGCCTTTGAGGTCCTCCCTGTTGCTGTGCGTATCAGGAGTTCCTCTTCTGTGCTGAGTAGAGTTCCGAGGTGTGGACGGACCACAGATCATTTATTCCATTACCACTTGATGGACACATGGGTTGTTTACAGTTTGAAGCTGTTATAAATGAGACTGCTCTGAACACGAGTACAAGCCTTTGTGTGCACGTGTTGTCACTTCTCTAGAGTAAATCCTCAGCAGCGTATGGGTCACGTGAGGGTGTAGCGTTTCAGTTGATGAGAAACTGGCAGGTTGTTTCCACGTTCATCATACCGTTTCCCACCAGCAGCGTATGATGTGACAGTTCCATTTGCTCTGCATCTTAGCCAGCACTTGCTATGATCAGTCTGTAATTTTTTTTAGCCTCTTTAATTTTAACTATTTTAGTGGTATTTTACTGGGGTTTTATTTTGCACTTTCCTTATGACTAATGATGGTAAGAATCTTTTCATATACTTATTTGCCATTTGTATATATTCTCTGGTGAATTATCTAGTCAAACCTTTTGTCAATTTTTAGGAGTTTTCTCAATTATTGAGTTGTAAGAGTTTTTTCATTTTTAATATATTTTGGGTACAAGTCCTTTAACAGATATGGTTTGCAAATATTTTCTCCCAGTATGTGGCTTGCCTTTTCATTTTACTAATGATGTCTTTTAAAAAGCAAACTTTTAAAATTTTGATGAAGTCTAATTTATCCATTTTTTTCTTCCGAAGTTCGGGTTTTTTGTGTCCTATCTAAAAAAGTCTTTGCCGGGGCCGGCCCCGTGGCCAAGTGTTTAAGTTCGCATGCTCCGCTCCGGCAGCCCAGGGTTTCACCGGTTCGGATCCTGAGGGCGGACATGGCGCCGCTCATCAGGCCATGCTGAGGCGGCATCCCACGTGCCACAACTAGAAGGACCCACAACTAAAAATATACAACTATGTACAGGGGGGCTTTGGGGAGAAAAAGGAAAAAAATAAAATCTTTAAAAAATAAAAAGTCTTTGTCTAGGGGACCGGCCCCGGGGCATAGTGGTTAAGTTCCCGTGCTACACTTCGGCGGCCCGGGTTTGCCAGTTCAGATTCTGGGTGCGGACCTGCACACAGCTCATCAACCCATGCTGCAGCGGAGTCCCACATACAAGAACTGGAATGACCTACAACTAGAATATACAACTAGGTACTGGGGTTTTAGGGAGAAAGAAAAAAAAAGAGGAAGATTGCCAGCAGACGTTAGCTCCAGGCCAATCTTCCTCACCAAAAATAAATACATAAATAAAAATAAAAAGGCTTTGCCTAATCCAATGTCACAGAGATATTCTCCAATGATTTCTTCTAGAAGGTTTATATTTCTAGCTCTTACATTGAGGTCCGTGAGTCGCTTGGAGTTGAGTTTTGTGCGTGGCATGAGGTAAAGGTCCAGGCTCATCCTTTTGCAGGCGGATGTCCAGTTGTTCCAGCACCATTTGTTCAAAAGACTGTCCCTTCCTCATTGAATTGCCTTGGCACCTTTGCCGCAAATTGATCGTGTGTGTGTGGGAGGGTCTATTTCTGGACCCTCGATTCTGTTCCACTGATCTGTATGCCCATCCTCCTATCAGTGCTGCACTGTCTGTATTACTGTAGATTTGTAGTAAGTCTTGAAATCAGACGGTATAAATCAACTTTGTTCTTTCTCAAAATCATTTTGACGAGTCTAGATAATTTGCATTTCCGTGTAAATTTTAAAATCAGTGTGTCAGCTTCCACCAAAAAAAAAAAAAGGTTTTACAGATATATTAGTAAGTTATCCCTAAGTGTTTCATGCTTTTGGTGCTATTGTAAATGGTACTTTGAAATGTCAATTTCTGATGGTCTGTTGCTAGGATGTAGAAATATGATTGATTTTTGCATATTGACCATCCTTCAACCTTGCTAAACTCACTATTGGTTCTGCTGGTTTTTGTAGATTTCTTAGGATATTTTTTTTACGTAGACGATCATGTCATCTCTGAATAAGGACACTTTTCTTTTTTCCTCTATAATCTACACGCCGTTTATCCCTCTTTCCTGCCTTGCTGCACTAGCTAGACACTCCAGTGCAAAGATGTGTCCAGGCTCTGAGAGCACCCTTGCCTTCTTCCTGATCGTCAGGGGAAGGCAGGCAGCAGCCACTAACTGTGACAGGAGCTGTGGGTTTTTAACAGACGTCCTTTATCAAGCTACTTTACGGAGAGCTTCTATCACGAGTAGTGTTGAATTTTGTTAAATGTTTTTTCTGCATCTATTGAGATGATCATGTGGTTTTTCTTTGTTGTTGTCGCTCTGTTAATAGGGTTAATGACATGGAGTGGTTTTCAACTGTCAAAGCAAACTGGCATTCCTGGGAGGAATCCTACTTGGTCACGATGTCTTCTCTTTTTATACATTGCTGGATTTGATTTGCTAACATTTTGGTTAGTATTTTTACATCATGTGTGTTCATGAGGGATACTGGTCTGTAGTTTCCTCTTTGTGTAATGTCTTTGGGTTTGGTACGAGAGTAGTGCTTACCTTGTAAAAGGAGTTGGGAAGTGTTCTCTCCTCTTCTATTATCTGGAAGAGTTTGTGTAAAATTGGTGTTTATTTTTCCATAACGTTTGGTAGAATTCACCAGTGAAGCCATATAAGCTTGGAGTTTTCTTTGTGGGAATGTTTTTAGCTACAAACTCAATTCCTTTATTAGATATAGGGTTGTTCCGGTTATCTATTTCTTCCTGAATGAACTTGGATAGTTTGTATCTTTCACGGAATTTGTCCATTTCATCTAGGTCATCGAATGTATTGGCATAAGTTTTTCACAATATTCCCGTATTATCCTTTTAATGTTTCTAAGATCTGCAGTGGTGCCCTCTCTTTCATTATGTTTTTAAGGTACATATTTAACTTTATAAGAAACTTCAAAACTGTTTTCCAAAGTAGTTGTAACATTTTACTCTCCCACCAGCAATGGAGGAGAGTTCTGTTTGCTCCCATCCTTGCCAACACTTGGTCTGAGAGTCTTTAATTTTTTTTTTAAGATTTTATTTTTCCTTTTTCTCCCCAAAGCCCCCCGGTACATAGTTGTATATTTTTAGTTGTGAGCCCCTCTAGTTGTGGCATGTGGGATGCCGCCTCAGCATGGCCTGACAAGCAGTGCCATGTCCGTGCCCAGGATCCCAACTGGCGAAACCCTGGGCTGCTGAAGCAGAGTGCGCAAACTTAACCACTTGGCCACAGAGCCGCTCCTATATTTTCTAATTCAACTCGTGATTTCTCCTTTGATCCATGGGTTATTTTAGCAGTATATTTTTTCATTTCCAAATATTTAGAAACTTCCTAGATATTGTTTTGTTATTGATTTTTTTTTTTTAAAGATTGGCCCTGAACTAACATCTATTGCCAATCTTCTTTGTTTGTTTTTCTTTTTCTTCTTCTTCCCAAAGCCCCCCAGTACATAGTTGTATATTCTAGTTTTAGGCCCTTCTAGTCCTGCTTTTTGTTGTTATTGATTTTTAATTCAACATCATTGTGGTCAGAAATCCTAGGATTTCCATCCTTTGTAATTTTCTTTTCTTTTTTTTTTCCCGAGGAAGATTAGCCCTGAGCTAACTACTGCCAGTCCTCCTCTTTTTGCTGAGGAAGCCTGGCCCTGAGCTAACATCCGTGCCCATCTTCCTCTACTTTATATGTGGGACGCCTACCACAGCATGGCGTGCCAAGCAGTGCCATGTCCGCACCCGGGATCCAAACTGGCGAGCCCTGGGCCGCCGAGAAGCGGCATGTGCACACTTAACCGCTGTGCCACCGGGCTGGCCCCATATCCTTTGTAATTTTCTGAGGCTTGTTCTACTGCCCAGAACGTAGTCTATGGTGAATGCTACCTGAGAAGGATGTATATTCTCTCGTTGTTGGGTGTAGCATTCTGTAAATATCAATTAGATCATTTTGGTTGATAGTGTTGTTCAAATCTTCTATATTCTTACTGACTTTTTTCCGTTTGTTTTGTCAATTACTGAGAAAGGGATGTGGAAGTCTCCAATTGTGTTTGGAGATTCGTCTGTTTCTAGAAGACTTTAGTGCTATCAACTTTTGTTTCATGTATTTGGGAGCTTTGTTATCAGGTGCTTACATATTTAAAATGATTATGTGTTCTTGATTATTTGTCCTTTCTCCATTATGAAATATCCCTCTTTGTGTCTGGTAATACTCTTTGCCTTGAATTCTACTCCATCTGCTATCAGTACAGCCATACCAGCTTTCTTTGCTCAGTGTTCGCATGGTGTATCTTTTTCCATCCTTTTACTTTTGACCTCTCTGTGTCTTTATGCTTAAAGTGTGCTTCTTGTAAATAACATATAACCATTTTACCTATTTCGACAGTCTTTGCCTTTTCACTGGTGTGTGGCAGATCATGTTTTTCAAAGGTAGCCCCAATAATCTCTCCCATCCCACATGCTCTTCTGGAACCTTGCCATTTTCCCATCGAGAGGTGGAATTTAACCCTCCCCCCCATAATGGGGCAGGCTTGTGACTTGCTTGTAATCACCATACTATGGTACAAGTGATGCTGCTTGGTCTCAGAGGCTCACTCAGAGAGGCACACTTCTGCCTTGTGAACAGGGAGAGTCACTCTTCCAGCCTTTAGCCACCACCTAACCAGTCCAGCTTCCCCGAGGCTGCCATGCCATGAAGAAAACCAAACTAGTCCTCACAGAGGGACCACATGGAAGGGCTCTGAGAGGACATGAAGAGAGAGAGATGCCCAGCCAACTCTAAGTTGCTCCAGCTCCACACTGTTCCAGCTTCAGTCACTTTCTGACAGCAACCGCGTGAAAGACCCTCAGCCAGAACTACACAGCTTGAGCCCTTCCCAAATTCCTTTTAAAAAACTTGTGGAATACAGATATATCGAACATTTAAGTGTACAATTCAGTGGCATTAATTACATTCACAATGTTGTGTAACTATAACCTCCTTTTCCTATTTCCAAAACTTGTTTATCACCATAAATAAAAGCTCTGTACCCATTAGCAGTCTCTCCCCCAGATCCCCACCCCCCAGCCCCTGGCAGCCCCTCATCTCTTTTCTGTCTCCACGGATTTGCGTCTTCTGGACCTTTCATAGGAATGGAATCATGTGATCTACGGCCTTTTGTGTCTGGCTCCTTTCTCTCAGCATAATGTTTCCAAGGTCCATCCATGGTGTAGCATGTGGCAGAACTTCACCCCTTTTTATGGCGGAATAACCTTCCATCGGATGGATACACCACACTTCGTTTATCCAGTCACCTGCTGATGGACAGCTGGGCTGTTTCCACCTTTTAACGGCTATGAACATTTGTGTACAAGTTTCTGCACGGATGTATATGTTCAATTCTCTTGGGTCTATACCGAGGAGTAGAACTGCTGGGTCATATGAGAACTCCATGTTTAAGCTTTGGGGGATGACTTTCCCAAATACTTGACCACAGAATTCATGAGCAATAAGAAAATGATTGTAAGGGGGGAGAGGGGACGGCAAAAGGGGTGATTAGGCTCACATGATGGACTATAATTAGTTTTTGGGTTGTGAACATAATGTAATCTACACAGAATTCGAAATATGTTACGATGTACATCTGAAAGCTATATGATGTTATAATTCAATGTTACTGCAATAAAAAAAAGGCCAAAAAAAAAAAAAAAAAGAAAATGATTGTAATTATTTTAAAACACTAAATTTTGGAGGAATTTTTTATGCAGCAAGAATATTTGGAATAGAGTTTTAGTTCATTTAGTCCATTTATATTTAATATAATTATTGCTGTCTTTTAGTTTGTCTACCATCTCAATGTTTGATTTCTATTTGTCCCATCCATTTTTGTTTTGTTTTTCTCCTTTTCTGCCTTTTTTCAGGGAACAAATTGGACTTTTTCAGTATTTCCTGTTCTTTATTGACTTTTTAGTTATATATCTTTTTTGTGTTATTTTTTAAATTGTTGCTCTAGAGATTACAATTTGTTTCTTTAACTTAGCACGTTCTACCTTCAAAGAATATTCTACTACTTCATGAACAATGTAAGAATGTTACAACAGTATTCCAATTGCTGCAGTCCCAACCTTTGTGCTCTGGTTGTCATATGTTTTGTTTTTACATGCAATATACAAAAAGATAACTCCACGTCACATTGTTATCATTTGTACTTTCCACAGTAAATGGTCATACACATTTACTCTTTCTGATGTTTTTCACTCCTTTCTTCAGTCTGGTATAATTTCTCTTCCAACTAGATAATTTATTTTAGCATTTCTTTTATTGTAAGTCTGCTGGAAATGAACTCTATTTATTCTTATCTGGACATGCAACTTTATTTTGTCTTAATTTTTGTAGGATATTTTCACTGGATATAGAATTCTAGATTGGAACTTTCTCCCTCAGCATTTGAAGATGTTGTCCATTCTCCTGTGGCCTCTATCAGTTTTTGATTAGGAGTCTGCTGTCACTCTGCTTCTGCCCCTGTGTATAGGATCTTTTTTCCTCTGACTGCTTTTGAAGTTTTTAAAAAGTCTTTGTTTTTCAGCAGTTTGACTATGAAATGCTTAGGGGATGTTGGAATTATGACAAATATGTTATCATTTTGAAGTATCTGTCTGATAATTCCAACATCTAGGCCATTTATGAGTCTGGGGTTTTTTTTGTTTTTTTTTTTTTAAAGATTGGCATCTGAGCTAACAACTGTTGCCAATCTCTCTCTCTCTCTTTTTTTTTTTCTGCTTTATCTCCCCAAATACCCCCTGGTACATAGTTGTATATCTTAGTTGTGGGTCCTTCTAGTTGTGGCATGTGGGACGCTGCCTCAATGTGGCCTGACGAGCGGTGCCATGTCTGCACCCAGGATCCAAAGCAGCGAAACCCTGGGCCACCACAGCAGAGCACGCGAACTTAACCCCTCGGCCACGGGGCTGGCCCCCTGAGTCTGGTTTTACTGACCATTTCCTCTCCATGATGGGTCATATTTCCTCGCTTTTTCACGTGTATCTTAGTGTTTTTATTGCATGCCAGACATTGTATGTAATAGAACAGTAGGGAGTATAATAAATAACATTTACGCCAAAAAAATGACATGCCTCTTCTGTTAGGCCATCTGTGTGTGTGTGTGTTGGAGGGTGATTTTGAGTCAATCTGGTCTGATGTTAAGCTACGTTTTCTTGCCGCTTTGGGTGGATTCAGTTCCACACAGACTTCAAAGTATATTAAGGTCGGATCGGAACTTTCTCTTTAGCAGGACTTGGGATTTGCGTACCCGGGAGATTCATTTCAGTCTTACCTCGCCCTTAGACTTGAGTTGACCCATGAACATGCACCACAGGAGTGCCTCTTTGCGGTCTTCTGCCTCAACTCCCGCCATGGCAGTCAGCTGCTTTGTACTCAGTGTACGCCTCAAGGGGCCTGGAAGGTTTCTCTCAGTCCTCCTACTCTATCCTAAGACTTCAGCAGGCACTGTGTACCCCCAGCCTGGAGATGATCTCTCTCAGCTTTTCTGCCCTTCCCCAGACACCAACTGCCACTGGAAGGTCTGGAGTGTGGATTCTCTCAGCACTCCTGGCACATCCCCACCGCAGAGACCATCTCTCAGCCCACCTGCCCTGCCTCCGAACTTTCTTGGTGAAGGCCCATGGGAAAGAGTTGGTGGGTGGACACAAACTCTCTTTGTGTCTGAGGCTCCTAGGACTCAAACTGTCATGCCACCCCATACTTGGCCTTTAAAAATGTGTTAAAAGGCCTCTGTTCTCTTCTTACCCAGTCTCTGGAGTCTCCCGCTGCTACTGCTGCCGAGGGGCAAAGCAGGGATGGGGCCTTGCCTCGCAAGCCTTTGTCATCTTTTACATTTTGGCTCACTTTTTTTTTTTGGCACCTTCAGCTCCTTGGTAGGCTTAAAGAAAAGAAAAACTTATGATTCTGTAGGTTACCCAGGTTCTCATAGCTTAGGTGGAAGTAATGGCGTGTGACTTTCTGTTTCCTAGGCAGAAGCAAAATATCCATTTACTGACTTTTTAATTTATGCTGCCACAGAAAGTTCTTGTTTGTTCTCTGACTTTTCTACAGCACCCTATTCTTCTTTCATGGATAGTCACATTCTATTATCTCCATGAGGAATTTAAGGAGTTTTAAAGAAAATAATTTCTTATCCCTCATAGTCTCGTTCACCACAGATTGTCATCCTCTTCGTTCTGACCTCTCTCTCCCATGCTCTCACATTAGAGGCTTCCTCAGATGTCTAGCAACCCTTGGTTCCTCTCATAGTTAAGAATGGGATACCCAAAAGCTTCGTGGAAGGCGTGGGCTTATCAACTACGGGCTTCACTGTAGGGTGACGCACCTGGGCCGTTTCAGTGGAGGTTTTTAGGAAAAACAAGAGAATAGGTGGCTTAAGTGTGGTTAGAGTGGGCAGGCCAAGCAAGATACCTACCAAGACACAGCTCTCTGCTGTGGGAGCACCAATAGTCAGTGATTACACACAGACGCTGTCTTAGTCTGCTCGGGTCGCCCTCACAAAATACCATACACTCGGGGGCTTAGACACAGACCTTGATTTTCTCACAGTTCTGGAGGTGGGCAGTCCCAGATCAAGTTCTGGCAGAGTCGGTTTCTGGTGAAGGCTCTCTTCATGGCTGGCTGGCTGGTTGTCTTCTCACTGCGTCCTCACATAGCAGAAAGAGAGAGAGCTCTCTGGCATCTCTTCTTATAAAGATACCAATCCTATCGGACAGGGCCCCACACTTATGACCTCATTTAACCTTAATTACTTTTGTAGAGGCTCCATCTCCAAATACAGTCACAAAGGGGTTAGGGCTTCAACCCATGAATTTGGGAAAGGGAACACAAAATTCAGTCCATAACAGATGGCCACACTGTGTATCACATAGCCTGCTCCAACCTGGCCTCGGTTGCTTGGACCAGGAGCAAGCACCTGGCCAAGAGCAGCCAACTGATAGACTCGTCAGTTGCCTACCAGGCTACCTGGCATGAGAGCTCTCGCCCAATGAGGACAGTGAGTATTTGGGCCAATAAGCTTCTCTCTCGTGGGGACCTGAACTGCAGTGAAGCCAAAAGGCATGTGGAGGAAAGGTAGTGTGTAATTGCGATGAAGTGGTAGAAGCCAAGGGGAAGCAGAAACCAGGATTCGGCGGGAGCCAAGAAATGAAGCAAAGTGGCCACAGAGGAGAGGATGGTAGCATTCGTTGGTGGTGTCAGAAGCAGCAGGGCCTGAGTCACCATAACAGTAGCTCAAGGGTGAGAAGTTGGGGTTGTAGATAAGATAACTTGGTCCCTAGAGCTGCTTAAAAACCTGGTTCAGACTCCCCAAAGCTCAGGTGTATGATTCTCGCTGGGCTCTGGTCCACACATCTAAGATTACTGCTGTGATGGTGAATTTTATGTGTCAACTTGACTGGGCCATGGAGTGCCCAGACATTTGGTCCAACATTATTCTGGGTGTTTCTCTGAGGGTGTTTCTGGATGAGATTAACATTTGAATCAGTAGACTGAGGAAAGCAGATGGCCCTCCCTAATGGGGGTGGGCCTCATCCTATCAGTTGAAGATTCGAATAGAACAAAGAGGCTGGGGAGAGGGAACTCTCCTGCCTGACTGCTAGACCTGGGACATTGGCCTTTTCTTGCCCTTGGGCTGGAACTTACACCGTCAGTGCTCTGGGGTCTCCAGCGTGTCAGTGCTCTGGGGTCTCCAGCATGCCGACCGGAGGTTTTGGGACTTCTCAGGCTCCATAGTCACGTGAGCCAATTCCTTGTAATAAATCTCTTTACACACACATACACACACACACACACATCCTATTGGTTCTGTTTCTCTGGAGAATCCTGACTAATGTAACTGTCTTCCTCATTCCTACATGAACCCTTTATTTATTTTTTATTTTGTATTTGTTGGTGAGGAAGATTGTCGCTGAGCTAACATCTGTGCCAGTCTTCCTCTATTTTGTACTGTGGGGACCTGAAATTGGCCACCCCAAGATATGTCTCTTTGGCATGAGGATTATTTGAGGCTGATTGCTTTTGATAAACTGGGGCAGGGAAGGAGGCTCTGAGGAATGGAACTTGCCCTTTGTTAGGACACATTTACATTTGTAAGGTAAATCTCTATCTGTAAAGGTGCCTCCCTCTCTGTACCAGGAAGAAGAAAGGAGACGACCTTCTCTCTAGAAACTCTTAATCAATACCAAAGGCAAGGACTTAGATCTGCATTTTATTGTGCTTGTCTGGTAACCTCCTGTAACTGACTTCCCTCCCCCTCCCAACGCTGGCGTCTCCTTAAGGATTAAGCATCTTTCCTTAGGCTAGGAACTGATTGCTGCGCTCACCTGTGACCGCCCAGCTCCAGACGATAAACTTGCCTCCTGCTATGCCCTCCAAGATAGCAGACCCACTACCTGCTGTGTCCAACAAGCGCTGTGCCGACAGGGCAGTCTTGTGACTATTGTGGGAGGGACATTTCAATCACATGTGAAACACCCTGTTTGGGGGTATATAACCACTCTGTGCACCCCACTTCTTCGGTGCCCTTTCTTCCTTCGGGAAGAAAGGCCCCGGGCCATGGTTCCTCATAAAGCTTTGTTTAATTTTCTCCTGCTATTCTGTCTCATGTGAATTTAATTCCTTCTCCGGCCAGACGAACCCACATTTGGGGAGAGGAAATGTCTTCCTCCCCTACAGTTTGTAGGATGCCACCATGGCAGGGCTTGATGAGTAGTGTGTAGGTCCGTGCCTGGGTTCCGAGTGGGTAAACTTAACCACTACACCACCCAGCCAGCTCCCACATGAATCCTTTATTAATAAAGAAACTTGAGCATGTTGAAGAGATACACTTTAGGGCCCAGGCAGGATATGGAAGAGAGGAAGGCCAAGTGAGATCTGATAATACGACTTGGGTGCAGTGGTCAAGGGACTGGAAAGCTCTGTGAGATCAAAATGCAGGGGTGGTGGAAGGGAGCTGGAGAACCAGAAGGAACAGGCTGCAGATCACGCCCAGAGAGTTGGCATTTGGAACTTAACATGTCAGAGTAATTCTGTGGATGATGACGAGGACGACAACGCATAACTGTGAACGCATAACTGTGAGACGGGGAGGTTGAGGCAAGGTCAAGAAGGCCTTTGGAGTTAAGAAGGTCCAGAAACTGAGAGGTTGGGATGTTGTGTGGGTGAGGGAAAAGTTGGGAGCCATTGGTGAATAAGGCAGAGAGATAGCACAAGAAGGAGCAGAGGGTGGCCGAGCCCATTGAGAAGAGCCTCAAAGGAGCCTCTCCGTAGGGCTGTGGAGTGCCCCCACGACATGGCAGCTGACTTCCTCCAGACAGAGCAATCCAGGAAAGGGAAGAAGGAGGAAGCAGCAGTGCCTTTTATGTCGTGCTCCCCAAAGGTGCCCACCGCAGTCACTTCTGCCTCGCTCTGTTCATTAGAAATGAGCCAGGGCCGACCCGGTGGCGCAGTGGTTAAGTGCACACGTTTCGCTTTGGCGGCCTGGGGTTCGCCGGTTTGGATCCCGGGTGCGGACATGGCACTGCTTGGCAAACCATGCTGTGACAGGCGTCCCACATATAAAGTAGAGGAAGATGGGCACAGATGTTAGCTTAGGGCCAGTCTTCCTCAGCAAAAAGAGGAGGATTGGCAGCAGTTAGCTCAGGGCTAATCTTCCTCAAAAAAAAAAAAAGAAATGATTCACTAAGTCCAGCCCACACTCAAGAGGACGGGACGTAGGCTTCACCTCTGGAAGGGAGGAGCATCAAGAATTTGTGGCCCTAGGTTAAAACCACCAGAGCAGAGATATCGATTAACTTTAGATTTTGTTAAGAATGCACGTCAAGGGGCCTGTCCCGTGGCCGAGTGAGTGGTCAGGTTTGCACGCTCCGGTTTGGTGGCCCGGGGTTTTGCCAGTTTGGATCCTGCGCGTGGACGTAGCACCGCTCATGAAGCCACGCTGAGGCAGCGTCCCACATGCCACAACTAGAAGGACCCACAACTAAATATACAACTATGTACCAGGGGGCTTTGGGAAGAAAAAGAAAAAAGAAAATCTTTAAAAAAAAAATGTTAAAAATAGCTAGAGTAAATACTAAAAAATTCATATAGTGCTTCTAAACGAATGGGGGGTGGGAATGAAACAAGGAAACAAATTCAATCCATCTAAAAGATGACCAAGAGTGAAGGCAGCTGCTGGGACGGTCACTCACACTCCCCACCCACTCCCACCTCTTTTATAATGCACTTCCGCAGGCTAGCCTAGGCAGGGCCTTTCCCAGCTTTGTGCGACAACCTCTGGGAGGCAAATTAGGTTTTGCCAATTAGTTGCACTCACAGGAGCTTTGGAAGCTGAGGGAAGGGGGACCGTCTTCCTGCTGTGTCTGTGTGGAGGTGTTTTGTGCTGGCTGTCAAGGTCAAGGTGGCGTGGGGCTTCAGCAGCAATGCTTCTGTGTCCGGCCTCCGCTTCTTGTGGCAGCCATGACTTCCAGGTCCCAGCTGGCTGATCCGTGGCTCACGACTGTGGTGCTGTCTTCTTGAACTCAGCAGTTGCTGCTGGTGGCAGAGGTAGCAGCTCCTTCGGGGTGCAGGTTCCATGGTGGTGTCCTGTGGATCCCACTCAGAGCACATTCCTCTGCCCTCCAATGGTTGTGTACACTTTCGATTCCCTGTACAAAGTCCCTTTCCGTGTAAGATGGCTGCAGTGATTTCTGCTTCCTGCCCTGAACCACCACTGATAGAAAGAGGGGGAAGAGGCAGGGAAATTTGGAAAGCAGGGCAAATAGGAAGCACTTCATAAGCGAGCAAGAATAAATCCAAATACACAGCAACCCCCATCAGTGTAATCAACTAGCCCCTACTGGGAAAAGACGGATGCGGCGCGGAGTGCACCGCCCAACTAGGAGCCCCGCTCCACCGTGGTCATCTTACCGAAAGGAAAGTGGTGAAAGCGTGCTCACCCAACGACCTGTGCGTCAGTGTGTAGAGCAGCTCTTGCCATCATTGCCCAAGGCTGGGAACAATCCAGATGCCCTGGACGGGCGCGTGGCTGAACCTGCCATGACAGATACAAACAATGGGATGCTGCTCAGAAGTAAAAAGGACGGACATGACAACATGGATGAATTTCAAAAACCACGTTTATCGAAAGAAGCCAGACAGAGTACACACTGTACAATTCCGTTTGTAATACATTCTAGCAAAGACAGAAAGCAGACCAGTCGGGGCTGGGGCGGGGGCCAGGGCTGGAGGGAGTGGTTGACTGCAAAGGGGCAGGAGGGAATTTGGGGAGATGATGGAAACGTTCTATATTTTGATTTTAGTGGTGGTTACACGACATTTATCAAAACCCATTGAACTGTATACCTCAAAAAGGCGAATTTTATGTAAATTATATTTCAATAAAGCTGCTTTTTAAAAAATGACAAAGACTGTCAGACTGGATCAAAGTAAACCAAATCCCAACTATATGCTCTTTCAAAAGAGACAAGAAGACATGAAGACACAGAAAGACAGACAGGAGAAGAAGAGAGAAAACTGTGCGGTTCCTGAGGCCGCCCTGCCAGCCCGCTGCACGCTGTCCCGCTCCACTGGCCTCTGTGCTCCCAGCCCTTCATGACACGGCTCTTCATCTTCGGGGGTGGCCTAGCAAGACTCTAGGGGCTGCCCTCGTCCATTTGACTGTGCCCAAGAGGGAGCTGTCATCGAAGGGGGTGCAAGTGGGCAGGACCCAGGCATCCGTCCAGTGCCCTCTCTGCCTCCCTGGGGAGCAGGTGGCAGTGGCGGGATGGCACACCTCTTGTTCATGGCCAATCCTTCCTACTTCTCCAGGGACATGCTCTGCCCAAGGTCCTCTCTTGTTCCTGCTCTTGCTCCCCTTGGCCCTTCCATCTCAGCACATGGAAGTGGGAGTGCAGACTTTGCAGTCGTATAGAAGCAAGTTCAAATCCCAGCTCTGCCGGTTACCGCCTGATTGATCTTGAGTAAGTCACTTGACCTGTCTGAACCTCAGTTTCCTCACCTGTGAAATGGGGGCAATAATGGTGCCCACTTCACAGTGAAGGGCTGAGGAGTAGGTGAGCAAGGGCATGTGGAATGCTTGGCACAGTGCCTCCTAGCCACGTGACTGTCTGTCCAGACCCCGGACTCCTCACTCGGAGAGTGAGGATGATAACAGATCCTTCCTCATAGGGTCACGTGTGGATGCAATGAGCTAATGAAGAGAAAGAGACTCTCCTAGCTGTGCTCCCTGGACACATTCCTTGAGCTCTTTGGGCTTCAGTTTCCTCATCTGTAATGTGGGCTAATGATTGAGCTCCCCAGGTTGGTGTGCAAAGTAAGTGTGCTAATACATGAAATGTGCTCAGAACCATGGCAGGCCCACGGCAGTGCTCAGTAAAGGTGATTTAGTGTAAGGGTGTAACGAATACCAGTACGACTGGAGACCTCAGGAGCACGCTAAATGGGTTCTATCCCCTTCTAACTTCACTTCTGTCTTTGCCACCGCAGCAATCAGCATCCAACTCTATACTCCATGAAGGATTTGTGGTCGTTGGGGCCTGAGGAAGAGACTGGGAACCTGCTGGGGGTGGGTTAGTGGAGGCAGAGGCGCTGGAGAGGAGAGAGGCCAAGCCTATCAGAGGTCAGATCAGAGCAGGCAGGAAGCCACCACAGTTCAGTGCCCCGTGGAAAATACCCCCCTCCTGGGTGCCCGGCCCGCCCTCCACTCCCAGCTCCAGGCCCACTGGCCCTGCACTCCGCTTGGCCTCCTCGCTGCTCCTGAAGGGGCTGGGGACTTCAGGCCAGGATGCCAGGGTCCCTCCTACGTGGGCCCCCTGCACAACTCGGAGGGTCTCCGGAGGCTGAGCTGAGGGCCCTGGAATGCTTCACTGGGCAACAGGCATGCCCATAAAAATACCGCGGCCACCAGGGCTGCAATCTGCCATCTGGGCCCTAGGCCTTCCTTGCCCTGCGGCCAGCTCGGCTCACTCCGGAATTCCTGCGCCCTCCGCCTCGCCTCAGAGGTCACGGCCGCGAGCCTGGGGGGCGCTGGGGAGGAGCGCCTTCCCTAGGCTTCCAGTACAGGGCTGCGGGGAGAGTGGGGCCGCCGGGAAAGGTCGGGATGAGGCCAATCGCCACGACAAAGAAAGAAGACGCCAGGCCTGGGAAAACTAGCAGACAGTCAGAGGAAGATCTGGGAATTGGGAGTGGCAGCTCGAGGGGCGCCCTCTTCGCGACCTCCTCGCCCCCGGGGCTCTGGGCTGCGCAGGAGCCCGCGCCCCTCTGCGTGTCCCTGGGGGGCTGAGATCGAGGCCCCCGCGCCCCTCCCGGGCCGGGCGTCTAGGTTTGGCGGGATTGGGGGAGAGCTCAGTGACTCAGGAATCCGGGGGGGGGGGGGCGGGGGGCGTCCAGACACACCACGACCAGGGCGCGGCCGGGACGGCGCTGCCTGTGGATGTTCGTAGCTCGCCAGCGCCCTTGAGGGCCGAGGGGATCTGTTTCCCCACCCGACTCTTCTCTCCACCGCCCAGCCCCGCGCCCGGGAGCACCTGCGCCCCACGATTCCAGCCCGAGCCTCCACTGCTGCGCCGGCGCCCCGGTGCGGGGCACTCTCGGGCCAGGGACTCCGAGGCTGCGGGCGCGGGGCTGGCAGGACCTGGTGGCGGGGGTCCCACTGAGCTCCCGGAGGGGGCCACCAAGGGTTCTCAGCCCGCGCCGCGCTCCGCAGTCTGGCTCCGCCCGGACAAGGGGCTAGGGCGCGGCGGGGCGGGGCGCGCGGCCGAGGAGGTGATCTCACTCCCTCTCCCCCGCCTCCCCTGCGCTCCCCTCCCCCTCCCCTGCGCGCACGCCCGCCCCGCCCCCGCCGCCGCCCCACCGCCGCCGCCGCAGCATCGGCATCGCAGACGCGCTCGGGCGGTGGGTCCGAAGCCGGCGTGCGCGGAGGCTGGGTGGGCAGCCGGAGCGGCGGCCGCGGCGCAGGTAAGGCGGGCAGACCTGCCCTCGCGCCCACGTCGCAGCTGCGACGCCCCCGGCCCCCTGGCCCCCCGGCAGCCCAGCCCTGCCCCGGTGGCCAGAGCGGGGAGTGCCGCTCGGCCTGGCCCGCGGTCACGGGCAGGACGGTCGGAGCCCCACCCAGGCCGGGCACCCGGCTCCGGGCCCCGCGGACGGGAGTGGGGAGGAGGAAGGAGGCCAGGGGCCAGAGACCGACAGGTGAGGGGTACCTGGGCGGCGCCCAGAATGCCGACACGGGGAGGGACATTCGGGTGGGAGTCAGGCGGGGTCGGTGCGGGCAGGTGGGGGTGAAGTTGGCACGTCTCTACGAGTGTGTGCGTGTGTGAGAAACGGAGCGCAATGGGGCGAGTGACCCCCATCGGCCGCCGTGGGGTGTGGCCCTGGGCGTGGCTGCCCCTCCTCCCCAGGCCCTGTTAGGCTGAAAACCTGGCCGCCAGCTTGGTAGGGGGGAGGTTGGGCTAGGCTGCCCCTGCAATGGGGGGAGGGGAGGGCACAGGGCTGGACGCTGCCTGGCCCTCCGCCCCAAGCTGGGGGGGGGGGGGGGCATTGTTCTCCTCCCTCTTCTTTCCAGACGCCAGCCTGGACTCCCAGGGGCTCCCCTCCAAGCCTGCACCGGGACCAGGGTCTCCTCCCCAGCAGACCCAGGGTGCGTCTCTAGCCTCAGTTTCTGCAGGCTCTTGTGACCAAGAAAGGGTACACTGAGTGAGGTCGCTTGGGCACCCACTGATGTGCGGCTATGCACATGGGTGTAGAATGTGGGTCCGTTAGGTAGGGGTGAGGGAGAGAGGGCCTCGCTGGCTCAGGGCCAGGGATTCTGGAAAGCAGGATGCTCAGGGCCTTGTCTTTTGCCCGTTGCCGAGTCTTCCTACCTCTGTTTGGTTATGGGAGGGGTCTACAATTCCTATTCCCCCCTTCTTAGGGCAGATTTTTGGGGTCTTTTAGTTGGGAGGGGTTGAAAAGAGCACCTAGTACAACCTGCTGCCCCCTACAGGGTATCTGGCACCCTGCCCATCCCTTCCTGTCTCAGGGAGGCAGGCCTGGTGCCATCTGCCCACCCGAAGGAGTGGGGGCCTGGCACTCCCCTCCAAGTAGGTGCCCTGCTTCCAGTTAACTCCACCCAGAGGACAGCCCAGTGTCATCATTGCTGACTCACGTGGCCCAGATGGTGAATAAGCCAGTCAGCCTTTCTTCCCGTGAACCGCTGCTGAGCCCCATCTTTCTAGTTCCCTGCGGGGTGACTGGGGCGAGGGGCTGCCCGGGGTCTCCCGCCTCTTATCAGCTCCTTGCAGCAGGCGATGGGTCTCAGCGGGCCTGACTTCTCCCCTGCCACAGCACCCATGCAGCACCTGCACGTGCCCCCATGGGCTCCTGAGCCTTCGGGGGCTCTCGGCTGTCTCTGGCTACATGGCAGGTTCATGATCAGAGCTGAGACTGGGCCCCCCTCCCTGGTTCCTGGCCATTTCTCATTACTGCATCTTAGTCTCTCTTTCTCCGTACTCATTTATGTCTATGTTTGTGCCATCCCCAAAGTAATACATCTTATTGTGGTACACTTGAAATAGATGGAAAAGAACAAAAGAAATTAAGGCTCGCTCGTGATCTGATCACCACGGGAGAAACGCGCTCAGCACACCCCAGCCTCAGTCTCCCAGGTTTGCAACAGCCTCTCCCAAGAAGCTCTGCCCCGGTGCCCAGCCCCAGGCCCCTGCAGAGCTCTGAGTGGGTGCGAAGCACCCTGAAGTGGCAGGGTCCCTCCCTGCGCAGTACTGAGCTGCTCCCTGCCCCGGAGCCCGGGCTTGCGGGCGGGTGGTTATTCACTGGGCAGCTGCTCCCTGCCAGGGGCCTGCTTTGGCCAGGCTCAGGGCTGCCCCTGGAAAAGCCAGTGACAAACCGGACCAATGCTGTCTTTGTCCTCAGGGGGTGCGGATTGGTTTTCTTTTTTCCTTTGTGACTATCTGAAGGGAAAAGGGAGGCAAGGAGTGAGGAAGGGCCTTGTCTGAGGCCAACTCCGGCGGGCAGGGGTGCTCCAGCTGCACCCCATCAGCCTCTTTCGGCCGCAGGCACAGGTGCCTTCCATGGCACGCACTTGAGCCAGACCAGCTGTGATGGAGGAAGCAGCACCGTGTGCCATACCTGCTATTCCCCAGCCCAGTGACTTGAGACCCTCAGTCTCTCCCCTGCTTTGAGTCTCAGCCCTCTTGGCTATCACATGAGGGCACGGATTCCTTCATCTCCAAGGTCCCTTTCAAGGCAAACAGTCCGTGGTGCCACTCTAAATGGCCGCAACTGGAAAGAATGTCTCAGGGCACTCTTCGGGGCAGTGAGAGCCATGTGGCCTTGCAGAGTGGCCCAGCCAGGCCACGCCAGTAATGGCCTGCAGCTCCTGGCCAGCCTCCAGGAGAGCCAGGGTGAAGGTGTGATGGAAGCTTTTCCCGGACCCCCTTTGTGGGCAAAAGGTTTCAAGGGCTCTGGGGTGAGGAGGGGAATGGGTTCCCAGGGTGCCCTGGGGGAGAATGGAGTAGAGGTGGGGTCCTATGCATACGTTGGCCAAGATGGGCACCCCAGCCAACACCCTGCTCCCCTGGCCCCTCTGTGATTCAGACAATGGGGGAGGCGGGGGGCTGAATTCCCTTTCTAGAGTCCCAAGCCACCTGTTGTCTTTGCCCTGCTCCTTCCTCCCATGATGAGAAGGCTGGGTGTAGGTCCCTGGGTGGGGCCATCTGGAATGGGCCCTCAGCAGGCCCTGCCCCCTAGTTTTTCTCTCTCTTGCTTCCTCTGCCCTGCTCCTTGTCAGCCGTCCACCTCTCCGTGCCCCTCCATGCCATTACCTTTCCCCTCTCTGCTCACTTGGAGTCTCACTGTGGGGATGCCCCACTCCCTTCCTGCCTCTACCTGCCCCACCCCTCCCTGTAGGTGCCCTGGGGTCCGTCTCTCTGCTTTTGTCTATCTTCTCTCCCTGCTCCTCTCCCCTCCCATCCTCCCACCTCTCCCCTGCCCCAATCTTCACTGCCCTGAGCTTGGCCCTGAGCTCAGCATGGGGGCGACCACTCTGCTGCCCTGAGTGGCAGCCACCCAGCACATGTCCACTGGGTTCCACCCAGACCTCCTGTGGGGGCCTTGTCTGACCTGGGGGGTGGACAGGGGGCACCTAGTGGCCACCAGCCAGAGGACTGGGAGGCGGGCAGTTAGCAAGGCCAGCTGCCTTCTTCCTAGATATCCACAGGCTCTTTCTGGCTCCCTAAGGCTGTGGGCACTGTGGGCTGAGAGGGAGGAGCGAGGCGGGGTGGGGAGTTCCTCTGCAGGGGGAGGGGCTGGGCTGCTGGGCTTTCCAGAAGCTTTTCTTTGTCCAGTGCCCCCCAAGGCCTCAGGAGCTTGCCTTTGCAACCCCAGGTCACGAAGCTGCAGAGGGAGCACCCAGCCAGTCCTGCCACTTGGCAGCTCATGCCCATCTCTGGCCCTAAACCCGCAGGGACAGCTGTGTTGGCCTCGGATTGGGTGGAGCAGGAGGGCGGCCTTCCGAGCCTGTCCATCTTGATGTCAGTCTGAGGATGGAGCTTGAAGAGAGGGGATGGTCCCCAAAAGCTCCCTCCCCTCAGCTCTCCATCTAGAGCATTCAGAGCTAGGCAGATTGGGAGAGGGCAGCTAGGTCTGGAGGTTTGCATGGGGCGGCTTTGGGCCTGTGGGTGTGCGTGGCTTCCAGTATGCCTCTTTGCATGTGTGGGGACCATATATCTGGTTGTGTGTGTGCATCTGTGTGTGTGTGTGTGTGTGTGTGTGTGCGCGCGTGTGCGCACGCGCACATGAGAGAGCATGCACACACATCCTCCTGTGCCCACCTGGGTCCCCTCGTATGCCCCGACTGGGCTTGTGCTGGGAAAGGGCGGGGCTGATGGTGGTGGCCTCAGAGGCTGGCACTCTTCGCTGCGTGACCTGGGGCTTCCCGTTGAGGGGGTGCCCTCTGGCCCCTCCCCTGGCCGCCTGTGTTCATGCCTTAGGAATGCTGAGGTCCTGGGGACGACAGAGCCTCCATTGTCTGCCCCCGGGCTTCCTGTGCCCCCTCTGCCCTTTAACCTTTTGGGAGTGGAGAGCTCCAAGGGGACTGGAGGGGCCTGGCAGTGTCTGAGCCGTTTCCAGGCGCCCTTGCCCACCCCCGCCTTGGGCCAGGTGTCCCGGGCCTGAGGGGTCTGAGCAGCAAGCTCCGAGGCGTGGAGCCAGCACCTCTTGCTGCAGGCCAGGCCCCTCTCACCTCTCCCTTTGCTTGGTACCTTCCCTGCACTGCCTGCCTGCTTTGCAGCCTCCTCTCGCCTCGGGGCCCGGAGGCAGGCCCTGCTAGCCCATAAGAACAGGATGTATGTTGCCCCCTCTGGCCTGGCCCCGAAATCCCCCTCTAACACCGGGTTCATTTCTCAGGTCGGGGGTTTCTGAGAATCCTGTCCAGAGCTGGAGGGAGGACTCTGAGGGCGTGGAGGGGGATGTAGCCTTTAGACCATGGCCATCGGTTTCCCCCACTGTGTGTGGGAAACTTGGCTGTAGCACTGGCATTTTAGTGGGCTGGGAGGCCTGAGTCTTGGCCCCTGCTCCACTGTACCTCAGTTTCCCCTTCTGCACGGGAAGGGAGGCAGCACTGTCCCTGAGCCTTGACTGGAGAGAGGGACCCTCCAGGTAGCAGAGGCCTCTTTGTGAGGCGCCCTGGGGCCTTTGGCTTCAAGAAGGGGGTCAGAGCAGCCCGAGGCTCTGGATAGCAGAGGAGGTGACCAAGAAACCCAGGTTGTCCATCAGCTGAACAGGGAAAGGAACATACCTTTTCTTGGATGGAGGCCTTGGATGGGGGTTTGTGTAAAGCCCAGGGCTGAGGGAGGGGATCGCTCCTGCTCTCTGCTGAGGTGTCATATGGGTCACACCCTACTTCCGTGTGGCCTCCTCCCAAGATTGCCCTCCCTGCTCCCTGCATTTGCCTGCCATCTGCCTAGCAAATAGGCCCTTCTCCAGGGGGAGGACGGCTTGGAAACCATCTTTGTCCAGGACCCTGGCCCCAGGAACACGAACAGGCATGTATGTTGGGGTGCCTGAGTCCCTGAGAGGTGAGCTGACCCGTAGAATAATCTTTGGAGGCTTTGGGAGCCTCCGCCCCATCTAGAACCCCACCCCTGCTGAGCGTCAGTGCCAGCTCTGTGACCTTGGACATGGTGCTGTGGTTCTCTGAGCCTCAGTTTCCTCATCTGTAAAATGAGGATAATGATAGTGCCTCCTTCCCCGGGGTTATTTTAAGGATTAAATAAGTGATGTGTGTAAAACTGCTTAGAAGAGCCCCTGGCATGTGCTAAGTGCTATCCGTGAATTTATTTAATAACGTGGGGAAGCTGACTGAGACGGGGGAGAGGGGGAGATGGGGGTGGGGGAGAAAGACTGTCTGTCCCGGCTGGTGAGAGCCCCCTTTCGTCCCTGGTGGAGACCGTTCTCCCACAAAGGGTAAACCTCTGTCCCACCCCTTCCTCCTCCTCTAAGGAGAATGGTCTATTACAGGTGAGCTGTCGTTGCCGTGGAGACCGCAGCCTTGAGGGGGCTGAGGGCGCACTCTTAGGGGGGCCCTTAGGGAGGGGTGAGGTGGGGATGAAGCGGCAGTCCTTTAAGACTTCCCGGCCCCCAGGTCCCTGTGGGGGCTCCCACCCAGCAGCCTCCTTTATGTATTATCTAAATAACCCATTAGGCTGCGGCAAGCTTTCCTCTTGGCTTCCCCCATCTCTGCCAGCGGAGGGAGCCGGGCTCCATCTCCATGGAAACCCGCCAGCCACAGCCTGCGGGGGAGGGCCACGAGGAGCCTTAAAGAACACAGTGCATGGGATGTAGGTGACACCCATACCCTCATATACACACCGACAGGCCCAAAGGCCCCCACCAGCCCTGCTGAGGAGGCAGCCCAGGCATGGGAGCCCCTATGTACCCCCTAGGACTATAAGTCCGCGCACCCGGCACCCACAATGACCATCTCACACAGCTGGGGCACTGAGCTGCCATCCTTGCCCCTGCTTGGGCCTCCCAGGGCATGGGGCGCTGCCCTGCTGTTACTTCTCCCTCTGGCAGGTGCATCTCTATCAGACAGTAGGGGCAGAGACGACCCCAGGCAGGACCTGAGAGCTGGCCTGGCATGTGTGCCATGAACAAATTCAGGGCACCCTTGGAGGTTCCCAGAGTGTGCATGTGTGTCTGTATGTGTGTATGTGTTCAGAGAGGAAAGCAGCCACCCCAGGACTCAGCCTGACTCCATGACCACCCAAGCCCCAGAGAGCAGAAGGGAGGACTCCCCAGGGGACTCGGGCACAGTGGGGCCAGGGTGTGCTCGGAGGCGGGGCTCCTCTGGGGTCCCATGGAGCCCCTCCCCGCAGGCTCCAGTGGGCCTTACCTGGTCCACCTTGGTGCCTGCCACACCCTTTCTCCCTGCCTGCCCAGCGTGCTGTGTGAGGCCCCAGGGGAGGAGCAGCCTGCCTTTGTTGTGCACACCCCCAGCACAGCGGTGGGTGTGCTCAGTCAGTGCCCGTGTGCCCGTGCACACAGACATTCACTGTTGTTCCTGTGGATGCATGGGCACCTCCCCGCAGCCAGCCGGCTGCTCACTCCACGGTACCAGCAATCTTGGAAGGATCTACTGGGGTCTTCTAGGTGCTTCTCCTTCCCCTGCCCGTGGGGGCTCCCACCTGCTCCCTGAGGGCCAGCTAGCGGTGGCTCATTCATCTTGTCTTACAACTACCCCCTTGGCCCCATGCCACAAGTGGCCAGAGACCTGCCGCTCTGTCTCTTGTCACTGTCCTGTGTTTTGTTTGTCTTTCTGGTCCTGTCGCACAGCTTCTCCTCTCTCTGTGTTTCTCTCTGCCCCGCCTCTCAGTCCAGCCTGACCTCCGAGCCCAAGAAGCCCCCTCCTCTGACTCAGGCCCATCTCCCCTCCTCCTTCCCCGCCTCTTGCCTGGCACACCCCCAAGGGACAAGGACTCTGCAGAGGCACTGCTAGGCCTGTACGCATGCCTGTGCATGTGCACACACACACCCTCACTCTTTTCGCTTTTTTGGCCATTTCTTATCGGTGCTCTCTGCGGCTGTGTCTCACCCTTTGTACTCCTCTTTCCTCTCCTCTTCCTTTCCCCACTGCCTGAGTCTCTGTTTCTAGATTTCTCTGTCTTGGTTACCGTGGCGGTCCAGTGTCTGTCTTTGTCTCCCGTTCCCTGCCCCACTTCTCAGCCTCTCCTGCTCCCTCCTACCTCTTTCTCACCCTGTCTGTCACCCTTCACTCTTTCCCAGCCTGCCCCGCCTTCGCAGACGTGGCCTTGGCTCCATCTGTACACCAGCTTGTGGAGCACTCCCCCCTTCCCCTGCCCCTGGAGGTGCTGATGGGCCGGGGCGGGGTGGGGGGGGGGCTGGGGGGTGCCTGCTGCGCTGACAACCTGAGCTGCTTGCTCTGTAATTGCCTGAGGAACGGTGAGAGATCAGAGACTCAGCGGCACTGGGAGAGGGGGAGGCAGAGCCCCCTCCCAGCTGTCAGGGGCCTCTCAACCTTCTGGCTCCTGCCTGTCTCTAAGTGCCCGGGAAAGTGGTGAGCTGGGTGGCAAATACCCAGGAGACTAAACGAGGCCGGATGTGAGACTGTGGGGCATTGAGATGGGCCAGAGTGTGGGAACCAGTGGGCTGGAGCTATCGTAGTTCCCCTGCGTTTACACGTGGGGTACACATGCCAAACCCCATTCTGGGAGCCTAGATTTGGAGGACAAATGGAGGAGCTGGCATGACAGCCGTCACCGTTCCGGCAAATGGAGCACTCGGGCTTCCTGGCATACAGGAAGGTTCTTTGAGCTTCTCCTTGCTCGTTTCTCTCCCCTCCCCCTCCTAAGACCAGAGCTCTCAAAGCTCCCAAGGCTGCTGTTTGATTGCCTGCCCTCTGATCTGAGTCTCATACTGCTTCCTACAGGCCTTGAAGTTGAGGCCAAGGCCACCTAGAGCCCACCCCGCTTGCGCTGGCTTTGTAGGGGAAGGTGGGGGTGGGACAGGTCTGCTGTTGCTCCTCCCTTCTGGGCCCCAGCTCAGCTCTTGCAAGTTGGAGGTTGGCCATGTGTTCTCCACTTCCTACCCTATGGGTCGTTCTCTTGGCCTTCAGCCCATCCACATTGACCCACTTTGGTGCTTCTCCACCTCCCCCTCCAGCTTTGAGTGAGGGAGTTTGAGAGCTCCAAGCTGACTGCTATTTGCTTGTCACTTGCCGTCCATTTTCCCTGCCCAGTCCCCAGGCAATCTGCCACATTCACCACTCTTCTCAGGTCACCTTACACAAAACCACTTTGTGGCTCCTGGTTGCCTCCTGACAGAGTCGAGATGCCTTAGCACGGCCTTCCAGGCCTCCCCAACCACCCCTCCAGCATTCTCGATGAGGCTTAGTCCCTTCTGATAAGGTCCTGTCTGGGCCCAGGATGCCCGGTACAGACTTGGTGAGGGCATCCTGACCAGGACTCCAGCCTCTAAGCTCAGTCACCCAGCAGCCTGCTCTTGCCTCTCCTGCACTTTCACCACTAGCCTCTTTCTCACACCCCTTCCTGTTTGGAGTCAAAGCTGTCTGTCTTCTTCAGAGTCTGTTTCCTCTTCTAGTCATTGGCAGAGAAGCCTCCAGTCTTCAGGGCTCCTTGCATACAGGTGGAATATGGGCATGGCTGGTGTCGCTTGAGCTTGGGGTGGACACATCTAGCAGTTAAGCCCTGAAGACTTAAAAAAAGACCCAGAAGCCGGGTCTGCCAGACACTCGAGAGGTGTCAGAAACACTGTCCCAGAGCTTTCCCTGACCCTGGCCTGGAGCATCTGGAAGGGGGAAGGCCACAGTTGCCACTATTGCCCCCTGGGGGCCTGAGAGACAGCAGAAAGGTGCTTTCCTCCTTCCCTCCCGCCAGCCACTTCTTGAGGACAGGCTTCCTTCCCCCTTCTTTCTTCTTTTTCCTCAACCTGTTCTGTGAAATGTAGCCTTCTTGGGCCCTTTTCCTCCCATCCCTGTTCCCACTTCCCAAGGCCCCATGCCCTCCGCCAGCATTTTAGGCCTGAACAGCACCCAGGGATCAGTGTTGGCTCTGAAACTCACAGCAGCAAGACTGCAACAAGAGTTCTCTACATATGTGTGTATGCCTGCTTGTGTGTGCACACAGACAGCAAACATGAGGATTCATCCCCCACAGATACAGACAGACACACAAGAAGAGGCACAGAGTCCTGTGTGCATACACGGCCAGCAGACCCATGTATTGATTCCCCAGACACACCCACGCATGAGTGCACGTCCCTCGCAGAGAAGACACACAAATGAGCTGCATGCACACACAGAGTCATATAAATACTGATGTGCTTATTTGGCTACATGCAGATCTAAATCCACATTCATGCCCACAGGCACCTGCTTGTTGGCACATCAAATCACACATGGGGATGGCATGCACGGAGCGGCCTGTAGCATGCCCAGGGGAGCTGATTGGGGCAACAAGTTGATGCTGGAGAGGCAGCTGGTGGGGAAGGCACAGACAGAGTAGGAAGGGAATGAAAGCATCCTGGAGGCCCAGCTAGTGCAAAGTGTCTTCCAGGTTTCTCCCTCCAAGGTGGGGGGAGGGAAGGATGGGGGAGCGGGCCAGCTGGGGGTGCGGCTGGGGGCGGGGCCAGGAGCCCGGGCTCTCCCAGATGTTAGTCACTAACATCGGTCCGTTCTCTATTCTCTCTTCCCACACCCTTCCCTTCCCTCCTCCCCTCTCCTAGTGCCCCCACCCCTGACTCCTGCCCCAAGCAGCCCACCAGCCCCCTTCCCTCCGGTGATAGCCTGAGCCAACCCGGCCGGCTGTGCCGCGCCGAGCTGCCGGCACCGCCGGGAAGATGGCCATGGCGCTACGGTACTTGTGGCCTCTCCTCCTGTGCAGCCCCTGCCTGCTCATCCAGATCCCCGAGGAATGTGAGTAGCTGGAAGGAGCCTCAGCACCTCCCTCCACCGCCGCGCTGGGCTCCTCTTTATCTTCTGCCTTCTCATCTCCCGGTTCCGGACACTCACCCCTTCACGCCTCCTTCCCTGGGTGCAGAGTGAGCAGGAGGTACCCAGGACGTTGGGTACCTCTGAAGAGAAAGACGGGGTGGAAGAGATGGGGTGTGTCAGCACCACGGACAGGGAAAAGAGGCGTGGGCGGGCTCGTGCGATTTCAGCACCACGGACAGTGGGCGTGACGCTGGTCCGACCTCTGTCCTCTCCCTCGGCCCGCCCCCGCCCCCTTCCTCCCGCAGGGGTGTGGCGAGCAGGAGAATGGGGCAGTCCCCAGTCCTCAGCTAGCTTGTGCAAAGGCCTGGACTCAATTCTTTCTCCCACTTTTGACCTGCATAATCCCACCTTAGGCCCTTGGTAGTCCTATCTGTGAACTGAGACAGGAAAAGACACCTTGCAGAGACCTAGCAGCCTTCTGGATCCTTATGATTTGATGTGTAGTTATTTGGTGGGGCTGGAGGGGTGGAGCTGCTGGAGCATTATGTTTGTAGGGGGTCACGGGTAGGTGTGTGGGTGTTGGGGAGTGTGGCTGGAGGGTTGTGACTGAACATGAGCATTTGTGTTTGCTTGTGAGTTGGACAAACTGTATATTTGTGTGTGTGGTTGTGATTGACTGAGTGGGTATTCCTGAGTGATTTTGATTTCCCGTGTGGATAAGTTTGTGAGTCACTGTAGTTGTTACTTAGTGGTCAGGTTTGTGGAGGTCCCCGACTGAGTATTTGGTTATAATGAGTAGTGTGTGCATATGAGTGGGGCCACATGTGAGTACCTGTTTGTGTGGGGGTGGGGGTGTTACTGTGATAGTGTTTTCTCCTGAGTGTGAGCAGGAGATATAAACACACTACTGTAAGTGGCTGTTGAGCTTGTGTCCGGGACATTTCATAGGGTAGCATTTGTGTATCTTGAGCCTGCTCCTTGGTAGCTCCAATCTCTTCCCCCCTCACCTTGCCACCATTGTCCCTGAGCCTAGATCTGGAAGAAGCCAGTGTCATTGAGAGACCAGCTGGGGGCTGGGGATGGGGAAGACTGTTCATGCCAGGAATGGGACAGGGACTGAGGGAGGCGGGCTTGGAAGGCACCTGGCATTGGGAGGGCAGTGAGCGTTTGGAGGAGGCGGAGAGGGGCTGATGGGACAAAAGTTGGGGTCGCCCTGTAGATGTGCACACTGAGGTCCATGCAGTCATGCCTACACAGACTCCCTCAACTACAGATGTACGTGGATGTGCGTATGGGTAGATGCAGATAAGCCACCTGTATCCATCCAAGCACAGAAATACATAAGGGGCAGAGATCCCAAGGGGACATACAGGAGGCACACAGACACACACAAGTGAGGGGTTTAGACACAAAGGAACACAGTGAGCCACACAGATACGGAGGTGGGTATACAATACAAAATTATACACTGAATGCAAGCATGCACACATACAGCCTTCAGATGTATTCTGGCAAGGCATACCCGTATGCAGACATGCTGGCAGACACTCACAGGCATACTCCAGTGTCCCCCGTGGCACCCACACACATGCCCGGACTCACACACGTGTGCTTGTCCTCCTTCCCCCTCTGTCTCCTCTCAGTTGCTTTTCAGGTCTCACCCTGGGCATCAGCCTGCCCTGATACCACACAGGCTGGGCCGTCTGGCCAGGTGTGTCTGTGTGGAGGGCCAGGGAGACTAGGAGAAAGGCAGGAGTGAGGAGAAAGGAGCTGGCTGCCCTGGGCACTGGCTGACCCTTTTATCAATCCAGTACAACATGGCGGGTGGCCTAGTGCCTCCCTGGTGCAACCTGTCCTCCTGCTCGGGCTCTCTCCCTTTCTGGCCACTCCAGGCCCCTTTGTCTCTTTTGCTTTCTCTACCCAGTCGATTTTCCCCATCCTGTCATCCCTGTCGCTGTCTCTTGCTCTTGGGCTGCCTGTACTGGCCCCTCCCCAGCTCAGGGCTCCCTCTGCAGTGTCCCCAGGGAGCCCCCTCCTCTCTCCTGGGGACCCTTACACTGAGGTCTTCTGCAGAGGCAGAGCTTTCAGAGGCAATCCACTGCTCGCCTCCCCTTCTTCTCTCCCCTCCTCACGGCCACCCTGGCCGGTGCCAGGCTGAGTCCTGCGGCAGGGGCAGTGGCTCTGGGAGGAAGGAAGGGGAGAAAATGAAGGCTGGCGCCAGCCCTGCAAGCAATGAGAACGCAGATGCAGTGAGGCCTTTGGGAGGGTTTTGCAGGGAGGGGGCAGCTGGGCTCTGAAGGCTGGGCCTAGGTAATTGAAAACACTGAGCTCTGCTAATTGGATTAGGAGGGAAGCAGGCTGAAGCAGGGGAGGGTGCCCTGGCTGCGGGCTGTCTGCCTCCTAGCCTTCTGAGGCATCCTGGGTGAGGTGGGGGGCAGTTCTGCAGGCCCTGCCAGGTGGGTGCCAGAGTGTGTCCAAAAGGCACTCCTTGTTAAAGGCATGGATTTCTCTCTCCCTGCCAACTAGAGCCGTGGCCTGGCTCCCCTGGACATTGCCCCAGCCTGGGATGGGTGATCCAGGCTCTGTCTTGTCCTTCTGGGTCTTGACCTGCCACAACTCCAGCCTGGCATGTGCCCCCGTGTTACCCGGCCATAGCCTCCTCTCCCGCATTCCCCTTTCCCAGGGGTCTGCACACGCTTACTTCTTCCCATGCATCAGGCCCCCTGCTGGGGCTTCGTGTCAGCATTTCTCTCCACTCTCTCCCTTGCTGCCTGGATTTCTCAGATGAAGGACACCATGGTAAGTTAGGGGGCGAAGGGAGTGTTTCCCAGAAGGCCCGAGGGAGAGGGAAAGAGGGGTGCTCAGCTTCCCTGTGTGCCGTGTGCCCTACGTGGGTTGTCGTCTTTTCTGGCTCTTGGGTCCTTGTCCCGCCGTCACAGCCTGTCCCTCTCTCACGCCTGTGTGGGCCATCTTTGTTCTATCTCTGCCCTGGCCTGGCTTGTCTCACTCTTTTCGCCGTTTCTCTCTGATGCTCTGTCCTCTCTGGGCCCCTCTCCCTCTGAGGAGTTTGTTGTTCCTGGTTTCCGTGCCTTTGGCTTTTGTTGTCTCTCATTTCTTTGTCTCTCTCTTTGGCTTCATTTCTCTCTGGTAGGCATCTTTCTTGGTAACTTTTGTTGCTGTCTTCTCTCTGTTCTCTTTCTACATTTGTGCCATGTCCCTCTCTCTCCCTCTTTTCACGTCCCACATGCCTGTGGCTGAGCTAGTTGGTCTTTCCAGCTTGTTCTTCCTCTTCCCCCATCCCCATGGCCAGGGGACCTCTAAGGGCTCTAGACCCTGCTTCCTTCATGATGGGACAGGGGTTGAGGCCATAAGACCAGCTAGACACCATCCTTACCACCACTCTCCCCATCCTGTCCCCAGTGATGGAGCCACCTGTCATCACGGAACAGTCTCCACGGCGCCTGGTTGTCTTCCCCACAGACGACATCAGCCTCAAGTGTGAGGCCAGTGGCAAACCCGAAGTGGAGTGAGTGACCTTCACCCTCTAAGCCCTGTTGTTGACAGCTGACCTCGGCCACCAGCCCTCATGCCTCCTAGGGCCTCCCAACTTCTGAACCCAGATGCCCCAGATCCCCCCCATCACCCTTGGTCCTGGCCCTGTCCCAGCCTGTCCCAGCCTGTCCCCGGGGGCCCCTTGTCTCCGGCCTGTTCCAGCCCCTGTCCCGAGTTCCAGGGACTCCGGCCTCTGAGCCCTTTCCTGCCCACAGGTTCCGCTGGACTCATGATGGCGTTCACTTCAAACCCAAGGAGGAACTGGGTGTGACCGTGCACCAGGAGCCCCACTCTGGCTCCTTCACCATCACGGGCAACAACAGCAACTTTGCCCAGAGGTTCCAGGGCACCTATCGCTGCTTTGCCAGCAATAAGCTTGGCACCGCCATGTCCCACGAGATCCAGCTCATGGCCGAGGGTGCGAGGCACTGCAGGGACCAGGGAGGGCCTGGGGCACATGAGAGGGTCCCTGAAGAGGTCTCAGGGAGCTCATGTGGGAGTTCAGGCTGGGAGCCACGCTCTCTCAGCTGGTTGTTTAGAGTGCCGAGGGGACAGGGTGCCCTGCCAGCCTTCAGCCACCTTCCCCCTACCCTGTTTCTTTCCCCACTGTGTTTCTGCTCGTCTTATCTCCCCTTCTGTGTCTTCTTCTCTGTGCTTTGCGCCCCCTTGGCCTCGGAGCCTGCCACATGGTGGATGCTTGTGGGCTCCGGCATGTTGACCAACAAGGCTGGAGGATTGATTCTCTGCCTGCTTTGCCTCTCCCTCTGGCCTGCCCTGTCTCTGTCTGAGTCATTGCCTGGGCTTGGGCTTCTATCTCCTCTCCATCTCCGCATTGCCATTTCCTTCTCCACCACTTTTGGGGCATCTCTCTCCACCTCCCCCATGGCTGTGTTTCCTCTTCCCTCTGCTTTCTCCTCTTCCCTCCTGCTTCCATACCTCCACCTCTGACCTGGCCTCTCCAGCTCCCTCCTTCCTGCTCTCCAGCTCTGTCTCTGTTTTTATCTGTGTCGCCCTTTCCCTGGGGTTTTCCCTCTGCATTCCATCCTCCCTGAGCTTTCTGCCTCCCGAGCACGCTCCTCTCCCCTCTCCGCCCCTCCGGTTACCTTGGGAACCGTTGCCATGGTTTCTGTGTCAGGATGATGGAAGGGTCTGTGACTCCCGCATCCCTCTACAGCTCCCCTCCCCCACTGCTGCACCTCAGCCTTCCCCCCACCCTTCTTCATCCCGTCCTCAGGGGTGGGAGCTGAGAATTGTGGTGGATTAACCCTCCACAGTCATCTCACCTCCTCCCCGTCCTCTCCTCTGTGTGGAGTGCCCGTCTCCACCTTGAGCCCAGAAAGGACCCAGAGTCTCTTCCTCCCTTTATGTGAACTACCTCATGGCCTGGACATCCCTCCTCCTTTTCCCTGCCTTGGCCTGTAGGAGACTTGGGACTCACTGTGCCAGCCTCTCTGTCCGTTCTAGGTGCCCCAAAGTGGCCAAAGGAAACAGTGAAACCTGTTGAGGTGGAGGAAGGGGAGTCGGTGATTCTGCCTTGCCACCCTCCACCCAGTGCAGAGCCTCTTCGGATCTACTGGATGAACAGCAGTGGGTGCCCGCGCGGGGCTGCTGCCTGGTGTAGGGGTGTCAGTGGGTGTGTCTTCCTGGATGGGGGTCCTGACCTCTGCCTCCTTGCACCCCACCCCCACAGAGATCTTGCACATCAAACAGGATGAGCGGGTAACAATGGGCCAGAACGGCAACCTCTACTTTGCCAATGTGCTCACCTCGGACAACCACTCAGACTACATCTGCAATGCCCACTTCCCTGGCACCCGGACCATCATTCAAAAGGAACCCATTGACCTCCGAGTCAAGGCCAGTGAGTCCCAAAGGCTCTGATACACCCCGCCAAACACACACACACTCCTCTCTCACCCTCAGGCATCACACATGGCCCATCTCATAGCTCAGACAACCTTGGTCTTCCTCGAGGACAGCTTGGCTCCCACATCAACCCTGCCCAGATCCTTTCCCAGGTGTCAAGAGCAGAGATGGGGCCCTCCCTTTGACAGAGAAGGAAACTGAGGCCCCAGGGGCTCTCTGGTGTGTCCAGAGTCGCCCAGCCTGGTAGCGTCCTGGGTGGAGGGAGGAGTGGACCGCGCACCCACCCCCATTCTCCTCACAGCCAACAGCATGATCAGCAGGAAGCCGCGCCTGCTCTTCCCCACCAACTCCAGCAGCCACCTGGTGGCCTTGCAGGGACAGCCACTGATCCTGGAGTGCATTGCCGAGGGCTTGTGAGTCTGGGCGCCCTAGGTGGGGCCGGGATGGGGCGGGGCCTCTGCCGTGGAGCAGGGCTGAGCGGCCTTGTCCTCTCTCCCCTCTTCTCTCCTCCCTTATCCTTCCTGCACCGTGGCCCCGGGCAGTCCCACGCCCACCATCAAGTGGCTGCGCCCAAGTGGCCCCATGCCATCCGACCGAGTCACCTACCAGAACCACAACAAGACCCTGCAGCTGCTGAATGTGGGAGAGGAGGATGACGGCGAGTATCGCTGCCTGGCTGAGAACTCGCTGGGCAGTGACCGGCATGCCTACTATGTCACTGTGGAGGGTATGGTGCCCCTGCCTGGCATGACCCCCCCATGCCATTGCCTCAGCTCCCCAGAATGACCTCTGGGGATGGTGGTCTGTGATGCCCACTGTCACAGGGGCGGGTGGGCTCTGGCCCAGGGACAAGAGCTGGCTGCAGGCTGCGGGCTCAGGGCAGCTCTCCCCTTCCTTGCAGCTGCCCCGTACTGGCTGCAAAAGCCCCAGAGCCATTTGTATGGGCCAGGAGAGACCGTCCGCCTGGACTGCCAGGTGCAGGGCAGGCCCCAACCAGAGGTCACCTGGAGAATCAATGGGATCCCCGTGGAGGGTGAGAGGGCCTTGGGCAGGGGCAGGGAGCATGGGGGGCCCTGGAGACTGTGGGAGATGGAGAGAAGTATGAGGAGGGGCCTTGGCGAGCCTCACTGCCCTGCCCCGGGCCCGTGGGGCCCACCTGCTGCACACACAGAGCTGGCCAAGGACCAGAAGTACCGGATCCAGCGTGGAGCCCTGATCCTGAGCAACGTACAGCCCAGTGACACGATGGTGACCCAGTGTGAAGCCCGCAACCGGCACGGGGTCCTGCTGGCCAATGCCTACATCTATGTCGTCCGTGAGTGCCAGCCAGCTTGGCCTGCCTGCCATCCCCTTCTTGCCTCGTAGCCCCGGGTCTGTCCCTGTAGTCCTTCAGGCAAGGCCACCAGACCAACTCAGCCAGCAGCTGGTTTGTCTGCCGCGGCTGTCCTTCTCCTTGCTGGGGCCCTGCACCCAACTCTCGCCTATCCTCACAACAGTGGGGCTCAGGGGTGGGCGTGGAGGAAGGGCAGGGTCTTGTCACCACTTACAGATGAAGAAGCAGCCTCAGAGAGTGGTCGGGCCCAGCACATGTCACTGAATGGAGGCTCACCCTGGAGCCTTGGGAAAGACGGGCTGGGCCAGAAGGGCTTCTGGGAAGAGGTAGACTGTCAGTGGGGCCTCGAATAATTAGTAAAACTTGAGTGGCTGGGACGGGAGGCACATTGGAGGCAGAGGGGACACTGTGGCTGAAGGCAGAGAGAGGCTCAGCCTGGGCGGGGCCAGAGCTGGTCACGAGGAAGCAAGATGGACAGGGCTCTTGGGGGCCTGAAAATGCCCGGTGCAGTCAGTGGCAGCTTCCAAAGTCTGTGCGCCCTCCTGGGAGAGGCTGCTCTGCCGAGCCCTGCGTCTGCCCCCCAATGCCCCATGGGCTCTCTCCTGGCCCTGAGTCCTGCCCTGTCGCCCATGACTACTCCTCCCCCAGAGCTACCAGCCAAGATCCTGACCCCAGACAACGAGACGTACATGGCAGTTGAGGGCAGCACTGCCTACCTTCTGTGCAAGGCCTTTGGAGCACCTGTGCCCAGCGTCCAGTGGTGAGTGCCCCCTGCCCCAGCAGGGGGCAACCTGTAAGCCATCTTCTGGCCCAGGGAGCTGGGGAGGGCAGGGGAGCCCAGCCTGCGGGGATCTGAGGCAGGCCACCCTGCTCGCACTAGGCTGGACAAGGAAGGGAAGACCGTGCTGCAGGACGAGCGCTTCTTCCCTTACACCGACGGGACCCTGGGCATCCGAGACCTCCAAGCCAACGACACTGGACACTACTTCTGCCAGGCTGCCAATGACCAAAATAACGTGACCATTGTGGCTAACCTGCAGGTCAAAGGTCAGATGAATCCCTTACTCCCACTGATGTAATCAGCAGTGCCTCCAGGCTGGGGAGTCAGGGTCTCTGGAGGACACCAGAGTGACCCTCCCTTCCCATCGTTGCCCTCAGATGCCACTCAGATCACGCAGGGGCCCCGGAGTGCAATCGAGAAGAAAGGTTCAAGAGTGACATTCACGTGCCAGGCCTCCTTTGACCCCTCCTTGGAGCACAGCATCACCTGGCGTGGGGATGGTCACAACCTCCAGGAGCTTGGTGACAGTGACAAGTGCGGCCCCAGCCCCAACCTGGGTTTGGTGGAAGGGGGCAGAGTGGGAAAAGCAGAATGTCCAGACCTCCTAGCCTCATCCATGGAGGAGCCCCCCTACTTTGAGAGGGAATGTTCTGGCAGGAGAGGAAAAGGAGGAGAGCAGAGCGCAGATGGCAGGAAGTGGTGCATGTGCTGGGAGCAGAAGGACAAACATGCCCCCCCGCCCCCTCCAGGTACATCATAGAGGATGGGCGCCTGGTCATCCACAGCCTGGACTACAGTGACCAGGGCAACTACAGCTGTGTGGCTGGCACCAAGCTGGATGTGGTGGAGAGCAGGGCAGAGCTCCTGGTGGTGGGTGAGTCCTAGGATGGTATCGGGCTCAAGGCCTGAAGGTATGGGCGGCACAGGCCTCCGGGCACAGGAGCCCAGGCTCACGCTGCAGGGTCCTTTCGAGCTGGAGGTGGGGGGTGGCCAGCTCGAGAGTGGGCCAGAGAATCCCCCCTCCATGGCCCTCAGGGAGCCCCGGGCCGGTGCCGCAGCTGGAGCTGTCTGATCATCACTTGCTGAAGCAGAGCCAGGTGCGCCTGTCTTGGAGCCCCGCCGATGACCACAACGCCCCCATCGAGAGTAAGAGGCCTGAACGTGGCACACCCACCTCCTCCACCGCCACCCCTGCTAGTCCTCCCTCCCGCGGGTCTGCCTCTGCCCAGGGCCGGGGCTCCGTGGCCGCCCACCTCACCTGGGCATGCACCTGTGTTCTTGGGCTCACGGTTCCTCCAGGAGAGCAGACCTGTACCCCCATTGCCCCTCCCTGACATGCCACACACTGGTGACTCCATTGCCGGTGCACTCCTTTGCAGAGTATGACATTGAATTTGAGGACAAGGAGATGGCGCCTGAGAAATGGTACAGTCTGGGCAAGGTGCCAGGGAACCAGACCTCCACCACCCTCAAGCTGTCACCCTATGTCCACTACACCTTTAGAGTCACTGCCATCAACAAATACGGCCCTGGGGAGCCCAGCCCGGCCTCTGAGACTGTGGTCACACCTGAGGCAGGTGAGCCACCTGGGAGGGGGCCTCAGACACCAGGGCCCCAGGCTGTGCAAGGAGGGCCTGAAGGGGTGACCGTGCCCAGCTCCTCTGCTTCCAGGTTATAGCAGAAGAGAGTTCCCTCAGGGCTGCTGGCTCCTGGCTTCCAGGGCCAGAATGGGCCATTCCTTCCTTGGTGCTCAGCCTTCATCGCCTCAGCAGGAGCCCACAGTGTTGATGTGTTGACACATTACTTTCCAGCCCCGGAAAAGAACCCTGTGGACGTGAAGGGGGAAGGGAACGAGACCAACAACATGGTCGTCACTTGGAAGGTGAGGGGCCCAGGGCTGAGCTTGCCCCTGGACATCAGGCCAGGAACCAGGGGCTCACTGCTCCCCCTGGCTGTGCTAGGGACCAGAGGGTGACTGGGGACGTAAGGCTGGTCGGGGCTGGGCTAGGCAGCTGGTCACAGGAGGGGGGTGCTCTTGGCTGACCAGTGTCTCTTCTGCTCACCCCCTCCAGCCGCTCAAGTGGATGGACTGGAATGCCCCCCAGGTTCAGTACCGCGTGCAGTGGCGCCCTCAGGGGACGCGGGGGACCTGGCAGGAACAGATCGTGAGCGACCCCTTCCTGGTAGTGTCCAACACGTCCACTTTTGTGCCCTATGAGATCAAGGTCCAGGCCGTCAACAGCCAGGGCAAGGGCCCTGAGCCTCCGATCACCATTGGCTACTCTGGGGAAGACTGTGAGTGTGTGGAGCCCCTGAACGCCCAGCCCCGCCCTCTCAGTGCATTTCCTTACATAACCAAAGTGCCATTATGAAAGTCCAGAAACTTACCATTGAAACAATACATTTATCTAGTCGGCAGCCAATATTCAGTTATATCAAAGGAAAGAAGCGGGACAATAAGACCCATGCCAGGTCTTTCCTTTCCTTGAATCTGGAACGTTAGCAGATGTTAATTTTGATCACCTGGTCAAGGTCTTTGCCGGTTCCTCCTCCGTGTAGTTACTATTTTCTCCCTTGCAACTAATAAACAGTCTGCAGGGAGAGACCCTGAGACCAGGCAGCCGCCCTGCTCATCAGACTGCCTGCCCCCATCTGGGCTGGCCTGAGTGCCGCAGGCCCTCACCCATGTCACCTGCTATTTGCAGACCCCCAGGCAAGCCCTGAGCTGGAAGGCATCAAGATCCTCAACTCAAGCACTGTGCTGGTCAGGTGGTGGCCTGTGGACCCAGCCCTGGTCAAGGGCCACCTCCGAGGATACAATGTAAGGGTCCAAGGCATAGGGGCTGGGTGGGAGGGTGTCGCTGAAGTGAGGTGTGAGGTCACCAGGAGTGACAGGATTGGGAGTGGGCCTCTGCCACCTGCTAGCCGCTCTCCCAGAAGTCCTTGGGTTGGGAGGAAAGGGTCGCCGTTGAGGGCAGTGGGGAACATGCACCCAGGGGTCACTGCTGGACGCCTTCTGCCCCTACTGGGTCTCCTGTACCCCTGCAGGTGACGTACTGGTGGGAGGGCAGTCAGAGGAAGCACAGCAAGAGGCACGTCCACAAAGGCCACATGGTGGTGCCCGCCAACGCCACCAGTGCCATCCTGGGGGGCCTGCGGCCTTACAGCTTCTACCATCTGGAGGTCCAGGCCTTTAATGGCCGAGGTCTGGGGCCTGCGAGCGAGATGACCTTCCACACCCCAGAAGGAGGTGAGCCTTGCATCCCGTGCTGCTTTCCTCTGCCTTCCTCCCCACCCCAGGGGTGGGCCAGGGCGAGGACCTGCTGCTCGTCTCTGCCCCACAGTGCCCGGCCACCCTGAAGCGCTGCACCTGGAGTGCCAGTCAAACACCAGCCTGCTGCTGCACTGGCAGCCCCCACTCAGCCACAACGGCGTGCTCACTGGCTACGTGCTCTCCTACCACCCTCGTACGTGTATCCTGGGCCCAGAGTGCCAGCCCAGCCCAGCCAGGAGGTGGAGGGGAGCAGGGTGGGGTGGGCAGAGCCGGCGACCAAAGCCAACTCCCCACCTGCCCTCGCAGTGGACAATGGGGGCAAGGAGCAGTTGTCCTTTGACCTTCCGGACCCTGAGCTGCGTTCGCACAACCTGAGCAACCTCAGCCCCCAACTGCGGTACCGCTTCCAGCTGCAGGCCACCACGAAGGAGGGCCCTGGCGAGGCCATCGTGCGGGAAGGAGGCACCATGGCCCTAGCTGGTGAGCTGGGGGATGTTAGAGGCCTCGTCAGGCAGGCAGGCCCAGGAGGGTAGGCCTCGGGCTGCCTCGAGGTCCCACACCCTCCTCTTGCTCCCCAGGAAACCGAAGTTTTGGCAACATCTCGGCCATGGCTGGCGAGAATTATAGCGTGGTCTCCTGGGTGCCCAGGGAGGGCCGATGCAACTTCGGGTTCCAGATCTGGTTCAAAGCCTTGGGGGGTGAGCACAAAAGAGGCCCCTGGGGCAGGGGGAAGGGGGGCTCTGGGCCCAGAGGGGCTGGGGGTGGCGTGGAACCAGGGTGCTTCCTGGCACCCCCCGCTCAGGCCTGCTGCCCCTCACGCCCACAGATGAGAAGATGGGCGCTCGTCTCACACCGCAGTCCGTCAGCTACAACCAGAGCTCCTACACACAGTGGGACCTGCAGCCCGACACCCACTACGAGATCCACCTGCTCAAGGAGACAGTGCTCCTGCACCAGATGGCTGTGAAGACCAATGGCACCAGTGAGGCCCTGGGGGCCCACTCTTGGCTACCAGGGAGCCATAAGCACCGCCCAGTTAGCTGCCCCTGGTCCCCGGCATGGCCACCACCGCCCCAGGCCCTATGCCACAGCTCCTCTCTCCACTTCCCAGAATTTGGGTGCCCTTCGGCCCATGATGGGGAAGTCCAGGCCCTAGAAATGGCCCCTTCCGGTATCCTTCTGTTTTAACTGTTTCCAGTCCAGTCATTTTCGCACGAGGCCCTTCTTCCTGCCCCTGCCCCCCAGGGGGTCCCCCCGTGTCAATTACAAGCATTGCCTCAGCCCCAGATCATTACTCCCCCCGGGCCCTCTAGTGTCTGCGGGGCTGGCCCTCACCCTGCCCCTGCCCAGTCTCAGGGGACAGAGGGCTTGTGAAAGGATGAAGCCAGCGGCTCTGAGTGAGGCCCGTACACAAGGCCGTGAGCCTGGGGCATGGGCTTTGGTTGGGTGCTGTGGCCCCCAGGGGCCCTTGAGTCTCACCCAGGCTCTGTCTTCTCTGGTCTCCCGCTCAGGCCATGTGAGACTCCCTCCTGCCGGCTTCACCACCGAGGGCTGGTTCATCGGCTTCGTGAGCGCTGCTGTCCTCCTGCTCCTCGTCTTGCTCATCCTCTGCTTCATCAAGCGCAGCAAGGGTGGCAAGTATTCAGGTAACCCCAACCCCAGGGCTCAGGTGCAGGGGCAGAACTGAGGGGAGAGGGGAGCCCAGGGCCACTCTTCATCCCTTCTACGTGTCCTCCTCAGTACCCGAGCCCCTGGCAGGATGGCATGGGCATGTTGGGGACAGGCAGGGGGCCCAGAGGGAGCTTCTGTGCAGACCGGCGGCAAACGGCAGCCAGGCCCATGTTGGGGGAATGGTATACCCTTGAAGGCATCTTGGCTTCTGAGAGCTGCCGAGGCCGAGAGCTAGGGGCGCTTGGAGCACAGAGGGAGAGCCACCCCCAGGTCCCCCACCTGGGGATGGGCCCAAGTGTCCAGGGACAGGCTGAGGGGGCAGGAGAGGAAGCTGGGCCCTCTTTGTGTGTCTCCAGTGAAGGATAAAGAGGACACCCAGGTGGACTCTGAAGCCCGGCCAATGAAGGACGAGACCTTTGGCGAGTACAGGTGAGCTGGGGGTAGGAGCGGTGCAGGCGGCCGCCTAGCACCAGCCTCGCTGTCTGTCATGTCTGACCCTGTCTCTCTCTCTCTCCTCTGTGCTGCCGGTTGATATCAGGTCCTTGGAGAGGTAAGGCAGGGTTGGTGGGAAGATAGTATCAGACCCCAATGGCCGGGACCCTCCTGTGGACAGTGTGTGCCTGGGAGTGCCATAGGTCCCCACTTACCAGGGCTCCTTGCTTCCCCAGCTCCCTGGCCTGACAGCTCCCTGTTTTACTTATTCATTACTTTTTTTTTTCTGGTGAGGAAGATTGGTCCTGAGCCAACATCTGTGCCAATCTTCCTCTATTTTGTATGTGGGACGCCACCACAGCATGGCATGATGAGTGGTGTGTAGGTCCACGCTTGGGATCTGAACCTGCAAACCCTGGGCCGCTGAAGTGGAGTGCATGAACTTAACCACTACACCACTGGGTGGCCCCATCAGCTCCCTGTTTTAGGGAGAAGCTAACACACCCCAACTCGCCCTTCCTTCATTGACACTCACCTTCTGGGCCTGCCTGTCACCTTCTCAGCTCCTCCCCTCTGGGCTCTGCTCTTGTCCAGCTCACCTATAAGCGAGGAGCCAGGCCCCTTGAGCCCCCCCAGGCTGAGTGCCCACTTGCTCCCTCACATCCCCCAGGATCCTAGGCATGCCCAAGCCTTTCTCCCCAGTGGTATGCCTGCTCCCTGCCCTCCCAGGTGTGTGTCAAGGATGAGGACCTCTTCCCCAAAGCATTCAGAGCACATGGAAGGCAGGTGGAACTTGGTGCTGGGGCTCTGCCCTGCCCCACCCCCCAGCCACGCCTCCTCCTTCAGGCCAGCACCTCCCAGCTCCTGGGCTCTGCTGGGCAGCCTCCCACTCCCTCCCACCCTCTGTCCCTGCAGTGACAATGAGGAAAAGGCCTTTGGCAGCAGCCAGCCATCCCTCAACGGAGACATCAAGCCGCTGGGTAGTGACGACAGCCTAGCCGACTACGGGGGCAGCGTGGATGTCCAGTTCAATGAGGACGGCTCCTTTATTGGCCAGTACAGCGGCAAGAAGGAGAAGGAGGCGACAGGAGGCAATGACAGCTCAGGGGCCGCCTCCCCCATCAACCCCGCAGGGACCTTGGAGTAGCAGGATCCAGCCAGGCAAGGCCAGGCAGGGTGCAGCCCGGGCCGGGCCGCAGGGCAGTCAGGCCAAGACCCCCAAGGCTGAAGCCTGTGCTGGGTCCCTGACCTTGGGACTGAGGCTCCCCTCTCTCTCCACCAGGCCACAGCCTTGTCCTCTGGTCCTGGGCCCATGGGAAGCTTGAGTCGGGGGCCAGAGGAAAGGAGCTCACTGCCTCAGATTCCCTTCTGATTCCCCTGTCCTCACTTTATTGCCAAAACCCAGCTGCACCCCTTCTTGGGCACACACTGCTTTGCTCCAGCTCGGGGGCCAATCACCTACACATCAGGAGCCTTCAGGTGCTGCCTTGCCAGCCTTTGGGCAGAGAGAGGCCATGGTCAGGGGAGAGGAAATGCAGATGGCCCTAGAGGGGTCTCCCAGGTGCTGCCTGGTCAGGCTCCTCAGAACCAGGGTTGGCACCTCCATCCGCAGCCTGGCTGGGACTGGGGACAGAACTCGGTGTCCCCACCATCTGCTCCCTTTTCTTTGCCATCTCTGCTCCAACTGGGTGCAGAGGAGGCCATCTGGAGAGCCCAGAGTCCCCACCCGCCAGTATCACCCTCCATCAGCGCCACTCCTCCCGCTGGCCACCCTACCCTGCGGCCACCTTTCAGGAGCTCCATACACATGCTGCCTTCGGTACCCGCCAGACAACATCCAGGTGGCCTCTGTCACTGCCGAGTGTAGGGCAGGCACATTTCCTCCCCACCGCGCGGGCCAGCCTCTCTCCTGGCCGCCACCATACCCCAGGACCCCTTAGCAACCCGCCCACCCCCAGTCTCACCAGTTCCCTTCCTCAGCCTCCCCTGCCCCCACCTAGGAATGTAAATACACCTTGACTTTGAGAGTTTGTCCCCGTGCCCTCTCCCTGTGTGCCGCTAGCGTGTAGGCAGATGTCTGAGTCTCTAGGTGGTTTCTAGGTTTTATAGCAATTAGCTTTGATGATCCCATCCCAGGAAAAATAAAAACAGACGAAAAAAAAAAGGAAAAAGGAAAGATTGGTTTTCCCATCTCTGCTGTGCTCCTGCCTGGCAGCCCCGGTCTCCCTGTACACCTTTGCTTGGTCTGTGGATGAGCCCTTTACAAAAAACAAAAATATATATATATGTACATAAATATCAGATTATAACAGGCAAATAAAAACCTGGAAACGAAGAGAAACTTGTCATTTTCCCGAACATGACTTCCCTGGCCATGTCCCACACTGCAGTAGGTGCCGGGGCCAACTTTCGAGGGAAGCCTTGGACCTCTCACTGGCCCTTCGCAGGCCTGCTTCCCGGCACCCGAATCAGGAGTTGCACTCACCCTGCCAGGCCTCGCCCTCCACCCCCGTGCGCCTCGCTGCCCGCCCCTCTTGGAGACAGCTCTGGGCTCTCACCCTGGCTGGGCCCCTCATTCCCACAGCGGGGCACATGAGAGGGCGTTGTGTGGCCGGGACCTACAAGTCCCAGAGCCCTTGGCCCAAAGTTTACTGGCCAGCACCCAGGAGCCTCTTCCCTGTCCCATGTGGCAAGCGGCCCGCAAGAGCCCGCCGGGCCCCCTGCTTCCATGCGCTGGTGGACTCATCTTCCCTGGGGTGCTCAGCCCTCGAAACCAGGAAAGCACACTTTACATGAATGACCACAAACCTCAAGTGGACCCCCAGGGATAGCCGCCCTGCCTTGGGAATTTCCCTGGTGAGGGTCCCGCACCCTTCCCCAGCCCCTGGCCATCACTGTCAGTGTGGCCTTTATTTCATCTTTGTGCCAGTAGAAAGCAGTAGAAGAGAATTTCTTCCCTGAGTTCCTGCCGTCAAATCCCTGCCGCCAGCCCCAGCCCCGAGCCCTCTGCCTGGCCCCGACCCCTGGGGGTGAGCCGCGGTCCATTGAAGTCAGCCCCTTTCCCCAGGCACCGGGTCCCGCTCCTATGAGCCATGTGAGCCGTTCTGCTGCGTCTTCTTTCTCTTTTCTGTAGCTCTGATTTTCCTGTCCCTGTTGACGGGTCCTGTCAGCAGGCAAACGTGCTGTAACAGCTTCCATCCTTAAAACACTCACTCCTAACGCCACACACCCCTCCAGCTCTTGCCCCATTTATTTCTCTGCTCCGATTGACAATAACCCCCTCAAGACTTGTCTACACTGGTCTTCCTCGCTTAACCACCTATAGCGGTGGCTGCTTATTGTCCCCAGTAGCTGTCTTGTTCTTACATAACAATAGAATTTTGCTCCGCTGAAGATACATTTCCCATCCTTTGCACCTACATGGGGCCAGTGGACTGTGAGTGAAGGGGCAATGTCTGGGCTGTGCCCTTAAAGAAGCAGAGTGTGCCTTTCTCTGCCCTGCTCTATCTGCTCACCAGCAGGAACACAAGTGCCACGCTGGCCCGGGAGGGGCCATCATGGAATGGAATGGAAGCTGGCTGTTGAGGTTGGTAGAGCTGCAACACAAAAGGAGCCTGGAGTCCTGATGATATGGAGCTGCCACATCTGCCCTGGGCTACCTCCCTGGATGTTAAGAAAATTAATAGACTGTGGTTTTTTTAGAGTAATTATAGGTTTACTGAAAAATTGAGCAGGGAGTAGAGTTCCCATATAGAGTCGCTCACTCAGTGCCCTCAGCAGTTTTCCCTGTTAACATCTTGCATTGCTGTGTGACATTTGTTACAACAGATAAGCCAATAGTGATGCATTATCATTACCTAGAGTCCACAGCTTACATCACGGTTCACTCTTAGTGTATGTTCTATGGATTTGGACAAATGCGTAATGGTGCGGATCCACCTGCACAGCATCATACCAAGTAATTTCACTGCCCTAAAAATCCCCTAAAAAGGTCTTTGTTGAGGGTTGGCGTAAACCCAGGTGTGGAGTAAAATGCACACCTGAATTGTTTACCTGCGAATCCACCACTCAGATCCAGCTCTGGAACGTCTGCATCACTGCGGAAAGACACTGCTGCGCTGCTCCGGAGACGACTCCTCTTGGGACGCCCCCACAAGGCTGTCTGTGCCACTTCTTCCCGCCTGCTCGTTGCTGAGGGGTATCCGTTGTCTGGCTGCACCACCATTTACTTAGCCATTTTCCTGTTGGTGGACATTTGGGTTGTTTCCAGTTCAGGCTATTGTGAGTGAAGGGGGCCTATGCCATTCTCCCTCGGGGCTGTGTGCCCCAGAGGGGAGCTGCTGGGCTACCAGGTGGTGCACCAGCAAAGGAGTGAAGTTGTAGGGCCCTCGTGGAAGCTCTCTGATGCCTCACAACGGGACACCCACTCTCCCCAACACCCACTGCAAGCACCCCCTGTTGCCAACCCCTAACTAGAGTCCAGTCTCAGGGGGCCAGGCACACACTAAGGCCCAGGAGGAAACAGCTTATACACCAAAAGAATAACAGATTTTTGCTAGTGAATACTGGCAGAAACCTGAGAGAATATGTGTGGGAGTGGATTCTAAAGATGTTATACCAAGGAGGATGGAAAGTAACGTTGAGTGGGACCTAATTTATTGAGCTGGTGCATTTACCAGAGATTCGATACTTAATGTTAGCCCATGCAGCTGGAAGGGACTCTAAGAGTCTGCTTGGTTGGTTGACTTCAACTTGAACTTGACTGTGGCCTGAATTCAATGGTATCAGGAAGCCAGAACAACCCTGGCTTGATGTGGGGGAAGGAGCCCAAAGGAGTAATTCCCAGGGGAACTGCAGAGGCTAGTACCTCCAACTCGAAAGTCGTAGTTGTGACACCAGCTCCTGCAGCACGGCCTCCGCTCCCTCCACCTGTCCGCGCCTCCTGGAATGTCTGAGGCCCAGCTGACTGACAAGGAAGTGACAGGAGCCTGATTTACGGATGGCTTTGGGCACAGGGGCAAAGGAAAATTCTCCAACCAAGCAGAACCTGAGTAGCACAGCTAATTGTCCACTCTTTTGTCACAAATGTTCACCAACTTTTATTGAGATATAATTGATAGGGGCCGGCCCCGTGGCCGAGTGGTTAAGTTCGCGTGCTCCGCTTCGGCGGCCCAGGGTTTCGCTGGTTCAGATCCTGGGCACGGACATGGCACCGCTCATCAGGCCATGTTGAGGCGGCATCCCACGTGCCACAACTAGAAGGACCCACAACTAAAATATACAACTATGTACTGGGGGGATTTGGGGAGAAAAAGCAGAAAAAAAAAAGAAGATTGGCAACAGTTGTTAGCTCAGGTGCCGATCTTTTAAAACAAAAAGAGATATAATTGATAGACACCATTGGGCAAGTTTAAGGTGCACAACGTGGCGACTCGGCCCATGTGTATGTTGGGAAATGTTGCCCACCATGAGGTTAGTCACTGCCTCCTTCACCTCACACAACTATCATTTTTTTGTTGTTATGGTGAGAATATTTAGAATCTACTCTTTTGGCAACTTTCAAGTACACAATACAGTCTCGTTAACTATAGTCACCATGCTGTGCATGAGACCCCCAGAACATACTCATCTTGTAACTGGAAGTTTGGACACTTTGACCAACATCTCCCCATTCCCCCACCACTCAACCTCTGGTAACCACCTTTCTATGCTCTGTTTCTGTAAGTTTGAGGTTTTTTTGCTTATCTTCCACATAAAAGTGAAATCATACAGTATTTGTCTTTCTCTATCAGACTTATTTCACTAAGCATAATGCCCTCAAGGTCCATCCATGTTGTTGCAAATGGCAAGATTTCCTTCTTTTTTATGACTGAGTATTCCATTGTGTATACAGGTGCTAAAGGTTCCTGGACCCAGTTCCAACGTGGGCGTGCGGAGGCTTCCCCACACCAACAAGCAGTTCTCCGACACCAGCTGGGTGTCTGAGAATTCAGCCCGGTTCTGACGCTATCTACCCAGAGATGGAATCAGATCCCACAGGTCAGGGGCTAGTCCCGCAAGACCACCCTCCCCTTCAGAGGCCAGCTGCAAGTCCAGGTTGTCACCGTGCTCCTGACCGACTGGCTATAAATCAGAGGTTCCCATAACCCCCTCTGCGGGCTCGATTAATTTGCGAGAACTGCTCACAGAACTCAGAAACATTTGACTTGCTAATCACTGGTTTCTTATAAAAGGCTATACCTGAGGAACAGCCAGATGGAGGAGATGCACAGGGCGAGGCATGGGGAAAGGGGTGGAGCTTCCACGCCCTCTCCAGGCGCCACTCTCCCTGCACCTCCATGTTCACCAACCTGGAAGCTCTCTGGAAAAGGACAGACAAGCTGTCCTTTTTGAGTTTTTATGGAGGCTTCAAAACGTAATTGTGATTGACTAAGTCATTGGTCATTGGCAATTAATTCAACCTCAAGCCCCTCCGCCTAAATCAGGGTGTGGGGCAGAAAGTTCCATTCTGATCACATGGCTGATTCTCCTGGCACCAGCACCCACCCTTGAGTTCAGTCCAAAAGTCACCTTCAGGGCCTGGCCCCGTGGCCGAGTGGTTAAGTTCACGCGCTCTGCTGCAGGCGGCCCAGTGTTTCGTTGGTTCGAATCCTGGGCGCGGACATGGCACTGCTCATCAAACCACGCTGAGGCAGCGTCCCACATGCCACAACTAGAAGGACCCACAACGAAGAATATACAACTATGTACTGGGGGGCTTTGGGGAGAAAAAGGAAAAAAATAAAATCTTTAAAAAAAATTAAAAAATAAAAAATAGAAAAATAAAAATCAATTTTGGGGGGGCCAGCCTCGTGGCCGAGTGGTTAAGTTCGTGCACTCTGCATTGGCGGCCCGGGGTTTGCCGGTTCAGATCCTGGGCACCGACATCTCATGGCCCATCAGGTCACGCTGAGGCAGCGTCCCACATGGCACAGCCAGAGGGATCTACAGGCAGAATACACAACTACGTACTGGGGGGCTTTGAGGAGAAGAAAACAAAAAAAAGTTTGGCAACAGATGTTAGCTCAGGTGCCAATCTTTTAAAAAAAATCAGTTTTGGACTCCTGACTGGCTATAGAAATAAGTGTTACAGCTGTGTATAATTTCTTCCTTAATTATATTAGTTGATTATATATAGAAAATATATATAGTAATTTCTTTTCTACTTCCTCTCCTTTCCCCTTATTATTTTATATAACAATCTTTTCGACAGGCGACTTTACAATTTAGTCTCTGGGTCACAGACTGTTCAGTGGGACTCTGACTTACTTAGAGGAGAAATTAATGTCATCGATAGTGTGGCTGTCATTCAGAGATGAGTACAAAGGCTCTTGGGACTTTGTGTCTCTCCTCTTTGGGGAGAGGGTGGGAACATATTTTTATGACGGATGCTGGCATTTTGTCAGGCAGAAACAAAGTTGTCACCATTGCTGACGGAACTTCAAATACATGCAGAAGGGTTTGCACTGATGATAAGCCGAAGGGGGCAGGAAGGGAAGAATGCCACATTCGGCTGGCTTTGTGATGCTGGTGCTGGGACTCTGCCACCACATTTCCTCCTTGTCTTTGGGTCCTCTGTTAGGTTCCCCCAGTAGGGACACGAGAGGAAGACTACAAGGCTGGAGAAGGGGGCAAGCGTCTTGCTCCTTTCTGTTTGCTTACTGCTCCTATTGCTGTCGCCTAGCCTTGGCCATCAGCCCGGCAACATCCGTTCCGTGTCCAGCTAGTTTCAGCGCTCTCAGAACCAGTCAGGGGACCCCCTCCAGAGTGTGGCCACGCCCCTAAGCCTTGGAGGACTGGCAGCAGTTCTTCAGCGCCCTCGCCTCAGAGTGTGATTCCCAGCTCTGCCGGGCGTCTCCTCCGAGCTTCGAGGTTCCTAATCCATCCTCCTCCTTCTGTCCCCCAGCCCTGAAGGTGGGGGCTGCTGGCCTCTGTGCTAGACCTCAATGCCTCCAGTGCCTGGTTAATCAAGTCTCGACATTAAATCCCCGCTGGTTTTTTTTTTTTTTTTGAGGAAGATTAGTCCTGAGATAACTACTGCCCAGTCCTCCTCTTTTTGCTGAGGAAGCCTGGCCCTGAGCTAACATCCGCGCCCATCTTCCCCCACCTTATACATGGGACGCCTACCACAGCATGGCGTTTGCCAAGCGGTGCCATGTCTGCACCTGGGATCTGAACCGGCGAACCCCGGGCCGCCGAAGCGAAACGTGTAGACTTAACCGCTGCACCACCGGGCCAGCCCCAAAACCCCACTGTTGAAATACTTTATGTAGTTTTCTGTTTTCCAGGCTGGATCCTGACTTACAGTGTTCTTTAATGGTTATATGTCAATTATACCTCAATAAAGCTGGAAAAAATATAAGTGAAAATAAGAAAAATGGGCAAAACATATGAATAGGAAGTTTACAGAAGAAAACCCCAACAGGCTAAGAAGCATAGAACAAAGATGCTCAAACCCATTGATTATCAAAGAAATGCAAATTAAAACAACAATAGTTTATACCCATTAGTTTGACAAATACGCACACACACACACACACACACCTAGAAACACAGGAGTTACCAAGAGCAGGCAGACGGGGGAGATAGGAGCCCTCGTGTCCTGCTACTGGGACTCTGGATTGGCACAGTTATTCTGGAGAACAGTATGTCGGTAACTAAATTAAGTACACATCCAGCCTAAGACCCTGTGATCCAGCTCAAAGATATACATCACAAAGGAATTCTTACAGAAGGCCTAAGGTAGCATATGTGACAAAACTCATTGCAGCTTTTTCGCGGTGACTGGGAGGTGCAGGCAATCGGTAATCCATCGTTGAGGAAACGGATAGGCCACGGGAGGCACTGTGCAGTGTTTGCAAGCAAGATTATATGCAGACCAGCAATACAAAGAGAGTCCAAAAGCATAGTGCTGAATGACTTCTGTGGCCAGCAATGCCAGAGGAAGTAATCTAAACCACAGCTCTCACTGAGAACAACCAGACAAGCTCAACAAATTGTGAAAACGATTTGCCTGAAAATATCCAAGTGATAACAGGTAGTGAAGGATTTCGGGGCCACGATATGGGAGAAAGAGGGAACTGAGAGAAAGGCGAGCTCGGCATTTAAGGTGGCTCATCCGCTAAGGCCACTTGCTGGTTCCAGAAGAGGCAGCTGAGAGTTTGAGAAGCTGAGCGCAGCTGCTGACAGACCTATGTGGCAACGGATCAAAACTTGGAGTTCAGGACCCACCAAAGTGGCACCTCATGCTTTGGGTTGAAAACCCAAAGGTCTGAGAGCAAGTGGAAAGTGGAAATAAAATAGCCCTCTAAAAGACTGTAGCCCTGTCCCCTAAGGGAATGTAATCAATGTCTGAGCCCTTTTGGGGCTGGCCCCATGGCCTAGTGGTTAAGTTCGCACGCTCCACTTCAGCGGCCTAGGGTTTCACCAGTTCAGATCCTGGGCTTGGACCTAGTAACACTCATGAAGCCATGCTGAGGCAGCGTCCCACATGCCACAACAAGAAGGACCCACAACTAGAAATATACAACTATGTACCGGGGGCTTTGGGGAGAGGAAGGAAAAGTAAAATCTTTAAAAAAAAAACAACAAGATCTGAGCCCTTTAAATCCCTGGAAACCAGACTAAGGAAACCCAGGATTTCTATTGTCTCAGCTGCCAGCCAGAAGCAAATGTAAATCTTCTCTGGAGGCAGACAGCATCATCTTTGGCCTCAAATTATTATAATTTTTGTGTGTGTGAGGAAGATTCGCCCTGAGGTAACATGTGCGCCAGTCTTCCTCCACTTTGTATGTGGGCTGCCTCCACAGCATGGCTGATGAGTGGAGTGGTCCGTACCCAGGATCCAAACCTGCAGAGCATGTGGAACCTTAACCACTCAGCCGTGGAGCTGGCCTCTGGCCTTGAATTATTATGCAGTTTTCCATATACAATGTCCAGCACTCAAAAATAACCAGGACATAGGGAGAGAAGAAAATGTAATAAAAATAAAATTAGAAAAGCAACAGATAACACAAACACAGCTACAAGGACTCCAGTAACGCAATTATCAGACACAGACTTTAAAATAATTATATTTAATACATTTAAGGAAATAAGAAACAAAGTTTAGAAATTCAGAAGACAATTTGAAACTGCAAAAGAATAAAATGAAAATCCTAGAAATATAAAATACAATAAGCAAAATTAAGAGCTCAGTGGGTGGGTTAAACTGGAGCTAAAGAGAGAATTAGTGAACTAGAAGTTAGATCAGAAGGAAATAGCTACTCACAACTAGAATATACAAGTATGCACTGGGGGGCTTTGGGGAGAAGAAGGAAAAAAACATTGGCAACAGCTGTTAGCTCAGGTGCTAATCTTAAAAAGAACAAGGGCCACCCCGGTGGCCCTAACAAGAATTAAGTTCGTGTGCTCCACTTTGGCGGCTTGGGGTTCTGCCAGTTCAAACCCCAGGTATGGATCTATGCACCACTTATCAAGCCATGCTGTGGCAGGTGTCCCACATATAAAGTAGAGGAAGATGGGCATAGATGTTAGTTTAGGGCCAGTCTTCCTCAGCAAAAAGAGGAGGATTAGCAGCGGATGTTAGCTCAGGGCTAATCTTCCTCAAAAAAAAAAAAAAAAAGCAAATGCACAATGTGGAAACATCCAAATAGCCTGCTGAGGGGCCTTGCTTTATTGACTAGGATACAGGCCAGTTGTGATGTCGTCCAACCTGTGTGGTGAATCACGTGTGGTACAAGGTATGGGTTAGACTGCATGGTAGGACCAAGTTACAAGGTGTGCCTTCACACAACTTGTGATCTGTGAAGCCTAAAGTGTATAAAATCTGAAATCAGTTTCTCTAATCGAAAGATTATTTAAATTTGACTATAACTTTACAGGATAATTTGTTGGAACTGGCTACTGATGAAAGATTGAAGAAGACTTTTGAAAATATAGCATCATTCGCTTCATTTTATATAAGAGTTTAAAATTCATATCCTGAATTTGTGAAAAGTACTTTGAAAATTCTTCTTCCATTCCTGACAATATATCATAGTTTCTTTACCATGAGATTTATTAAAATAAAACGTTAAAATAGTTGGTATATATATTATCTCCTGCAAGTAAATTGTTGTCAATCTGACATAAATTCAATAACAAGCAAGAAGCAAGATAATTTACCAAATTAAAAACTTTGCATATTAGTATATATAGTATTCATTCCATCACAGAAGGGGCAGCATTTTGTTCTTCTGGAGTAGACACCCTGGATGTGGATTTACCTTCCCTCTGTGCAATGCTTCTGCCAAAATCACCGTCCGTGGACTTACAGAATGCCTCATCCACCATGATGGCGTTCCACTCAGCACTGTTTCTGATCAAGGACCTCACTTCACAGCAAAAGAAGTGCAGCAAAGTGTCCGTGTTCACGCAATGGGTCTGTGCTCCCGGGCTTCACTGGTCTTACCATATCCACACCATCCTGAAGCAGCTGGCTTGATAGAATGCCCTTCTCAAGACTCAGTTATAGTGCCAGCTAGATGCATGGCTGAGGCAAGGTTCTCCAGAAGGCTGTATATGCTCTGAGTCAGCGTCCAACATATGGTGCTGTTTCTCCTGTAGCTGGGATTCACGGGTCCAGGAATCAAGGGGTGGAAATGGGAGTGGCACCATTCTCTATTACCCCCAGTGACCCAAGCAAAATTTTAGCTTCCTGTTCCTGTAACTTTACGCTCTGCTGGCCTAGATGTCTTAGTTCCACAGGAAGGAATGTTTTCACCAGGAGACACAACAATAATTCCATTGAACTGGAAGTTAAGGCTGCCACCTGGCCACTTTGGGCTCCTCATGCCTCTGAAACAACAGGCAAGGAACAGAGTTACTTATCTTGCTGGGGTGATTGACCCTGACTACCAAGGGGACACTGGACTGCTATCCCACAATGGAGGTAAGGCGGAGTATGTCTGGAGTACAGGAGATTATATATAAATATATACACCAGGAGATTTGTTATAAGGAATTGGTGACACTGGCTCAACACAAGGTTGACGTAAGGGAAGCCATATTGTAGAAAAGAAACCGTATTGTAACTTTGACCTCTGATTAACTAACCCGGACATGCTTTGTAGATTTTACGGCCCCTCCCAGCTGCTATAAATTGATACCTTTGTTCTTTGGAGTTCCTTAGGAATGTGATGACCTCCAGGCAGACAGTCTATGCTGATGGCCATCATCAATGACAACTGAAAGAACAGGGTACAGGGCGCTGCTGCCCCGTTCTCTAATACACATCCAGTAAAACAAAGGACTACCAGGAACTGGGACCAGATGTCTGCCCCACCTGGAGACCAGCCCCGTATATAACTGCCCTGTAGTCTTTGTCCTGTAGGATGGTTCTTTTGGACATGAGTTGGCTGTCTTCCCACTTGCTAGTAAGCTGTAATAAAGTCCTTTCTCTCCTACCACCTTGCCTCCTGACTACTGACATGTCTTGCGAGCAGAGGACCCCCGCCTTGGGCAGTAACAGTTTTAATGTTCCCTAAGTACAAGATGAGCATCTTTGCATGTGCTTATTATCCATTCATATATCTTCTTTGGTGAAATGTCTATTTAAATCTTTTGTTCATTTTATATTTTTAATTATTTATTTATTGTTTAATTGGTCCTGAGCTAACAGCTGTTGCCAATCTTCCTCTTTTTTTCTCCCCAAAGCCCCAGTGCGTAGTTGTACATCCTAGTTGAAAGTCCTTCTAGTTCTTCTATGTGGGGCGCCACCACAGCACAGCTTGATGAATGGTGTATATCCACGCCCAGGATCCGAACTGGTGAACCCTGGGCTGCCAAAGCAGAGCGCGCAAACTTAACCACTCGGCCACGGGGCTGGCTCCTGTCCATTTTTTAAATTGAACTTTTTTAGTTCAAGATAATAGTAGGTTCACATGCAGTTGTAAGAAACAATGCCAAGAGGTCTCCTGTCCCCTTTACCCAGGTTCCCCCAGTGGAAACATCTTGCAAAACTACAGTATGCTATCCCAGCCGGACACAGACCTTGACCCAGCCAAGGTGCATTTCCATCACCTTGCTCTTTTACAGTCACACCCAGTTTCCTCTGCCCCTACCCTTTCCTTACTTCCTGGTAGTCATGATCTGTTTTCCATTTCTATACTTTTGTCATTTCAAGAATGTTATATAAACGGGATCTTAGAGAACATACAGTGTATAACTTCTTGGGACTGGCCTTTTGCACTTAGCACAATTCTCTGGAGATTCACCCAGATTATTGCATGCATTAACAGTTCCTTCCTTTTTCTGAGGAGGATTCCTTGGTGTGGATGGAGCACAGTTCATTGAACTATTCACCCCCTGAAGGACATCTGAGTTGTTTGCAGTTTTTAGCTATTACCAATAAAGCTACTGGAAACATTCATGTACAGATTTTTGTGTGAACAGAAGTCTTCATTTCTCTAGGGTAAAAGCCCGGGAGTACAATTGTTACATCATATGGGAGTTGCATGATTAGTTTTATAAGAAACTGCCAAACTGTTTTCCAGAGTGGCAGTCCCATCTCACATCCCCACAGCTCTCTGCTTCCTCACCAGCAGTTGATGTTCTCATGATTTTTTATTTTAGCCGTTCCGATAGGCGTGTAGTGATATCTCATTGTGGTTTTAGTTTGCATTTCCCTAGTGGATAATGATGTTGAGCATCTTTTCATGTGCTCATTGGCCATCTGTACATGCTATTTGGTGAAATGTCTGCTCATGTCTTTTGCCCATTTTCTAGCTGAATTGTTTGTTTTTACTGTTGGGTTTGAGTTCTTTATATAGCCAAGATACTAGTCCTTTCTCAGATATGTGGTTTGTGAGTATTTTCTCCCAGTCTGTAGCTTATCTTTTCATCCTCTTACTTAACAGAGTCTTTCAGAAAGCAAGTTTTTCATTCTAATGAAGTCTAACTTATTAATGTTTCCTTGTATGAACCACACTTGTGGTGTCAAATCTAAGAACTCTTTGCCTAGGCCAAGGTTCCAAAGGTTTTCTCCTTTTTCCTAAAAGTTTGGCATTTGTGTCCACGATCCATTTTAAAGTAATTTTTGTAAGAAGTGTGGGACTGTGGATGTCCAGTTGCTCCAGGACAGGTGCTTGGAAGTCTATCCTTTCAGTGCTCCACTGAATTGCTTTTGCACCTTTGTCAAAAACCAGATGAGTGTATTTGTGTGGGTCTATTTCTGGGTTCTCTATTCTGTTCCATTGATTTACGTGTCTTTCCCCTGCCAATAACACACTATCTCAATAACTGTAGCTATATAATAAGTCTTGAAATTGGGTAGACTGATTCTTCCCACTTTATTCTTCTTTTTAAAAAAATTGCTTTAGCTATATTCCAATTCCTTTGCCTGCCTGCCTTCCTTTCTTTCTTTTTTTTAGGAAGATCAGCCCTGAGCTAACTGCTGCCAATCCTCCTCTTTTTGCTGAGGAAGGCTGGCCCTGAGCTAACATCCGTGCCCATCTTCCTCTACTTTATATGTGGGATGCCTGCCACAGCACGGCTTGCCAAGTGGTGCCATGTCAGCACCCAGGATGCGAACCGGAGAACCCGGGGCCGCCCGAAGCGGAACATGTGCACTTAACCACTGTGCCACCCGGCCGGCCCTCTGAGAGTTTTTTATGACGAGTAGGTGTTGAATGTTTTTCAATGCTTTTCCTGTATCAATTAATACCATTATGTGATTTTTCTTCTTTAGCCTGCTAATATGGTGGATTGCATTGATTGCTTTTCAAATACTGAACCAGGCTGCATTCTTGGAGTAGACTGTCCTTGCTCATGGTGTATAAGTCTTTCTATATTTTGCTGAATTCCACTCGCTAATATTTAGTTAAGGATTTTTGCATCTACATTCATGAGGAACATTGGTTTGTAGTTTTCTCTTTTTTAGCCCTCTTTGTCTGGTTTTGGTATCAGAGTAATACTAGTTTCACAAAGTGAATTGAGAAATATTTTCTCCTCTTCTATTTTCCGGAAGAGACTGTGTAGAATAGATATTAATTCTTCTTTAAATGTTTGGCTGAATTTTCCGGTGAAACCATCTGGGACTGGAAGTTTCCTTTTTTTGGAAGATTTTAAATCATCAATTCAATTTCCTTAATAGTTATAGGGTTATTCAATTATCTATTTTATATTGGATGAGTTGTGGTAGTCTGTGTTTTTGAAGAATTGGTCCATTTACACTTCGTTTTAAGTTGTCAGATCTGTGCATGGAAGTTATTGATAGAATTCCTTCTTGTCTTTTGGACGCTCGAGAGTCTGTGGCGATATCCCCTATTTCATTCCTGATATTGGTCATTTGTGTCTTCTCCCTTTTTTCTTTAGCAGTCTTCTGGAAGTTTGTCAATTTTATCAGTCTTTTCAAATGACCAGCTCTTTGTTTCATTGATTTTCTCTATTGTTTTTCTGCTTCCAGTGTCCTTGCTTTCTGGTCTTATCTTTACCATTTTCTTCCTTCTACTCGCTTTAGGTTCATTTCGCTCTTCTTTTTCTAGTTTCTTGAGTTGGGAGCTCAGGTTACTGATTTGAGACTTACCCTCTTTTCTAGTGTATGCATTTGGTGTATAAATTTCCTTTTCAGCTCTGCTTTAGCTGTGTCCCACACATTTTGCTGTGCTGTATTTTCATTTTCATTCAGTTCAGTGTATTTTTTTTTTATTTCCCTTGAGATTTCTTCTCTGACTCATAGATTGTTTAGAAGTCTGTTGTTCAGTATCCAAGCATTTGGAGATTTTCCTGTTGTCTTTCCGTTATTAACAAGGTGTTAGGCTAACGGATGTTCATACTGGAAAGGAGACCAAAGTGCCATATAATTCTACCTTTTTCTTGTCTCATCGCAAGGAAACCCAGCCCTTCCCATTTGGATGGCCAGCTTTGCCATCTCAATGGCATCAGTGAGAAGCTCCCCAGGACTCTGGGGTCATCCGCACGCTTTCCCTGTCAGCTGATCTGGCTCATTTAAAGCTTTCTTCTCCCTGTGCCCCAGAAGCTTTCAGAAGCACTTGGCACTGTGTTTTCAATCCACAGCCCTCTGCGTGGGGATGTGCACTGGCTCCTGCGTGGGACTCTGTGACCAGAAGACTTTGCTTGTTTGAGAGAGCAAGCACGTCGGGGTTGGAACACCATATCACGGGGTATGGTAGTCGGGGAAGCTAACTATCCACCCCTACCCCGTCACAAGTCTGGAAGAACTGAAGGCATTAGAGACCCATCGAGAGGAGTTGCTGACAGCCATACTTGAGGCCTTTCGGTGATGGTGAGCTGGGAGAAGCTGCAGGGTGTACTCAGAAGACAGTGAGTCCCTCATTGACTTCATTCATGGCTTGTTGAGGATTTTTATTCCTTAAAATTTATTTCCATGGATCCAAGGGTAGATCAAAATCACCCTCTGACCCTGACAAACTTTGTCTTTTTGTTTTTTGCTGAGGAAGAGTTGCCTTGAGCTTACGTCTGTGCCAGTCTTCCTCTATCTTGTATGTGGACGCCACCACAGCATGGCTGCCGACGAGTGGTGTAGGTCCATGCCCGGGAATCAATCCCGGACTGCCAAAGTGGAGTGCACTGAGCTTAATCATTAGGCCATGGACTGGCCCTGACAACTTTTGTTTTGACTCTCAAAACTCAAATTAGGGAGAAAGTGGGAGGATGGCCAGGACTGACTATTACCCAAGCTTAGCAGCAGCTACCCAGTTTTGGGGACTGTACAGAAAGGCAAAGAAGAAAAGCAGAAACTAAAAAACTGCTATGTCAGTTGCTCAGTTGGAACTCTTTCCCAAAGGGAATGATCTCTGCTCTGGCCAACCTACAAGATGGAGAAAGAAAAAAAGACACTGTATGTCGTTATTGTGAGAAGACAAGATGCTGGGAGAGGGATTGTAGAAAGAGACGAGAGGAGGCAGGAATTGCAGGGACTGGAGAATCAGGAGAGCTGAGGGAGACAAGACCCTCTGCCGGGAACCACTTGACAAAGGGCTCAAAACGCACAGACTGAGGGAATCCTAGAGGTGGGAACTGGAGAACGTGTGTGTCAATAGCGTTTCCTCAGGCTAATCCGTCCTAGGCTTTTCTGGTAGGTACTGGTGCTGCTTACTCTGCAACTTCCTGGGAAATGTCTCACTTCTCACCAATACAGGTTGCTGGTGTCTCCGGTCAGCTTTCTGTTCCTTCGCCTCTGCAGTTCCCACGCTGATGGGGTCTCTGGCAGGGAAGCATGTGTGCTTACTTTCTCCCAAGTCGTGAACCTGCTGGAGAGAGGCCTGCCTGCGACTGAGAGGCTGTTATCTTCTGCCCTCCGGAGGGCGAGCATGTCTGTGGGGCTGGGGGAGCACCTGATTTGGTGAGTTCTGAAAGAAAAAGAGGGTGGCAGGGAGTGGTGCCTCACACTGTGCTAGAAAAGCTCCCCAGGCTGAAACAAATCGCTGCGTTCTTTCGGGTCCTGGAGAATAAAGATGCTGGTTAAATTTGAGATATAGTGGCAATGAAAATAGTTTACTAAAGGAAAAGGACATAGTCATCTGTAAAACAATATCCTTTGTCAAGAGCTCAAAGAGAAGGAATAAAACCCGTTAGAAAAGAATTAGAGGGGCCGGCCCAGTGGCACAGCAGTTAAGTGTGCATGTTCTGCTTCCGCAGCCTGGGGTTTGCCAGTTCAGATCCCAGGTGCAGACATGGCACCGCGTTGCAAGCCATGCTGTGGTAGGCGTCCCACATATAAAGTAGAGGAAGATGGGCACGGATGTTAGTTCAGGGCCAGTCTTCCTCAGCAAAAAGAGGAGGATTGGCAGCAGATGTTAGCTCAGGGCTAATCTTCCTCAAAAAAAAAAAGAAAAGAAAAGAATTAGAAAAACAAGGGATATTTTTTAAAAGGGAAACTCCCATGCTTCCAATAAAGAAGAAAGCTGCTTTAGCCAGCTCAGGCTGCTAGTACAAAATCCCACACCCTGGGCGGCTTCAACAACAGACGTGTTTCTCAGCGCTAGAGGCTGGACGTCGAAGATCAAGGTGCCACAGATTCGGTTCCTGCTGAGAGCTCGCTTCCTGCAGAGAGCTGCCTTCTCTCTGGCTGTGTACTCCCACAGCAGAGCCTCAGCGCTTGGGGGTGGAAAGAACTAGATCTCTATCTTCCTCTCCTCAGAAGGGCACTAATCCCTTTTAAGGGTCCTACCCTCATAACTTCACCCAAATCTAATGACCTCCCAACCTCCTCACCTCCAAATACCACCCCAGTGGGGATTAGGGCTTCAACACAGGGATTTGCTGGGAGACACAGATGTTCAGCCCATAACAGAGGCACACTTGATGGAGGTGATCAACCACTGTCTAGATTTGCGCAAGAACTTCAAGACATTAATAAAGTGATTGTTTCATTAACCCCTGAAACTCTTCTTGATGAGGATTATTTTAGGCTGGTTACTGTTAAAAACTGCAGATGGGAAGAAGCCTCTGAGGAGTGGAATTTGCTTGCCCTTTGATGAGAGATATTTGCATTTGTGAAGGAAGTCTCCATCTGTAGGGGTGTCTCCCTCTCTGCACCAGGAGGAAGGGGGGATGACCTTATCTCTGGAAACTCTTAAGGGGGACAGCAAGGACTTAAGTCTTGTTTATTGTGCTTGTCTGGTAACCTCATGTAGCTGACTCCCCCCATCACCAACATCCTCCTTTGTCTTTAGCTGAAGATAATATTTAAGGTGGTGGCTTCTGCCATTTACTTAATCCAGTTTGATTCTTATCTAAAAGTTATAGGACCACCCAATAACCAGACCCTACTGGCACTGATACCATTTTAACAACTCTTTTTACATATTCTTTCCTTTGTCTTGTAAAGAGATAACTCACATACCTATGCCTTAAATTTAGCCCTACTCTCAACCCATGTTTGCAGCAGCAGCTCCTCCTGCCCACGGGTCCCGTCCCCGTGCTATTCCACACTATTCTCTAAATAAAAGGGCACTACTGCCACACCTTGAGAGTCCAAGAAATCTTTCTTTCGACTCTTGGGCTCGCTGACCCTGTGTCATTCTGACTTCAGGACCACTGTCTGCAAAGTGTTTCTCTGTCTCTGATCCATGTTCTGCATATTCTTTCTTTTCTTCTGTTCCTCTAGCAGATGAATCAAAATTCTTGTTTGCTTTTGCTAATGGAAAAAATCCAGTATTTACAGCAAAGAACTTCTTGGGGGTTTCACATTCTCCTGTTGTTTTCTCTAGCCGTTTACAGGAAGACTTAGAGAGGTATGTCCCACCAGAGAGCTTTATGGTGATTCAGTAGGTAGATGACTTGCTGGTGGCCTAAGAAACTGAAGAGCAATGCAAAATTGATACTTTGGCTCTCCCCAGGCAGGGACATAAGCCTTACAGGACAAACTGCAACATTGCTAAACTGAGGTCAAGGATTTAGGGCATCTGTTGTCAGTCACAGCCCATAGAGTGCCACAGTCTAAGAGTCAGCCCGTTTTGCAGATAAAACTGCCTACTACGACTGCAAAACAAGGAGCCAATCTGGGTACCAGAACAGTACCATCAACAGTGGATTCACTCCAGCTTTTGCAGAGCAGAGCAAGCCTCTGATGAGAAACTGCATGAACCTTCTCCAGGCCTCTGGTTTGTCCCTAGAATCAGAAGAGGCTTTAGAGCAACTGAAATTGGCTTCTCGTCTCTCCCGCAGCTTTAGGGGATCCAAACTGAAAAACCCGACCTGACTCATCTGCTATTCCTGCTCATGTTGCGCTTTGATGACGTTTACTTATGGCTCCTGAACTCAGGATAAAGAGGCCCGTTTAAGGCTTTCTGTCATAAAACCGTGGAGGTTTACGCTCTGTCTGCAACTGTAGGGGAGGAAGACATTTCCTCTAACCTCTCTGGGCTCCTCTGGCTGGAGAACGAATAAAATTCACATGAGACAGAATAGCAGGAGAAAATTTAACAAAGCTTTATAACATGCATACATGGGAGAGGTCAGGCAAGCTGAGCAACTCACCAAAATGGCTGAAGCCCCCACCTTAAATATCATAAAGGAGCATGTTGGGGGTGGGAGGAGTCAGTTACAGGAGGTTACCAGAAACAGGAATAAGATTATTATGCAGATTTAAGTCCTTGCATTCTGTATTGATAGGAGTTTCTAGAGATTCGGTCATCCCCCATTCTTCCTGGCACAGAGAGGGAGATATCTTTACAGATGGAGATTTCCTTTACAATGTAAATGTCTCCTAACAAAGGGCAAGTAAATTCTACTTTTCAGTTGCTTTCCTGTCTGCAAAGTAAACAGCCCTAAATCCTCATGCCAAAGAGACATATCTTGGGGTGGCCAATTCCACGCCCCCACACAACTAAGCCTGCACAAGCAGGCCAGCTAATGGCAGTGACAGAGCTGCAATTCTGGGCTCTGGACTTAAAATGAATATGGATAATATCTACATTTATACACATGTTATATATCTTATATGTAATATATAAATAATAAATATATCTTTGGCGTCTGCCATACCACAGGGTGCATTTGAAAAAATGGAGGATTTCTGAATTCCATGGGCATTAAAGTATCTCATGGAAAAATTGGTAGTTGATTTCTCAGAGACTTTCCGACTGTCTGCTCCCAGATCAGTGAGTCACCGTAAAGCTCATATGGGGCACAAGGGTGAAGCTCCCAAAGGCAAGGGTCGTCATGCCAGAGTGGCAAAAGCTGCTCCGAAGCCTGGCCGACTCTAAACAGAGCAGCTCCACTGATAACACAATCAGAAGCTTTTCTTCATTAAAAAGCAAAACAAACAAACAAACCGAAAACACTCCCCAGAAGCAAATGGGCAAACGAACTGAAAAGGGCGCCCTGGGAACTCCCTAACAAGATCGGTCCTACACCACCGTCCCTGTTTGCCTGGTTAGGGTTGTTGTGACATCAACAAAAATCATCTGAGGAAGAGAGGAATTTTAAAGGCACTAGACTCTTCCTACACCTACTGAAAAAATGAAACTATCCAAAACATGTCAAAGAGATGTGCCATTTATCAGCAGAATTCTCTACAAGCCGCTGCCAAGGTAGGTACAGGAAGTTCTCCCTGAGCCACTTCATCTGGAAGCAGGTGGTAGCTAGATTTCACAGAACCAATGCTTGTGAAAGGTAAGAGACGTGTGTGTGTGATGTCGCTGTGGCCTGAATCTTGTCCCTTCACAGGCTGTGGTAGTCTCTAACTAAATATGATTCCCACTGCGGGGATCCCAGAGCACCTGCAGCAGACAGGAAAAGTCATTTTATTTCTGCTGTCTTCCAGGATTTAACCGCTCAAACTCTACAAGACTCACTGGCCAAAATTCTGCAACCTACAGTGTTAAGACGGCCTGCGCCTCTGTCAGTCACCTTGTTCAAAACCCAGCAACCCATTTAAGCAAGTGTGGCCTAGCTCCCTTACACCTTATGTTTGGGAGGCCTATGGATTTGCGTCTGAGACCAAGTTCTGTGCCTTATTTAACTGAATCCTTTCGTGGTCATGCTCAATACCTAAAAGGGCTTCCCTCTTTCCTAGAAACCTAGAGACTTTAAGTCCGAAGGACGGGGAAGGAGCACTCCAAAGAAGTTTGCTGTCCCAATGGATTGGAAGATTTCCACTACCTATAGGCCTTCGGGGAGGGAAGGTGAGCTGTCGCTGAGCTGGGAGGGACCCTTCCAAGTGCTGCTGATCCTCCACGGAACACCAGAGTGAAGGAGAGGCCCTTCAGGAGGACAGGACTGTGGCTCCCACAAAGGACTTTTTTAGAATAACTTATGTTCACAGTGAAGTCCATGGAAAGAGGAGGTATTCTAGTGAACTCAGGCCTGCTCTCATTGTCTCCCGGGCCGCCCTATTCACAGTAATGGGTATTTGAATTACTTTAAGAACCGCATTTACTAACAAACATGTAATTGGTTAAAATTCGAAATTAGACAGCTTTAAATAGGTTAATGCTGGGAAAAATCATCCCACCAAGCTCTCTGCAGACCTCACTCGAATAGTCCAACAGTCATCAGCTGTAAAAGAGCTCTAAGGTATCATTATTAATTCAAAGTTACAGGACTGTTCATATTTAAGGAAACAATTAGGTAATAGGGCTATGACTTCAGAAAGAGATTAAACGATGGTGTAGAGAAGAAAAACATTTAATTAATGGACAAACAAAAAGCTAGCATTTACAGACAGAGACTGCAGAAGACAGGTCTACGTCGCTTGATTGACTTTAGGACACAAGCTACCCCAGTCCCGGTATGGATGGATAAATAAAGGTTGGTTGTTATTCAGAGAGATGTAACTGACCTAACGTTATAATAATATGACTATTGGTTTGGACTGATGCGAGAAAAAAATGGCCCAAAGGACAGGTTTGTCCCAAGACTAAAAACAAATATGGTCATGTACATCAAACACTGGAAGGTCGACCTGTGCTCTTGAACTGGTGCCTCATAACAAGACTTCGATGCTAGATGGTGGCCGTGGGCACATTTGTATTTCACATCTGAGGCACAGTATTCGAGAAGATGGAACAATTACCGAAGGGCCTAAAGTATCATATGAATATGATGTTAGTTACATGTTTGATGAAAACTCAGGAGAAATTTATTGGGCCTTACAAGAAAAGCTCTTAATTAAAATTTTAAATTATAAAACTCCAGAGTTAAGCTACTCTTTAGACTTGGATTGCAAAAGACTTTGTAAGTGACTTCAAAATTATACTCAAATAGTTAACCATTTGAAAGCTCAAGTAATAAAGATGTCACAACAGCCAGTAAAATTAACATATGACGAAGGAAACGTCTGCACAGTGCTTCTTACCAAGAAGCTGATTTAACCCTTCGCAGCTGGCATGGTATATTTATAGGTTATTCTCCCAAGGCAAATATTGTACTGAATTTTAAAATTCATCCTATTGTAATTCTGACTTAATTGTTTTGCTTTGCATTTTACTTGCTGGCTATTTAGGTGTCTGCAACTTGCCCAGAAAAAGGTAGAACAACAGTGGAGATAATTGAACATTGCAGTGTTACTATTTCAGAGTGACACAGGGAGGGGATTGTCAGGGCAAATACAAATTAAAAATAAGAGTCTTAATGCTTCCTGTAGAACTTATGGCAAGAGACTTCCCGCTCTCACCCTTTTCTTTCAGAATTTCTTCCTTGGTCCTTTCAAACATATGTAAATCTTTTTAATGGCGAAATAAGCCTCCGGCCACTCTTACAACTCAGGAATGTTTCCTCCCTTCAAGGACCTAGGAGCATCTTTTTGAAATGTAATCAGGGAAGATACCTCCAGTTTCCTGGGAGGAGATGGGTCTGCCTTCAGCTGACGCTGGACTCTGAATTGCAGAACCTCCCCACTGGAGGGGCGTGCGCACGCTCGGCTCTGTGTGAGAGCGAGGCTTCCCTGTGATGTGCGTCACATTCTGGTTTCACGCTTATTCAATAATACAGTTATTTAGTTTCTCTTCTGCCCTGGTGGAGGGGTGCTCTGGGTTGGGAGGAAATTCTGTGTTTAATGATATTTCCCCAACACACTTCACAGCAATGGGGAAAGAGTCACTTTTCATTCGACGGAGCTGTGTCAATTGAATATCCATATGGACAAAAAAATCTTGCACTTGAACTTTTACTTAAGTATAACATACTGACAGGAAAGGGCGAAATCATAGATGTCAGCTTGATGAATTTTCACAAAATGAACACATCCACATAACCAAGAATGAAAGTCCAAAAGCAGAAAGCCAGTGTCCAGGAAGCCCCTGAAGCAGATCAGAATATGTCACCCGCAAATTTGCCCCTTCGGCATGTTGGTTATAGCGAGGCGAAGGCCCGGCAGACTCAGCAGGTACAAGGAGGGCGCTTGGACCCTCCTTTTTCTTCCTGAAAGCAGGACCTAAAGCTCCCCCGAGAAAGCTGCCCTTCCTGTGCCCGAGGAAGGACATTCTGATCACCAGAGACAGGGAACTGGGGGCCTGGAAATCTGTGCAACCAACCTTGTTAAACTCACCCTCACCTTCGTGGTTACTTCTCCACCTCTGACTCCGCTAGCCTAAACCCCTTTGCCCTGTCAATTCTTCACAAATTCAGCATTTCTTTGTCTAAAAGGTATAAAAGTTTCCTGCTCTGGTCACTTCTTTGAGCGTTCCTTCTCTTGTGAAGCTTCCCATGTACATGTAAAAATTTAATAGAATTTGTGTGCTTCTCTTCTATTAATATGTCCTATGTTAATTTAATTCTCAGGTCCAACCAGAGACCCAAAGAAGGTAAAGGAGAATTGCCAACCCCCCAAGCCCTCTGCTCATCACCCCTTCCCAAGGGCAGATTCATTTGCAAAAGCTCTTTCCAGCAGCGCTGCGGGGAAGGTGGGTGGGAGGGGCGGAAACCAAAGACAGAAAGGTGTTAGGAGGCTGAGGCCACAGCCAAGATCTGTGTGAAGGATGGGAGGCAGAAAGGAGAGGAGGGCTCAATCCAAGAACTGTCACAGGGATAGAATCCACAACATCCCCTCCCCAGGAGCTCACAGGACGCGTTTACTCCGGGAAGCAATTGTGATCCCTAAGAATTTCCAACGGCCCACTTACAATTTAAAAGTGGCCAAGTCTCCATATGGAGAAGCAAATGCCTGACAATTTGAAAGTGTCCAGGCCCAAAAGGGTAAGCAAATTCCTCCGCCCTCAAGGGACTTGGATGTCAATGCACTTTCTTAGAGGAGTGGAGGGCTATAAAGTGAGAGAATCGAGGATATCTCCCTCCCCAGGAACTCACCGTTTGCATTTACTCTTGGAGGCAATTTCGATCTGACCCTAAGACTTTCCAAGGGCTTCCCTTAAAATGAAAAGTGCCCAAGACCTGATCTGTGCCATATAGCAAATGCCACCACCCGCAAAGGGACTTGCACTGCAATGCTCTGTTCTTTCAAAGGCAGTGGGTACTTTGGTCGGTTTCCTGGCATTGTTATAAATAACCATCAAAAAACCAGCCTGAGCTTTGTAATAAGACCCTGCAGAGCCTTCCTGAGCATCTTCAGCCTGGAAGAGTCTTTTTTTCTTTTTTAAGCAAAAAAATCTGAACTACTGCCTGACACCATACACAAAAATGAAGTCCAGTTGTACTGTAAATCTACAAATAAAAGGCGGGGACTGGCCTTGTGGTGCAGTGGTTAAGTCCGGTGCGTTCCGCTTCGGTGGCCCGGTGTTCACGGGTTCGGGTCCCTGGCGCGGACCTATACCACTCGTCAAGACTACATACGAAATAGAGGAAGGTTGGCACATGTTAGCTCAGAGCTAATCCTCCTCAAGCAAAGAGAAAATATATATATATATATATATATATATATATATATATAAATAAAAGGCAAAACAACAAAGTTTGTAGAAGACAACAGGAGAACCTCCTCATGATCTCGGGGTCTGGAAAGATTTCTTTTCTTTCTTTCTTTTTTTTTTTTGAGGAAGATTAGCCCTGAGCTAACTGCAGCCAGTCCTCCTCTTTTTGCTGAGGAAGACTGGCCCTGAGCTCACATCCGTGCCCATCTTCCTCTACTTTCTATGTGGGACGCTTACCACAGCATGGCTTGCCAAGCGGTGCCATGTCCGCACCGGGATCTGGACCGCAGAACCCCAGGCCGCCGAGAAGCGGAACGTGCGCACTTAACCGCTGCGCCACTGGGCCAGGCCCTGGAAAGATTTCTTAAACGGGACACAAAAAGCACTAACGGCAGGGAAAATATCGACAAATTGTTGTCTTCTGAGCTCTGCCAGCACTAGGCCATTCGCTATTCTTCCCCTGTCTTTAAGGCCCCCGCCCCCGCAGAGGAGCTTCCGCTCCGGCTTCCTTCTCTCCACCACAGATCCCCAAGCTCCTGTTTTATGCAAGGCATGTTGGAGTCCCACTTCAGGATGAGCCCTTACCTACAGAAGAGTACTTTGTTTCTGGTGTTTTCTGGCTGCTCTGCTATGCTCTTTGCCTTTTAATTGCACATATCCCCTACATGGCTTCTGTTCCTCCAGGTCCTACAGCTCTCGCTGTATGCAAGGGGTACAGGACCACCTCTTCAGAGCACCCCCACCCCATACTTCCACAAAGTACGCTGGCCTTATCTGGGCTGTGCCAGCGTGGGCCCAGCTCACTTTGTACCTGCAGGCCTGTCCCCTGCGGCTTCCATGCAAATGCTAACTGCCTTGGGAAGCCCTTAGACTGTGCTTGGGGCTGTGGATGTCTGTTTCCTAGCTTTGCTGGAAATAGACTTGGTAGGGATTTCCACGCACCTCATTGGTTTTGTGAACTAGATCTCCGGAAGAGTCAAAGCGCTCTCTCCCCACCAGGCTCGTGTGTAAGTACCTTTCTTGAAAGAAATGAATGTTGAATTTTATCAAATGCCTTCTCAGCATCTACTGATATGATCAAGCTGTTTCCTCTAATTTGCTGGGTAATGACTTCTGTGAAGATTTCCTGATGTTGAACCACCCCTGTATTTCCAAACTAGACCTTGCTTGGTCATAGATAATATCGTATTCTTTTGCTGTATTGCTGGAGTCCACTCGCCTACTTTTCTTTAGACTTTTTGCACTGGTATTCAAAAGCGAGGGCTGTCCGTGGGCTTTGTTCTGTCCTCTCTTTTGTAGGTGTAGTCATTAGGTTTATTGTTGGCTTTACTGACGAGCGAAGGTCAAGATTAAGTACTACACCCCTGAAGAAGATGAATGAGTGGGGGTTCACCTAGCAAATAACAAGACTTTATAAAGCTATAATATTTAACAAAGCCTGACATTAGCACGAGGGTGGACAAACTGGCCAGTGGGACAAAGCAGAGAGCCCTAAACAGACCCCCCACAAAGATGGACTTTTAATGTGCGACACAGGTGGCAAAGCAGTTAATTGAGGAAAAAGGGGCTGATTCAACAAATGGAGAAGGCAATCTAGGGCAGACTGAAACTGGAGCTGCCTGTCACACCTCGCACAAAAGCCATCTCCAGGTGGATTAAGGATTTAAATGTCACAAAGGAAACTTTAGGGGCTGGCCCTGTGGCCTAACGGTTAAGTTCGCGCGCTGCACTTTGGCAGCCCAGGGTTTCGCTGGTTCGGATCCTGGGCGTGGACACGGCACCACTCCTCAGGTCATGCTGAGGCGGCGTCCCACATAGCACAGCCAGAAGGGCCTACAACTAGAATATACAACTGTGTATATTGTGTGTATATTCTGGCGGGCTTTGGGGAGAAGAAGAAGAAGAAAGGAAAAAAAAAAGAAGAAGAAGAATGGCAATAGATGTTAGCTCAGGTGCCAATCTTTGGGAAAAAAAAAAGGAAACGTTAAAATTCTTAGAGGAAAATGTAAGAGAGCATCTTTCCGACCTTGGGGTAGGGAAGTTTCTCAAACCAGACATAAAAAGCATTAATCCTAAAAAAAATTCGTAGATTTAACTACATTAGAATTGGGAACTTCCAGGGGCTGGCCTGGTGGCTCAGTGGTTAAGTTTGCACCCTCCGCTTTGGCAGCCCAGGGATTTGCCGGTTCGAATCCTGGGTGTGGACATGGCACCGCTCATCAAGCCACGCTGAGGGGGCATCCCACATGCCACAACTGGAAGGACCTACAACTAAAAATATACAACTACGTGCTGGGGTGCTTTGGGGAGAAAAAAGGAAAAATAAAATATTAAAAAAAAAAGAATTAGGAACTTCTGTTTACCAAAGATGTCTTAAAGAAAATCAAAAGATAAGCCACAAACTGAAAGAAAATATTTACATGGGGCCAGCCCTGTGGCCGAGTGGTTAAGTTGGTGCGCTCTGCTTCGGCAGCCCAGGGTCTCGCTGGTTTGTATCCTGAGCGCGGACATGGCACCGCTCATCAGGCCATGCTGAGGTGGCATCCCACATGCCACAACTAGGAGAACCCACAACTAAGAATATACAACTATGTACTGGGGGCTTTGGGGAGAAAAAGGAAATAAATAAAAAAAATCTTTAAAAAAAAATAAAAGAAAGAAAATATTTACAATACATGTAACTGACAAAGGATTAGCATCCAGAACATAGAAACAGTTCCTGTAAATCAATAAGTAAAAGGAAAAAGAAAACAATGCAAAAACAAGCAAAACATCAAGCCAAGCGTAACACAGAAGAGAAAATGCATGTGGCCAAGAGAGAAGTGAGGAAAAGACCTGCCTTACCAGTAATCAGGACACGAAAGATCGCAGCGAGAGACTATTTCTACCCACTCGCGGGGCAGAAATGAAGATGTCTGAAAATACTAAGAAGATGTAGATCCCAAAGGATCTTTGATATATTGCTAGCTGCAGCATGAATTGGTAGGACCACTTTGAGAACAATAAGGCCTCACCTGTCAAGTTAAACATGTGCACATCTTCCCCTCCTGGCATGTATGCAGGAGAAACTCCTATATGTTGCTCTAGGAGACATGCACATAAATTCCCATGGCAGCGCTGGTGCAATAGCAGCAAGCTGAAAACAAGTGAAACGCCCTCCAACAAGAAAATGGGCAAAGCAACGATGGAATATTACATAACCATGAAAAGGAGTGAACTACAATTACAAACAACCTCATGGAAACAAAGCTTAGTTATAGGATGTTGAGGCAGGAAAAGCAAGGCCCAGAAGATTACAAACAGTCTACTGTTTGCATAAAGTTCAAAAATAAACTAAACTATGATGGATGGCAACAGACTTTTGGTGGTAAACAGGACGCAGTCTATACAGAAGCCAAAATATAATGATGTACATCTGAAATTTAGACAATGTTATAAACCAATGTGACCTTAATAAAAAAGAATTATGATATATAGGATAGATATCGTATGTCATGTTTAGATAAGTAAAATGGTTTTAAATACAGTCATGTATATATAAAGAGAGAGATTACATCATTAAAACAATATTATTGGGGCCGGCCTGGTGGTGTAGTGATTAAGTTTGCACACTCTGCTTCAGCGGCTTGGGTTTGCAGGTTCGGATTCCAGGCATGGACCTACACACGGCTCATCAAGCCATGGTGGCATCCTGCATACAAAACAGAGGAAGACTGGCACAGATGTTAGCTCAGCAACAATCTTCCTCACCAAACAAACAAAAAAACAAATAAATAATATTACTACCAAAGTAAGAGAAACTGAAAACATATAATTTTAGGCATACATAACTATATGATGAAGCTAAACTTAAAAAACAACAACAAGGAGAAGCAACCCAAGTGTCCATTGACAGATGAACGGATAAACCAAATGTGGTCCATCCACACACTAGAATGTTCTTTGGCCATAAAAAGGAAGGACATTCTGGCCCGTGCTACAACATGGATGGACCTTGAGGACATTATGCTAAAGGAACTAAGCCAGATACAAAAGGACAAATATTATGCAATTCCACTTTTATGAAATATCTAGAATGAGTAAATTCCTGCAGACAGAAAGTAGACAGAGGTTACCAGGGGCAGGGAGAAGGGAGAATGGGAAGTTATTACTTAATGGGTGCAAAGTTTCTGTTCTGAGTGATTAAAGGGTTTTGGAAATACTGGTGATAAACATTATGAATGTAATGAATGCCCCTGAATTATACTTAAAAATGGTTAAGGGGCCTATCCTACAATTCAACTCACTTCTGACGCTATCCACCTGGAGATAGCATCAGATCCCACAGGTTAAGGGCTCAGTCCTATAAGACTGTCTCCCCCTCCACTGTGGACTCCAGTTGCAAGCCCAGGTTGTCACCGTGCTTCTGACCTACTGGCTATAGATGGGAGGTTCCCAAGATCTCCTCCACGGGTTCAATTAATTTGCTAGAGTTGTTCATGGTACTTACCAGATCACTGGCTTATTATAAAAGGCTATAACTGACGAACAGCCGGATGGAAGGGATGCACAGGGCAAGGCATGGGGAAAGGGTGAGGAACTTCCGTGCCCTCTCCGGGCGTGACACTCTCCCCAAATCTCCACGTGTTCACCAACCTATAATCTGTCTGAACGCAGTCCTTACGGCTTTTGTGGAGGCTTCATGACACAAGCATGATTGATTAAATCATTGGCCACTGATTCAACCTCCAGGCCCTCTCCCCTCCCCAGAGGTCAGGGGGTGGCACTGAAAGTTCCAACCCTCTAATCAGGTAGTTGGCTCTCCTGGCAATCAGCTCTCGTCTTTAGGTGTGATCCAAAAGTCACCTCATTAACATAACAAAGACATCTTGATTGCTCTCATCACAGGAAATTCCTAGAGTTTTAAGAGCTCTGTGCCAAGAACTGGTAGAAAAACCAAACATATGTATTTCTTTGTTTTTCCTTCTTCTCCCCAAAGCCCCCCAGTACGTAGTTGTATATTCTAGTTGTAGGTCCCTCTGGTCTGCCCTGTGGGACGCCGCCTCAGCATGGCTTGAGGAGCAGTGCTAGGCCCAAACTCATATATTTCTTACTATAAACCACATCACCACAGTCAGAAACAAGAAGGTTTGGAGAACAGGCGTGTGGAGGTCCCTAATGGGGAATGGGGATCCTTGCATCTCCGCCAACGGCCCCTGGGCAGCGTTCGAGGCAGAGCAGGAGCTTAACCCCCAGGCAGACAGAGGGGACCATGTGGTAGAGGTCGGCCAGCTTCCCTCCAGGGTGCGTGGACCCACGAAGGCAGTGGCCGTGGTGGAAGGGCTGGAGGCTCTGCACCAACAGCAAAGGTTTCCTCTCGCCAAGGCTGGTCTCCATACTGCCACCACTGAGTGCCCAACCCATCAGCAGCAGAGACCAATGCTGAGCCCTCAATGTGACGCCTTTCTTCAAGGGGCCTGACCAGCTGTTTGGTGGCAGGTTGATTACACTAGACACCTGCCACCCTGGAGGGGCAGTAATTGGTCAGATTCCGGATTTGGACTTGCCTTCCCTGAGCACAGTGTCTCTGCCAGCAATCCATGAGGGCTTGCAGAACACCCAATCTGTCGGCATGGCGTGCCACACAACAGTGCTTCAGAGCAACGGACTCTTTTTCCACGGAAGGAGGTGTGACAATAGGTACGTGACCCTAGGAGCAGCTGACCCTGCTATATACTGTATCACCCACAAGCACCCAGAGCCTGCTGAAGGCTCAGCAACGACGCCAGCCCAAGGAAGATCCCCAGTGGGGTTGGGGAGCATTACTCTATAATGTGACAAATGCCCTGAAATAACGGTCAATACTCGGTGCTGTGAGCTAAGGAGTGGGTGTAGGATGGGCTGCTCTCGCCATCATTCCAAGTGACCCATCTGGGGAATTTGTGCTTCCTATTTCTGAAACCTTAGGCCTTCCTAGGCTAGAGGCCCCAGTTCCTGAGATGGGGATACTGCCTCCAACAGGGGTCATGGTAAGGGCTCTGCTGAACTTGAAACAAAACCTACCATCTGATCAATGTGGGCTCCTTAAGCTCATGGGCCATGCAGCCAAGAAACGATTGCTATATTGGTGGGACAACTGATTCTAAGCGCATCAGGAGCTAGTGTTGCTGCTCTCCAAGGAGAGCAAGAAGTAGGTCTGCAACTCGGATTCACTAGGGTGTCTCTTGGTATTTCTTTTTTCTTTTTTTTTTTGAGGACGATCAGCCCTGAGCTAACATCTGCCAATCCTCCTCTTTTTGCTGAGGAAGGCTGGCCCTGAGCTAGCATCCGTGCCCATCTTTCTCTACTTTATATGTGGGACGCCTACCACAGCATGGCTTGCCAAGGGGTGCCATGTCCGCACCCGGGATCTGAACAGGCAAACCCCAGACCGCCAAAGTGGAATGTGCGCACCTAACCACTGCGCCACCGGGCCAGCCCCATTTTTTAAAATTAATTTTGTTATTTTACTTCATTTATTTTATATTTATTTATTTATTTTTTGAGGAAGATTAACCCTCCCACTTCTATGCACTGTGGCTTTGTCACTCCTCCCATCAGGAGGCACAGTCTATTTCTGTAGGCCTTGACTCTGGACTTGGCTATGTGGAGTGGGGAGAATTACGTCCTCCAAAAAGTTCAAGTCCCAATCTCTGGTGCCTGTAAATGCGACCTTACTTGGAATTAGTGTTTATAGACATAATCAAGTTAAGAAGAGGTCCTGCTGAATTTGAGTGGGCGCTAATCCAATGACCCGTGTCCTTATAAGAAGAGGAAAAGTTGGACACAGACACAGAAGAGACATAAGGAGAAGAAGGCCGCGTGAAGACAGAGGCAAAAACTGGAATGATGCGGCTACAAGCTAAGGAACACAAAAGATTGCTGGAGCCACCAAGAAGCTAGGAAGAGGCAAAACAAAGGACCATCCCCTGGAGCCTTCAGAGGGAGTATGGCCCCGCCAGCACCTTGATTCTGGACTTGGAGCCTGCACAACTATGAGAGAATACATTTCTGTTGCTTTAAGCCACTTAGTCTGTGATCCTTTGTGGTATGGCAGTCCCCTCTTCGGGTCTGGGGCAGATGATTCTGAGATGCACTCTATCCAGCCGCTAGCAGGGTCAAGTCCCAGCAGCTCCCAGTGCCCACCAACTTGAGAATGCACCCTCGTATTGGCTTTCGTCCCCTGAAACCACTTTCCAACATAAGCAACCTGCACACCAGCTCTTGTCTCAAGGTCTGCTTTCTGGGATGCCCACATCCCTTCTCCAGACTCCAGGAAGGCCCGCTGTGCCTGATTTTCATCCTCGAAACCAGGAGTCAGGGAGGAGAGATGGACTTTGGAGGGGCCTTCCCCAACCGCTGCCATCTAATTAAACAGCCCTGTGTGGTTAATGATGCTGTCACTTGCCAAAGCCTGGAAATGAAGCGTGCAGCAATTTAATCAAGTGATCTTCTGCAGCCACGGGGCTTGGCCTTAGCAGCTCTCCCCAGCACCCCATGGGAACCCAGCCCTCAATCCGATGCTGCTTTCTAGGCAAAGGCCTTCTCTCTTCAGGCATGTCCAAGAAGCGAGGACAGGTTGTGGAAGAGGAGGAGATGGAGGGAACATTAAAGCGGTGTGCCTGAGCTCGGGCTGAAGCTGAAAGAGACAGGTAGGCAGAGGACCCAGGCGGGCCAGTCCTGCGAGAGCGCGAGGGCCCCGGGGCATCCCATGCCGCTTGGCGCTTGGCCAGCTCTCCTCACGACCCACCCCATCTCATGCTTTTTTCTGTTTCTTCTTTTTTAATTTTAACAAAGGTGTCGACTTCACGACAGCGAGGGAACGGCTGAGTTGAAGGAGAGAAGCAGTCATTAAAGGTAAGCCGGAGGGCGGGGTAGAGGGATTCGGGCTGCTGTGTGGAGGACCTGGGAAAGGAGCTGAAATCGCTCCCCCTTCCCGAGGCCCCGAGCTCTCTGGCGGATCGCGGGAGGCGCTCCTCCAAATAGGACCTCTGTCTCCCGGGCCGGCACCGCGCAGGCTGCACGTCCAGTGCCGCGCGTCCGGGGACCCGACGCCAGAGGTCGCCGGGAGCCAGGGACCCCCAGCCGCCTGGGTCAAGGCCCCGCCCCCGGCTTCCCGCGCCGGCTCCCGTGGCCTCCAGCCGCCCGCGCTCTCACCCAGCCCGGCTCCCCTCCTCCGCGCGCGTGCGCCCCGTCCCGGCGCCCCTCCCCCGCCGCGGGCGCGCGCGCGTGCCCGTCGTCCCGGGCGGGAGCTGGAGACGGCGGGGCCGGCTGCGGGCCGGAGAGCGGGCGCCCGGAGCGCCGGGAGCGTGTCCGCGCGAGGCGGGAGCGCGGGCGCCGACCTGGCCGCGGGCGGGAGCCGCCGTCGCGCCGCCGTCCCCCAGTCGGCGGGCCAGGCCGCGGCGCGGAGCGCGAGGGCCGGGCTCCCCGGGCCTGCGGCCATGGGCGGGAGCCGGAGGCGGCAGCCGCAGCGGCGGGCCCCGCAGGCGGGGAGGCGCGCGGCCCACGGCCCCTGACGGCCTCCAGCGGTCCGGCGCGCCCCCGCGTCTCCTGGGGGGACCGTAGCCAAGCAACGCCCGGCACGCCCGCCCATCCCCCGCCGCCCTTTTTCTCCTGGCCGGGTGCGAGGGAGCATGCCCACGCCTGGCCTCAGCCAGCTAAGAGTTAACCCCAGGGGCGTGGAGCTGCCTCCCCCTTGGGGGCGTGTCCCCCTTCCCGCTAGGCGGCCTGCCCCCCCGCGCTAGGGTATGGCCCCCGGCCCCAACCCGGGGCCCGAGGTCCCGCGCACGGGTCAGTGAAAGGCGTTTTCCCGTTCCCGCCCTCCTTCTCTCACCGGCCAGCACCATGGGATGTAATATGTGCGTGGTCCAGAAACCGGAGGAGCAGTACAAAGTGATGCTTCAGGTAGGGCGGCTGGGCCGCTGGGGTGAGGGGCGTGGGCGCCAGCAGGGGCAGAAGCCGGCCTGGGGAGAGGGCCTGGTGGAGCTGGGGCCGCAGACGTGGGAGGGCTGGAGGGCTTGAAGAGAAGGTGTGGAGCCATTCTCGCGCTCAATTTCTGGGGCTGGTGGGTGTTGGCGGTCCGTGGGAACCAGTCACAGATGGGGGGAGTTGTGTGGGGATGGGGGTGCGGGCGCATCCCTTGGGCGCCCAGACTAGATTGGAACGCGAGCCCCGGGTCCAGATCGGCACAAGTAGGGAAGTTGGGCTCGGCCCGGGTTCGGGACGCTTGCACCCCGGGCCTGGGAGTCGGGAGGCGCGGTGCTGCAGGCGCCAGAGCAGGATGGAGGTTGCATAGCAACGGGCTCCGTTCCCCGCACACGCTCGCCCAGCTGGACCCAGGGCGGGGGAGGGAGCGGGACGGCCAAATTCAGGTCCCTGCGGGCCAGAGGCGCAAGAGCGCGCGGGCGGCCCGGGGCCCCGCCGACGTCTGGCCGGGGCCGAGGTGCCTACCGCGGCACCCACTCTCCCCTCTGGCCCTGCCCAAACAGTGGTCTCCCAGGCCTTGGGTGCCTCGGGTGAGCGGCCGCCTCCAGGGTCAGCGGTGAGGGCCGTCTGCCGGCGGCGGTGCCCGGTCTGCTCTCTGCCTCGCAGGGCCTCAGGCCCTGGGCCGCGGGGAGCGTGGATCGGGCGGTGCACGGCGGGGAAGAAGGGGAGACGCCGGGCCGCGCGCTCGAAGCCGGAGCGCAGCCCCGTGGGCCGGAGCGGGGCTTCCTTGCCTGTGCGTGGCGTGACTTCGTGAGTGTGTGCCTGTGCCCCGTCTGTGTGTGCGCGGAGGCTCCTCTGGCCCCTCGTGTGTGTACTTTCTGTGTGCGCTCTGAGAGCTGTCTAGAGAAATGTCCCGGATGGCGTGGCTTGAATCGCCCCCAGGGCTAAGTGGAGGGAGTTCAAGGTCAGAGGTTGTTGGGTCCCAGGGGCACTCCGGGCGCAGACAGGTATACGCTTCAACTGCGGGTTTATTATCTGTTAGGAGTGGGGAGCAAGTGCAGGCCGGAGCGGTGTTAGCTAGGGGAAGCACCTTCCTAGCACCCCCTAGAAAAATAGGGGGAACCCCGACAGGCATCGGAGGGGGCTGGTGGAGGGGGGAGAATCAATCATCAGGTGACTGTGGATGCTGGGAGCCCAGCGTGCCTGCTGTGACTCTAGTTCCTCTGGCCACCGTTAGCGGGAGGGGCTCAGGCAGGTGGGGGAATCTTGCCCTAGCCTCGTGGTGCTCCTCATCCCCTCTCCCAGGGTGGGTCACCGGGGGCACAAGGGGCTCTCTGCTTTTCCCTTTCCCGATGGCTGCCCTCCGCCTTCTTTCTGCCATTCTCGCCCCCCACCCCCCTCCCCGACTGCTTTCTCTTGTCTCTTGTTTCTGGTGTTTGAAAATCCTGCCTGGCTATTACCATTGCCCCCTCTTGGGCTGGGTTCTGGGATGACCCAGGCCAGCACTGGGAGGCAGTGCTGTGGGAATCCCAGTGGTGGACGCTGGGGATGCCAGTGGGAGGTGGGCTGCGGTGACTGGTTGATGAGGCTATGGGATCCCATCCTCACTGCTTCCTTTCTTGGAATCATTCCATCAGATGGCAAGTTATTCCAGAGCCGTTGGCTCTTGACTTCCTTGGAGAGGGGTGGATGTAGTATTTCACTTAAGGCTGCCCATGTGTGGGTGCGTGGACAGCAGAGGGCAACCTGTGCTGCACCACAGGCTTGAAATGAGCCAAGGCTGGGGGGTGACACTGCGGTCACAAGTTGGGCTGGGACTGCCTTCAGGGAGGCTCCATGTCGGAGTGGGGCTTGAGGTAAACCTGGGCAGGAAAGCCCTGCGCCAGGCTTTCCACCTTGAGAGAGAGCCCTAAGTCCTGGGCAAGTAGGTTCTCAGGAGAAGGGCTGCTGCAGGCCGGCCGCCCACCGCTTTTTCCTGGTCTGGACTGTAGCCATCACTGACCAGTCCCTGGGGACGCTGCTCCCTTTTAAAGCTCCTGCAGAAGTTTGGACAGTATTGGAGACTAGAAGCAGCTTTAAAAGAGGAATTATCCTTTAAAATTAAGGGAAGACAAAGAGAATTGAATTTAAGAAAATCTGGAAAGTAGGGAAAACTATTAGCTACCTCGGATGATCCTGTTTCTGGGGGCTGGAGTCCCAGGCACGGCAGCAGGATCTCCTGGCCCGAGCCTCTTCTCTGAGGAGAAGGAAGTTTTTGTCCCAAAAGACCAGGCAGCTCCCAGGACCTCTTACCTGGACCAGCACTGCTTAAACATCGCTGCTCCCCCAACTTCAGTGGCACTAATCCTTGTCTCATCCATACCCGCCAGTGGCCTCTGCAGCTTACCAGACATAGTACAGCCAGAGAAATGCACAAGTGCACCTCTGCTGCTTGCTGTGTGGCTTCTTTGTGCCAAGGCTTCCGGGAGCCTCTTTCTAGATCCCCAGAGGTCTCTGAGCCCCAGGTTAAGAACACCCAAGTCTCTATCCTAGCCTTGAGTTCCAGGCCCTTTTCTCCTGATGGCTCATAGGCAGTTAAAAAAACCCTACAATTTTATTTATTTATTTATTTTTAAAGATTTCATTTTTCCTTTTTCTTCCAAAGCCCCCCGTACATAGTTGTGTATTTTTAGTTGTGGGTCCTTCTAGTTGTGGCATGTGGGAGCCCAGAATTCAAACTGGTCAAACCCTGGGCTGAACTTCACTACCCAGCCACGGGGCTGGCCCCCCTACAGCTTTATTGGGATAATTTGCATAGCCATGCGCCGCATAACGACGTTTCAGTCAACGATGGACCACATATACGACGGTGGTCTCATGAGATTAGTACCATGTAGCCTAGGTGTGTAGTAGGCTGTACCATCTTGGTTTGTGGAAGTGCACTCTATGGTGTTCGCACAACGACGAAATTACCAGAATGTATCCTGTTGTTAAGCAACACACAACTGTATATTCAGAGTGCAACCATCACCATGTCTAATTCCAGAACACTTTTGTCACCTTAGGAAACCCCATCCCCCTTAGTAGTCGAGTATCCATTTCCCGCGACACGTCCCTGCCCACCCACCCACTCATCTCCTTTCTGTCTTTGGATTTGCCTGTTCCAGACATTTCATCTAAATGGAACTATATGATATATGACCTTTTGTGTCTGGCTTTTTTTTTATTGTTTTAATTTTATTGAGGTCGTAATGGTTTAGAACATTGTGTAATTTCACGTGTACGTGATTATATATCGGTTTCTGTACAGACTGTGTCGTGTTCACCACCAATAGTCTAGTTTTTGTCAGTCACCATACGTATGTGCCCCTTTACCCCTTTCACCCTACCCCAACCCCCTTCCCCTATGGTAACCACCAGTCTGTTCTCTTTGTCCATATGTTTATCTTCCACATATGAGTGAAATCAATTTGGTGTTTGTCTTTCTCTGTCAGACTTTTTTTGCTTATCATAATACTCTCAAGGTCCATCCATGTTGTTGCAAATGGGATGATTTTGATTTTGTCTTTTTTTTAATTTTATTTTTTTTTCGAGGAAGATTAGCCCTGAGCAAACATCTGCTGCTAATCCTCTTTTTGCTGAGGAAGACTGGCCCTGAGCTAACATCCATGCCCATCTTCCTCTACTTTCTGTGTGGGATGCCTCCCACAGCATGGCTTGACAAGCGGTGCCATGTCCGCACCCGGGATCCAAACCCGTGAACCCTGGGCTGCCGAAGCAGAACATGCGAACTTAACCGCTGTGCCACTGGGCTGGCCCTGGTTTTATCTTTCTTAATCTTTTTTATGACTGAGTAGTATTCCATTGTGTGTGTGTGTGTGTGTGTGTGTGTGTGTGTGTGTGTGCGTGCATATATATATATATATATATATATGCACGCACACACGCACACTGCATCTTTATCCATTCTTCCATTGATGGGCCTTGAGTTGCTTCCATTTCTTGGCTATTGTGAATAATGCAATGAACATAGGGGTGCATACATCTCTTTGAATTGTTGATTTCAAGTTCTTTGGATAAATACCTAGTAGTGGAATAGCTAGATCAGATGGTATTTCCATTTTTAATTTTTTGAGAAATCTCCGTGTTGTTTTCCATAGTGGCTGCACCAGTTTGCACTCCCACCAGCAGTGTATGAGGGTTCCCTTTTCTCCACATCCTCTCCATCACTTAGTATTTCTCATCTTGTTAATTATAACCATTCTAACGGGCGTAAGGTGATCTCTTAGTGTAGTTTTGATTTGCATTTCCCTGATGATCAGTGATGTTGTCTTTTCATGTGCCTATTGCCCATGTGTATATCTTCTTTGGAAAAATGTCTTTTCACATCCTCTGCCCATTTTTTGATCGGGTTGTTTGTCTCTTTTGTTGTTGTGTTGTATGAGTTCTTTATATATTTTGGAAATTAACCCCTTGTCAGATATATGATTTGCAAATATTTTCTCCCAGCGGGTGGGTTGTCTTTTTGTTTTGTTCATGGTTTCGTTTGCCTTGCAGAGGCTTTTTAGTCTGATGTAGTCCCATTTGTTTATTTTTTCTTTTGTTTCCCTTGCCTGAGTTTGTATCTGCCTGAGTTTCTTCATTTATCGTAGTGTTTTCAAGAGTCATCCATATTGTAGCATGGATGAGTACTAAGTTTCTTTTTATTGCTGAGTAATATTCCATCGTATGGCTTTACCACATAATATTTATTCAGTCATCAGTCGATGGGCACTTGGGTTGCTTCCACCTTTTGGCTATTGTGAATAATGCTGCTGTGAACATGGGTGTACAAATAGCTGTTTGAGTCCCTGCTTTCAATTTTGGGGGGTATATACCCAGAAATGGAATTGCTAGATCATATGGCAATTCTCTTTAACTTTTTGAGGAGCTGCTGAGCTGTTTTCCACAGGGGCTATACCATTTTACATTTCCACCAGCAATCTAAGAGTGTTCCAATTTCTCCACATCCTCCCCAACCATGTTTTTGATTTATAGCTCTCCTGTGGGGTGTGAGGTGTTATGTCATTGTGGTTTTGATTTGCATTTCCTGATGGCTAAATGATGTAGAGCATCATTTCCTGTGTTGTTGGCCATTTGCATATCTTTTCTGGAGAAACGCCTATCTCCGTGCCCCTTCCACAGTGCTTTTACTATAGCTTTGTTAAGTAAAGTTTGAAATCAGCAAGTGTGAGTCTTCCAACTTCCATAACCTTCAAGAGTGTTGGCTGTTCTGGGTCCCGTGAGTTTCCATATCAATTTTAGGATCAGCTTGTCAATTTCTGAAAAGAAGTTAGCTGCAATTTTGTGAGAATTGCATTTAATCTGTAGGTGAATTTGGGGAAATAATTAACCATGAACATGGGATGTCTTTCCATTTGGGTCTTCACTTTCTTTCAGAGTTTTGCACTTTCGTTAAATTTATTCCTGACTATTTTATTCTTTATGGTGCTATGGTAAGTGGAATTGTTTTCTTAATCCTTTACACTGTATATAAATACAATTGCTCTTTTTTTTTTTTTTTCTGAGGAAGATTAGCCCTGAGCTAACATCCATGCCCACCTTCCTCTACTTTATACGTGGGACGCCTGCTACAGCAAAGCTTTTGCCACGCGGTGCCATGTCTGTACCTGGGATCTGAACCAGCGAACCCCGGGCCGCCGAGAAGCAGAACGTGCGAACTTAACGGCTGTGCCACCGGGTCGGCCCCTACAATTGCTTTTTGTATATTGATCCTGTATCCTGCAGCCTTACTAAACTCATTTATTAGTTTTAGTTGTTTTTTAGTGTATTCTTCAGGATTGTCTATACGTAAGATCATGTCATGGGCAGAGAGTTTTACTTCCTTCCCAATTTGGTTTTACTTCCTTTCCAATCTGGATGCTTTTTTTAAAAAAGATTTTATTTTTTCTCTTTTTCTCCCCAAAGGCTCCTGGTACATAGTTGTATATTTTTTAGTTGTGGGTCCTACTAGTTGTGGCATGTGGGACGCCACCTCAGCATGGCCTGACGAGTGGTGCCGTGGCTGTGCCCAGGATCCAAACTGCTGAAACCCTGGGCCGCCGAACTGGAGTGTGCGAACCCAACCATTTGGCCGGCCCCATCAATCTGGATGATTTTCATTTCTTTTTCTTGCCTACATGCTCTGGCTAGCACCCCCAGGACAATATTGAATAGAAGGGGCAAGAGTGGCATCCTTGCCTTGCTCCTCATCTAAGAGGGGAAAGCATCTAATCTTCACTGTTGCATATGATGTTAGCTGTGGGTTTTTCACAGATGCTCTTTATCAGGTTGTGGATGTTCCCTTCTATTCCTAGTTTGAGTGTTTTTATCATAAAGGGTGTTTGATTTTGTCAAATGCTTTTCCTGTGGCTATTGAGAGGAGCCCATGGTTTTGGCCCCTTATTCTGCTGATGTGGCGCTTTCAATGCAGCTCCATTTCTATTATCACAGTCGTGTCCTCCAAGGATCCTTAACCAGGCGTGGGCACTGGGGCCGTGGGGGACCAGCTTGAAAAATCTGGAAACGACTCTGAGTAGGGGGGTTACGCATGTTGGTTTAGGAAGACGAAGGAGCCAGGTTACAAGGGGTGGAAAGGCAGGAAGTAGCCTCACCTAGCATGGAGGCACGAAACACATTTCCTGGCACCCTTGCTTGCCTGGCCTGTGTCCTTTGCTCCGACACCCTGACCCACTTGTTGCAGATCTAATCATCCCCCACTCTCTCGAGCTTGTCTTTTTGTCTCTTTGTCTTTCCCTGCCACTCCAGTCTTCCGGATCTTGGTACTCCCTCTCTGACACACCTGGCACACAGGAGGACTCTGTGACAAAGGAAACTGCCCTGTGGCCGGCCCACTGCACCCATTCCCTACAGGGCACGGACAGACCTCTGCTCTTTCAGCCTTGAAGTTGAGTGAGTCAGGAAGGCCTGTCTTCTCTGTCCACATGAGGAGAGGCCAAAGGTCATCTCTTCACTCCTTCCGGTATCCTTCCAGGCAGTAGCTTCCCCCAGGCGGCAGCACCCCCTCCCCAAGGCGTTCTTCCCTTCAGCACCTACTTGCCGAGCCCCCACTGTGTGCAGCCATCATCCTGTGTGCTGTGGATCACCTTGGAGCACCATGGACCCCACCCCCCCACCGGGGGTCTTTGTAAAGATTTTATTTTTCCTTTTTCTCCCAAAGCCCCCCAGTACATAGTTGTGTATTTTTAGTTGTGGGTCCTTCTAGTTGTGGCACGTGGGATGCCCCCTCAGCATGGCCTGATGAAAGTTGCCATGTCCACACCCAGATTTGAACCGGCAAAACCCTGTGCCACCAAAGCAGAGCGCGCGAACTTAAGCGCTCTGACGCAGGGCTGGCCCCCTGGGGGTCTTTTTATAATGGGAGAGACTGACTATGAACAGATGGGTAACGGTGGGGGAGAGTGGGGAAGAGAGGGGCTGGTGGGGGAGAGAGGGGCCGACTGTGCTGCGCATGCCTGTCCCCTCTCCCCATGACATCTTCCTCCATCTTCCTCCATCCTCCGTGGCAGCTCTTCCCACCTCCCGCTTGGGGGGTCAGCTTCCTGTGAGCAGGGATTTGGTTCTGTCATTGTGCATTGCTGCCCCCCACCCCTAGCACTGACGCAGGCCAACCCGAAGTAGGCCCTCCGTAAATCACTGGGGAGGGCATGGATGGGGCACTGAATTCCAGTAGCCAGCGTCTGCACAGGGTTACCGTGCTTTACCGTCATCCCAAGACTTTAAAATGCCCTTCCTTACCTCAGTTTCAAGGACTATCTGAGCCATGGATAGAAAATTCTAGAAAATGCAAGCTAATCTATAGTGACAGAAAACAGATCAGCATTTGCAGGGATGGGTGGAAGGGAGGGATGACAAAGGACCATGAAGACACCAGGATGACGGAAATGGTGTGGTGGTGGTTTCACAGGTGTGGATATGTGCTGTATCAGAACTTTTCACGTTGTATGCTCTGAATATGTGCAGTTGATCATACGGCAGCTATACCTGTTAAAAACAAATACATGCCCATGCACCCCTATGTCCATTGCAGCATTATTCACAATAGCCAAGACGTGGAAGCAACCATAGTGCCCATCAACTGATGACTGGATAAAGAAGATATGGTGTATATATATATATATATATATATATATATATATATATACATACACAATGGAATACTACTCAGCTGTAAAAAAGGATAAAATTGTCCCGTTCGCAACATGGATGGACCTTGAGGGTATTATGTTGAGTGAAATAAGGCAGATAGAGAAGGACAATCTCTGTATGACTCCACTCATATGAGGAATTTAAACATGTAGACAAAGAGAACAGACTAGTGGCTACCAGGGGAAAGGGGGGGTGGGGGGTGGGGACAAAGGGTGAAGGGGTGCACCTACAACACGACTGACAGACAATAATGTACAACTGAAATTGCACAAGATTGTAAACTATCATAAACTCAATAAAAATTAACTTAAAAAAACCCACAACAAACAAATACATGTACACACACACCAAAGGACAAAAGCACGTGAGGGCGCTTAGCTCAGCACGGGCCCTAGTGCGGGTGCGTGGGCCAGGCTTTCTTTCCACTTCAGGGTCCCTGCCGGCGGGGAAGACAGTGTGCTGGCACTGTGGTGACACTGAACTGTTCCCAGGCACAGTACCTCCCTTTCTTCACCTGCTGAAAGGGAATAGAGAGTGCCTGGCTCATCTCCCAGGGTCATTGCCATGGGGAATCAACACTCGGTCCCCTGGGGTCTCATTTGGGAGGGGGGTGGAATTGCTGCCATCAGGCCATTTGGTGGGTTGTTAAGGCATGGAAATTGCATGGAGAAGGCCTTACTCATGGACATGTCACAGTTAATGTCCGGTGACAGAAGAGTGTCCAGTGTTATTCTGAGGGTTTCTCTAATATGAAGAGAGAAAAAACACAGGAAGAAGAGCCCTGGGTAGTGAAGAAGTGTAACGGGGATAAGATTGGTTAGGAGATGGACAGATACCAAAGTGGAGGCACATTTGGTCCTTCCACACGTGAGTCAAGCCACAGGAGGAGGGACTGGGAAGCTGGCGCTCGGGGCTGGCCAGTCCATGACAGGGTGTCTGCCTCTTCGCAGAGCAGTCTGCCTCTTCTGCTTGCTTTGAGCAGTGGAAACGGAAAGAACTCCATAAAGAATTTTTTTTTTATATTAAAGATTGGCCCTGAGCTGACATCTGTTGCCAATCTTCTTTTCTTCTTCTGCTCCCCAAAGTCCCCCCGGGACATAGTTGTATATTCTAGTTGTGAGTACCTCTGGTTGTGCTGTGAGGGACACCGCCTCAGCATGGCCTGATAGTGGTGTTGGGTCTGTGCTCAGGATCTGAATCGGTGAAACCCTGGGCTGCCGAAGCTGAGCGCGTGAACTTAACCACTCGGCCACGGGCCGGCCCCAAGAATATCGTTTTGATTACTGCTAGACCAGGGTCATGCCCTTGGGACAGCCAGGTTAACCCAGAGCTGGGTGGGTGGGAGGATGTTTTCAGTTGCCAGCCAGGGTACTTGGGAAGCTGAGAGCGTACACCCGCAGGTTGATCTTGATGATGACCTCAGGCATTGCTTTGCTTTTCCATACAGGCAGCGACGGGGCATCCCTCCTTCCCAGCTGCACTCTCCGAGGCAGGGCTTGGAGGTGCTGGAGAGGCCTTCTCTCCCCTGGGTGGATGGAGCAGATTTCAGCAGACTCTAGGTGGGCACCGGCCACCCACTCAGCAGCTTTGGGGAGGGAGGATGGGGGAGGGAGAAGAGACCCTTGAAGCACTTGCCTGGTGTCAGAACCCTGTTCAGGTGTGTGCAAGTTCTCCCTGGTTCCTCGAGGGGGCACACTGGGCCAACGTGACTCCGCCCTGAGGCCCTTGTTAAAATGCAGGATCTGACTGAGCAGGTCCAGGGTGGGGCCTGGGATTCCGCCTTTCTCATGAGCTCCCAGGCCATGTCCATGCTGCTGGTGCGCAGACCACACTCTGAGTAACGAGGATCTCTGGTGGGAACTTGGGATAAGTCATTGTCCAAGTGGGGCTCCCAGGGACATAATCTGTTCTTCCATGCCATGTGCAGCTAACTGAGCCTCCAACATACAGGCAGCTCCCCTAGGCACCCTGACACACACACCACCCCCACACTACTAAAACGGCCTTTGAGAGGAAGGCCTCCTGAGCTTCCTTCTCCCACTCCTGCTCCTGGGCAGAAAGGGTGGGTGCAGTGTTACTGGGGTAGATGGGGGCTTATCCAGGATCCTCGACTAGGGGCATGCCATTCACTGGGCCAGTCACATGTTGATTGAGTGTACTGCTGTGTCCCTGCTAGAATTCTTACAAATTAAGACGTTTTGCAGCCCTCAGTGCAATACCTTCCAGCCAGACTCACCCTTGGATGGTGAAACCGTTAGATGAAGGTTGCTGGGCACAGGATATGCACAGGGTCTTGAGGTATTACCCCAGTTACTCGGGCATTAGGAAGGGAACATGCAACTTTGCAATGGAGAGACCTGGCAGCCACCACCTTGACCACTGAGCCGCCCCTCCCCTACAGTGGGACAGCCTGCTCCCGAGTGCCTGCTGATGGACACAGCATCCCCTGGGCGGCACACTCATCAACACGCTTAAGCTGAATCTAACAAGGGCAAATCCAGACTCTGGGACGTTCTACAAGGCAGCTGCCCTGTACTCTTCCAAGAGGTCGATGTCATGAGAGTAAAAAGAAAAAAGTGGATAGATTGTTCTAGATTAAAGGAGACTAGAGACATAACAGTTAAACTTACTGTGTGTGGTCCTTATTGGATCCCGGATCCAAGAAAAAAAGAAGGAAGGCTATAAAGGCATTAGTGGTACGGTCAGAGAGCCGTGGAAGTGACGCTGGATCCGGAGCTAAGTCCAGGAGCATGTTAGGGGTGTGGTTTCCCGGGGAATGGGAGCATCGGGGTCAGCATCCTAGCTGTGAGAGTGTGTGTGTAGAAGGGAGGGGACAGGTGCAGAGAATGTGCTCTCTGGGGAGATCTGGCTCAAGGGCATGTCTGCTGTCAGATGTTCCAGCCTTCCTGTGGATTGACAGTTGTCAAAATCCAGAGTTGGGAAAATATGAATGAGAACTTCTGGTGGGCCATTGAAAAGGCAGGAGTGTGGAGAGCCTGCTCTTGGCTCAGGCCGCCCTTCTCTGGGCTGCTTTTTTCCCCTGCCCATACTCCATCTGTTTGGAGGTCCGGGTACATTTGTTTGGGCTCTGGAAGCTAGAGACACAGCTGCGTCCAAGGTGTCCCCTGGACACTCCTGACAGCTGGGAGCCAGCTGGTTCATCAGAACTCAGGGGCCAAGGCAGAGGGTAACTTCCAGTTTCTGTTCTTTCCTAGCCTCAGTTTCCTCATCTGCAGTCAGGTTAGAAGAGTCCTCATGTAGCAGTCGTGGGCACCCCTAGAAATTATGTAGTTAACCTCCTCCCCCTCGCCTCACCATGAGTGAAAGGGGCCTTCCCCAGGCCCGCAGCACCTCTTGTCACCCAGGCCAGGGCTCTTTTCTCAGTTCTCCCCCTCCCTCCTTCTCGCCTGCCTAGAGATTCTGGGTCTCCGAGCATTTGGGAAGTATGGCGAGCGCCTCCTACCCGGAGCCCCTAGCAGAGCTGCGCCAGGCTCCCTAGAGCAGGGCCTGGAGACCCGCCCCCACCGGGGGTTGGAGGGGGTCGCAGGAGGACTCGCATCGGACACTGGGCAGTGGCCAGCCAGCGCGGGGACAAGCGCAGGAGACTGGCTGGTCTCCTGCTGCCGCCACCGCCGCCACGCGCTCTTTGTCTGCAAGCCTGGGCCGGAGAGGGGCGGGGCGGGGACGGAGTGCTCCTGGGGCCCGCCCTCCCTCCGCTGCCCGGAGCAACGCAGCCTCGCTGTGCCTCCCCCAGTGCCCGCTCCGCCTCAGGCCCAGTTGCGACTGCCCCTGCCCGCAGAGCTTCCCGCGATGCTCTCGCCAGACCCCGTGTCCCCGTGTGTTCCCTCATTGCCCCCATGTTCCCCATGTCAGTCCCCGTGTCTCCTTCACCTGCCACTGCTGTCCCTTCTCTTGCCCCCTTTCCCCTTGCCTACCCCCCAATGCCCCCCATGCCTTCCCAAGTTCTTGGTGTCTACATTTTCCCTCACTCTCTTTGGCATATGAATTTTTTTCTCTTCTGAACCTCTCCCATCAGCATTCAGACACAGTCGGGTATCTCCCCTGGAAAAACCCAAACGCAGGGCTCTCCCACAGGCCGCATTAAATCCACTGCCCCCACCCCTCCCGCCCCCATTCTCTGCAAAAAGTCCCAAGGGCTGTGTCTACACAGGCGGGGCTCCACACCCAGCCCAGCCAGTTAGGTGTCCCCCTCCCCACCCATGCCCCTCTTCACAAATCCAGAGGGCCATTCTGCACCCAGGCTGGTCCATCCCTCCTCCCCCTCTTCCCCTCCCCTCCTCCTCCACGTGCTCTCCTCTCTGGCTGACTGGAAGCTCTGGGTCTCTCTGCACCCTTCAGTGTCTCTGAGCTGCACTTAGTCTCCAGGTGATCTCCGTCTCTTGATTTTAAATTAAGAACAATCCCTAGTTGAATTCAATAACAGTGGCCATGTGATGCTTGTTTGGTGGCTTGGGTTTGGGACACATGTAGGTGGAGTAGGGCACTGGAGATGTCTGCAGGTGTCAGGAACTTCAAATCTGAGATAAAAATTTGCATTGAATAAAACATGCCCATTTCCTGTCCTCCCCAACCCCCAGGTGCCTGCCTCAGTTGTCCTCACTTCTGTAAGGGCACCCGTGGTGTGGTCTCTGGATCTGGGCGGCAGCTTTATTTTTATTGTGGGAAAATATGTATGACATAAAATTTACCATTAGTGACGTTTAGCACATTCACAGTGTTGCACAACCATCACTGCTATCTAGTTCCAGAACATTTCGTCACCCCAAAGGAAACGGCCGTACCCATTGAGTAGGCGCTCCCCATTCTCCCTTCCTCAGCCCCCTTCCTCAGCCCGGGACAACCACTAATCTGCTTTCTGTCCCTGTAGATTTACCTGTTCTGGAATCATATCGAATGTGGCCTTTTGTGCCTGCCTTCCACCTTTGGCTGGTCTGTTTCCGTCCATGTTGTAGCAGGTGTCAAGACTTCATTCCTTTATATGGTTGAAGAATCCACTGTGGGATGGTACCACGTTATGTTGATCCATCTGTTGGTGGATGTGTAGGTTGCTTCCAAATTGGGGCGGTTGTGAATAATGCTGCGGTGAACTTTTGTGTCCAAGTTTGTGTTTGGATGCCTGTTTCCAGTTCTTGTGGGATTGCTAGATCATAGGACATGTCTAGACTGTTTTCCACATCCACTGCTCCATTTTACATTCCCACAAGCATGTGGGACTGTTCAGTTTCTCCATGTCCTCAGCAATACTCCTTTGCCAGTTTTTGACTCCAGCCATCCTAGTAGGTGTGAGGTGCTACTCATTGTGGTTTTGATTTGCGTTTCCCTGATGACTAGTGATGTCTGTTTAGCATCTTCTCTTGTGCTTGTTAGGTGTCCCTCCTCCCTCCCTGTCCTTGTCCCTAGCTAAGCAGCAGGTCCTGGCAGCCCCCATCTCCACTGCCACCCCCCAAGCCAAGCCACCACCATCTCTTGCCTGGGCCACTGCAGTTGCCTGCTGGTCGGTCTCCTGCCTCTGCTCTGTCCCCTATGTCCATTCTCATGGAGGTCAGGGTGACAGCTGGCCTCCCCTGTGCACATTCTCCAGAAGCACCAAGGCATTCCATCCTAGGGCTTAGCATTGGTGGGAACATTGTACGCAGTCCCTAGCATGGCTGGCTCCTTGTCATCATTCAAGTCTCAGTTCAGGTATCCCCAGAGAGCCTGTCCCTGCGCACTGGATCTAAAGCAGCACCCCCTCCTGCTCCCCGCTTGCCCCGCCCCGCCGCCGGCATTTTCCACCACGGAACTCAGTGTTCCGAACTCCATGTGAAATGGCCTTATTTGCGCATTTCTTGCCCAGGATCACGTCTGTCTTGTCCGCAGCTCTCCCCCCTCAGTTCTGTCAGTGCTCAGATGAGTGTTGGCTCTGAGAGGGCAGTGGGGCTGCCATGTTCGGAAACACGTGCCCTCTTCCTTCCTCTGGTTCCCAGCGGATCAGGGATGCAAAGGATCACTTGTGCACATAACACACGTGCTGGCCTTACCTCCTGGGCACTCCACCACTGCCCTTCTGAGATGCAGCTTTGTCCCTTCCCCTCCCGCCTTCTAAGCAGGGCCCTTGGGGGAGGGAGGTATGTGCTGGCTCCCACAGCTAGAAGCAGTCTGCCTCGCAGCCTTCTAAAGGGCACCCAGGGGAGAGGGGCCCCTCCCTCCCCTGCTTCCCTGGCCTCATTCTCTGCTGTCTCCTCTGCTCCCTGGAGAAGCCGGTTGGAGACAGCACAGCATGGGCTTGTCCTAGGAATCCCTTGTTCTCAGCCACCCTCAGAGCACAGGAGCAGCAGGCAGAGGCCCAGGCACCTAGACTCCCTGGCCCTGGGTGCAGTAGCCTCTGATGCCCCACCTGCTGGGGCCCCTCACCTTTCTTGCTCACCCCAACATGTTTGATTGTTAGACAGGTCTTCCCTTGCCCACTACAACTCCCGCCCGACCCTGCTATTGAGCTTGGGTTGACTCAGGTCCCTGCCCCAGCTATGTCTTTTCTCCCTCTACCCACCCCCGCCTCCTCCCACCCTGGCCTCACTTCCTGGCTGGCCACAGTGCTGCTGGGAGGGGTCGTGCCCCAGGGGCCTGGCTTGGGTTGAGGGGCTGGGATGGGCATTCGGGTGCCAACTGGGCATAGGCTGCCTCTGAAGACAGACCTGGGGGCCTGCCAGCTCTGCCTTCCCGCATCATTGGCTGGTGCCTAGGGAGTCAGTGTCCCCTCACCTCCGTCCTCTTGTCCTCTTCTGCTCAGGCACTGGGTGGGGGGAGATTGTGGCCCATACCCTCACCGCCTACAGAACACTTCCTGCAAATGCGATCCTGAAGGGAGCCAGTGGGGCTATGATGGGGGGATAAGGGAGAGGGAGGGTGTAGGCTCAGTCCTGTTCCTGGCCTGAGGCCCAGCCCACTGAGGCTAACTGGCCAGTCCTTCTCCAGCCTTCCAGAACCAGCTTCCCAGTGCTCCCTGGAGTGGGCGTGAGACCCTCTTGTCCACCTCCCCTAGGGGGTGGTGGGCTGTGATTCACCCCCACCCAGTCCCAGAGGTCCTGAGGTGAAGGCCCTCCCCCCCCGCCTGGAGCCCACAGCTCAAGGGTCCCCTGGGGCCTCTTTCACTCACTCTGGGCCTCCAGGCTCTTCCTTTTTCAGGCCACCTGGGCAGGAGGTTGAAGGCAGTAGGGGAGAAAGCAGTGCCTCCTGAGCCTCTTCACGGTCTGGATGTGAAGTCTGATGTGACCTCTTTGCCACTGCTCTCCTTGGATCGGGCTCCCAGGGGCCTGTGCCCAGAGGCTGCAGTCCCAGCCTGGGCTGCCCAGGGGCCAGGAGTACAAACCAGCCAACCGCCACAGAGCCTGGGGCCTCGGGAAACTGAGAAAACCTCAGAACAGATCGCAGGCTAGCTTGCTTTTGCATTTTCTCTCTGATTAGAAGAGTGTTCATTGGAGAAGATGCTTGCAGCACCTAGAAATACTCTCTTCTAAGGATAACTGCTGCCAATGACGTTTCTCCGTTTTCATGAATGTCCTTCCAGTCTTTAGGGAAAGTGTTGTGTAATATTTGATACATACGCACATACCACTGAATGACGCGCATCCATGCACCATAGCTGTAAACGCCCTGGGCGCCCGCCCTCCCTGCAGGCTCGCCCCTCCCTGCCTCCCTGCCTGCCCCCATCCAGCTGCTTCCCACTCACTGAGATCTGCACACTCAGAATGGGGGTCCCACTGATTTAAACAGGTCTTTTTGCTTAATATTTTATCAGGAGAATTTTCCAGCAATGCTATTTTTTTGAAGTTTGTAACATTTTTTCAGAAAACAATATAGCCACGTTATATAAAGTTTGGAAAAAAGAAAAAAGATCTCAGATTTCCATTACCCTCACACAATGTAAATTCTTTCCCAGCCTTTTTCCGTAAACATATTTTATATGGTAATTATCATAGTTCATGTGTCTTTGTGTATATTTTTTGTGAAACAGGCTTGTTATTGGAAGACTCTAGTAAGGCAGCTGTATACACTTGAATGAGGTAGACACTTCTGCTTAAGATTGCTGTAAAGTTTTTGGCATTAGAAATAATCTGGCACCTCAGTAAGTTAAATATAGAGGGATCCTATGGCCCAGCAATTCCACTCCTAGGTACACACCCCAATGATGTGAAAACTGACACTCACACGAACACTTGTACACAAATGTTCACAGCAGCACTATTCACGACAGCCAACGGGGGAAGCACACAATGTCTATTGATGGATGAAGGGATAAACAAAATGTGGTCTGTGCACACAATGGAATATTATGGAATACAATGGAATATTATTTAGCCATAAAAGGAATGAAGTACTAATGGGCTTGCTGCAATATGGATGAACCTAGAAAACACACTAAGGAAGATGCGAGACACAGACCATGTATTGTAGGATTCTCTTCATATGAAATATCCAGATAGAAAGGAGATTGGTTGGTGCCAGGGTCTGGGGGCTGGGGTAAATGTGGAGAGAATGAGTAGGGGGTCTCCTTTTGCGGGGATTGAAAATGTCCTGGAAGAAGGTAGAGGTGATGATGGTTGCACAACAGTGTGAATGCGCTAAATGCCCCTGAATTGTACACTTTAAATGGTAAGTTTCATATTAGGTATATTTTACCACAGTGAAAAAATAACGGTGCTCTGAACATCCTTGTAATTAATGTAATACCTATTATTATTATTTTAGGATCTATTACTTAGAGCAAATTTACTGGATCAAAGGGAATGATGAATATTTTCAAAGTTCTTTATAGTTATTGACAAATTCCTCCAGAAAGTTTTCATTTTACACTCTGGGGTAGGAATCAGACTGAGAGTATGTGAGCGGGTGATGGAGTCAGCCAGGATGAGGGACACTCAGTGCCATGGGGTGTGGAGGTGGCCACTGCTCTTGAGCCCAATGGAGACTGGCTTTCAGGTGTTTCCAGGGCCCCCAGGATCCAGGGCAGTGAGTGCTCTCTTGGTGTGTAAATAGGAACCAGTTCGTCCGCAAGCAGAGTGTGAGGGCCACCTGGGACACATTTGGGCCAAGGGGCACCTCTAAGGCTCACATCCCATCCGGTGCGCCCCGCCCCTGCCCAGCAGGGCGAGGGTCCCTTTCAGCAGAGCCTGCACTGGAGTGAAGTGACTTCCAGCTCTGCTGGGATTGGGTAGGAGCTGCAGTCCCTGGGGCCGCCTGCTTGGGCCCATCCCAGCAGCAGGAAATGGATCCCTGTGGAGCCGGATGTTGGCTCCCCGAGTAGAGTGTCAGGCAAGGCAGCGCTTTAGTGGGTGCACGCTATGAAACCAACAGGACTGGCTGCCAAAAGGGAGTTTCTAGCCAAGGCAAAGACTAATGCCTGGCACATGATGGCAAGGCCACACAGCCCGCCACGGAGTGCTGGAGAAGATGAGAGCTGTTGGGAACTGGGACTAGGGAGGACGTGGGACATTCAAGTGGGCTTCAGGTTGTGAAGTGTTGGAAGATAAAGTGGGTTTCTTCTGAATTGTTCCAAAGGAGAGAGGTTTGCGCTTGGTGAAGGCAACATCTCGTAGTGAGGGTTTTCTGACAACGGGCTCCACCAGACGGATTGCTCTCCCCCAACTGGAAGGGCTCCTGCTGAGGCTGCCTCCTCACTGGGTTCCTTCTGCATGTCAGAAGTGGCCAGGCCGGGCTGGCCCCGTGGCCGAGTGGTGAAGTTCATGCGCTCCGCTGCAGGCGGCCCAGTGTTTCGTTGGTTTGAATCCTGAGTGCGGACATGGCACTGCTCATCAAACCATGTTGGCATCATCCCACATGCCACAACTAGAAGGACCCACAATGAAGAATATACAACTATGTACTGGGGGGCTTTGGGGAGAAAAAGGAAAAAATTTAAAAATCTTTAAAAAAAAAACAAAATGAAGTGGCCAGGCCCCTGCCCTCAGGCGCCCGGGCCTGGAGGTGGGCCATGGAAGCAGAGCGGAGGGTCACCTTCTCTGGGGAAGTTCTGGGAAGGCTGGCTGGGGCCCCTCGGGGCCTGGCTTCCCCTCTGAGCTGAGGACATGCTGTCTGTTCTCTGTCTCGGCCTGGGCCTCCCCATGCCCATCCAGAGCTCATGGACGTCAGTCACATGGCCATCAAGCCACGCCCACAGGTTTGGTCTCCTGCCAGTCCGGTCCGGTCAGGGGTGGGCCAGGCACTCAGCAAGCTCAGCAAAGGCCTCAGCCAGTGTGTCTGCTTCTCAGCGGGCGTCGCTCTTCCCTGAGGATGGCCGGCCTGGGCACCTGGCCTTGAGTGGGTGTAGGCGACAGGAGTGGGGGCAGGAAGTGATGAGCAAGTGCCAGGGAAGAAGGGTGTGTGAGGGGGTGGGAAGGAGTGGCAGCCGGGAGAGTTGGGGGTGGGGGAGTGGGGAAGAAGGCACTGCAGAGCCCCCGGCAAATGAATAATTTACTGGGAGGAGAATGACACAGGCTGACACTTAGTGCTTAGTGGGAGGTGGCAGGGGGAGGGAGGGGAAGAGAGACCTTCTGGAAGGAGAAGAGGGTTCAACACAGGGTCATAGACCTGCCCCTACAGCCAACAATCCCTACCCCACACTCGCACCCAGACCCCCACGTCCACTCCAGCCACAAACACCACCCCCACACTCTCTACCCACACCCCTACCGCCAGACCCCTGCACCTCAGCCAAAGCCCCACGCATGCCCCTATCTCCACCCCCATCCACCTACACTTATGTACCCTCTGCCCCCCGACATGGGTAGCCACCTCCCAAGCATCCTCATCCCCGCGCTGCCCCACACCAGGCCTGAGATGCTGGTGCTCCTCAGGGCCCTCCAGCTGCTCTGCAGAAACTCTGAACTCTGAACGGAAGGCACCTAACTGGTGAGTGCAGCCCAGCTCCTCCACTCATCAGCTGAAGGATGCTGGTTCCTCATCTGTGAAATGAAGATCCGCTTAGTGCCTGTTTCATAGGGCTGTGCAGGGCACTCAGAAGTAACCTGCGTAAAGCACTCGGAACGGAGCCTGGCAGAGTCACCCATTACTAAACCAGTAGCTATTGTTACTGGTTTGTGACTATTATTAGCAATAATAGCAATGCCACTCTTGCCAGTGTATCTACTACCCAGGCTAGAAAGCTCCATGCCCCCAAGTCCCCAAGTCTCACCCATTCCACCTCCTAATGGGTGATGACAGCAAGAGCTGCCCAGCTTGCCTCTCTCACCCTGGCTGCCCCTCCATGTTGGAGTATTGTGAAATCTTCTCGAACTTCCAGAAATGTACCGGGCATCACTTTGGCATTGCGCATGTGCTGCCACCCAACCTCGAGTTGGGCCTTGTTGGCCTCAGCATTTTTCTCTTCAAAAGGTATCAAAGGCAGGTCCCTGACCCCATTCCTCCCCTTTCCTCTCCGGAGGGATTCAGGTCTGTCATTCTGATGTGTTTTCCACTCCTTATGCTATTAGTGAGCATGGGTGTTTCCGTAAACCACATGTACGAACATGCCACGACTTCTGATCCATTCTACCAATGGTGGACTCTTGGGCTGTTTCCAGTGTTGGCTGTTAAGACAATGCTGCTCATCTCTCAGTGTCCTGAGCGGGCATCTTCTCAAGGGCTCATGGGACAGTCTGGGCTCCAGACTTGCCCAGTCTGGGAATGCCTGTTTTCCTGTTAAGTTGTTTGTATTTTCTTAGTGTTTTGTAGGAATTCTTTATATATTCTGGATAATCCCTTATCAGTTCTACACATTGTAAGGATCTTTTTTTTTTTTAAAAGATTTTATTTTTCCTTTTTCTCTCCAAAGTCCTCTGGTACATAGTTGTATATTTTTAGTTGTGGGTCCTTCTAGTTGTGGCATGTGGGACGCTGCCTCAGCATGATCTGATGAGCAGTGCCGTGTCCACACCCAGGATCTGAACCGGCGAAAGCCTGGGCCGCCGAAGTGGGGTGCACGAACTTAACCACTCGGCCACTGGGCCGGCCCTTGTAAGGATCTTTTCTTAGCCTATCTTACCTTCTCATTGTGTTGATGGTGTCTTTTGTTGTCCAGAAGTTTTAGATTTTTTTTTTAAAGATTGGCACCTGAGCTAACAATTGCTGCCAATCTTTTTTTCTTCTCCTCCTCAAAGCCCCTAGTACATAGTTGTGTATTCTAGTTGTGGGTCCTTCTAGTTGTGGCATGTGGGACGCCACCTCAGCATGACCTGACGAGCGGTGCCATGTCCTTGCCCAGGATCTGAGCCGCCAAAGCAGAGTGCCTAACTTAACCACTCAGCCACGGGGCTGGCCCCCAGAAGTTTTACATTTTAACATAGTGAAATTTATATCTTTCCTATTCTTGTCTGCCCTTTTTTTTTTTAAGGATTTTTTTATTTCGTTTTTCTCCCCAAATCCCCCCAATACATAGTTGTATATTTAAGTTGTGGGTCCTTCTAGTTGTGGCATGTGGGACGCCGCCTCAGCATGGCCTGATGAGCGGAGCCATGTCCGCGCCCAGGATCTGAACTGGCGAAAGCCTGGGCTGCCAAAGTGGAGCACATGAACTTACCCACTCGGCCACGGGGCTGGCCCCTGCCCATTTTTTATCTTAGGAAGTGCTTCTCTATCTCAACATCATAAAGACGTCATTCCCTCACTCCCAAGAGCGGTTCTGCTGTGTCCATTTAGGTCCCTCGATCCACTCTGAATTGCCTGGTGGGGGCTTGGGGTGCTGGCGGCAGGGGAGATGGTGAACTGCCGTGGGTCCTGGGTGTCTTCGTGGGGAGAGCCTCCAGTGTGTGGAGACATTTGTATGTGGCCTGAGGGGGACTCTGAGGGGAGACCGGAGCGGAGACCTTGAGCGTGCAGTCTGAAGGTCAGGGACATTTTTATGGTGGCTTTGCCAGTGCACATGTCTTCTTCTACCTCAGGACAGGACGACTGGGTGAGGGCACTGGATCCTTACTGTGTGCCTGGCCCCACGCTGCTTTGCTCCTGGCCCCATAGTTCCCCATCTTGTTGGTAGCCCTCACCCCATCTGGGAGGGGCTCATCTCCTACTTGTCATGGCCTGTCTCTGTCTTGCCCATCCTCATTAGCTCTTGAGGCCCACCATGACTGAAGAGGAGAAGGAGGGGGCTGAAGGAGCCCGTGGCGCCCGCCTGCAGGAGTGGCCCCGAGTCCAAGCCTCTGCACAAGTGCTGCATGGGCCAAAGGAGAAGGCTGCCGGGCTGTCGCAGGCATCCCTCTGATGGCCCCATCTGAGGTGCTGAGGCTGTGCCTGTGCCCATCCCCCTCTTGACTCCCAGCTCCCCCTGCACTCCCCTCCCACTGCCTGGACCAAGTTTCCATAGCAACACTGCTACTGGGTAAAGGTTCCAGCGAGACAGACATTCCTGCGTTTTTCAGTGTCACCTGAGTGTCCCATTGCACACTTGTCACCCTGGCCCGGGAGTTTCCCCCTCAGAGATCCTGAGATTAGCCCAGCCCTTCTGCTTCTTAAGGAAGTCTTTGGCTTAAGGGCAGTGGGGAGCTGGTAAATGTTCTGAAAGAATAAGCCGTCGTTTGGAGTGTTCGCTGATTTTCGTGGTGTAAATATTTCCTTGGTGTAAATACTCCCACCACAGCCACCGCTGTGATGTCCTGGGACATTGAGTTGGGAAGAGATGCGCAGTTACCCACCATTATATGGTATCTCCTCCTTCCAGACACACTAGGCATAAGTGACCCGAAGAGCACAGATAACAGGAAAGTGTAGTAAACTAATCAGAAAGCCATGGGCTTGGAGTATTTATTGCCTTTGTTTATAACTAAAAAGTTTATACCATTGAAATGTTGATAACGACATTTAGAGAAGAAAAAAAGATTGGCAACAATTGTTAGCTCAGGTGCCAATCTTTAAAAAAAAAATCTAAAACTTCTGGACAACAAAAGACACCATCAACACAATGAGAAGGTAAGATAGGCTAAGAAAAGACCCTTACAGCCCTGTGTCTGTGTACCTTCCCCCCAATTGGCTCGCAAACTTTCCTGACAGTTTCACCCATCGGCTCTGCTAAGGGCTTCAAGGCCATTTCTCACATTTCCTCTGTCAGCAGCCTTTCCTAGACTGCCCTTCCCAAATACTCCCCTGCAGCTGGCCCCGTCTTCTGGGCGCTCAGCTGCGTACCCTCTGTTCCAGCCTGCCTTTCTAACTGCAGCCTCTCTGGCTGTACCAGACCCCTCAATCTGACCACATTCTTCACACTTACCATCCGTTGGAAACAGATACCTTCTTTGCTGACAAGCTGTCCTTGATACTCTTTGATCCAATAATTCCACTTCTAGAAATTTTCTTTAACGTAACAACCGTAGGTTACACAAAGATATACATAGAAAATATGTACAGAACGTATGAAAAATGTCTTTGCAACCTTCTTTATAATAAAACAAAATTGAAAACCATTTTAGTGATGGACATTAGAGACTGAGCCAATACACACGAGCTGGTGTGCTCTGAGCCCTGGGGCCCTGGAGTTGCAAAATGATCAGCGGTGGAAAGTCTAGGAAGGAAAGTTGCCCGACACATTCCCAGCAGTCACACCCCTGAGATCCTGAGTGAGTTTTGTTTTCTTCCTTATGGTTGTCTGTACTTTTCAAATGTTCTACAATGAACCTTTGTTTCTTTTATAATTAGACAAAATTGGTTAAAAAACATCTTTTCCTGGAGCTGGCCCCATGGCCAAGTGGTTGAGTTCGCGCGCTCCACTTTGGTGGCCTTTGTTCAGATCCTGGGTGCGGACACGGCACCGCTCCTCAGGCCATCCTGAGGTGGTGTTGCACATGGCACAACCAGAGGGACCTACAACTAGAATATACAACTATGTACTGGGGGGGGTTGGGGAGAAGAATAAAAAGAAAAGAAAAAGGAAGAAGATTGGCAACAGATTTTAGCTCAGGTGCCAATCTTTAAAAAAAATCTTTTCCAACTATGGAAAGTATGGGGAGAGGGGAGACATAAAAGCTGAAATTATTATTTACAAGGACATAATCAAGTCGCAGAAAGGTAATTATTCAGGTTCCGTGGCTCAGAGGAGCCACCGGCTGGCCAGGGGTCCCCGTGGACACCCTGTGCTTTGCTGAGACAGCCCGGTCCTCCTGGGACAGCCTCCAGGAGCTGGTGGGTTACGCTGCAGCAGAGGGGATGCGATTTCCTGGTTGGATTGGGCATCTCTGTGAAGAAGCCCATCCCCCTGAGACAGCCAGGGAGGGCAGGGCCACTGTGAGGATGTGAAGACTGGGACACCCAGGGAAACAGAAAGGGCTCTCATTTTCCGCAGCCCTGTGTCTGTGTGCCTTCCCCAACTGGGGACCTTCTCACTTCATCCTGCAGAAGCTCTGTCCCTGGGCAGGTGCTGGCTCCGTGGGCCTGCACTATCCACGCTGCCTGTTGGGGACCTCGCTTCTGCCTGCAAGCCAGCCACCCTGCCTCTTCCTGGCCCCTCTCCTTGCCCTGACGAAGGCCAGGGGCCACCTGCTCAGGGAGCCTTCCCTATGCTCTTTTCTAGGTAGGGTGTAGCTGGCCCTGGGCTTCCTTAGCAGGACTCCGGAGGTCTGTTCCAGTGCTTACCCACTGGGTATAGCCATTTGGGGTGTTGCCGTTAGTGTGTGGCCTCCCCAGGCCCAGAACAGCCCTTCCCCAAGCTGCTGAGTGAATGAGAAGACCCTGCCATCCCCCCTCCTCCAGGAACCGCTTCCTGATTCTCCCTCCCTGGCCCCATGACCCATGCCTTGAATTCTGGCTGCGTTTGTTCCATCCTTAGACTACTTGCCTCCCCGCCAAGGATGACCTCAACGTCGTAGTGCATGGTGCCGGGTTCACTAGCTCAAAAGTGACCGTCCCAGGGCCCAGTGTACACAGGCTGCTGCAGAAATTAGTGGCTGGGCTGGGGCCAGCCTTCTGCCCCCAGGTGCCTTGAGGGTATGCCTTGCTCCATCAACCTGGGGCCCTGCCATGGATCTTTGCTGGCCTCTGCCTGGAAGGCCCTCCGTCCTCCACCGGCTCTCATCTTGCTCTTCCCTCAAGGCTCTTCCAGTCTGGCCTTCTCCTTGGCCTCCAGCCTGTAACGGCCTTCTCCTCCCTGACCCACACTCTGACCACTGTGCAGCCCAGCCTGGCTCATAACTTCGACTCACTCCCTTAGTCTTGTTGAGCCTTGGTATCCTCATCTGCAGGATGGATTGTTGGGGTCAGGATTTGGGGGAGATGCATCAGGTGCCCGAGAAACCAAGAAAGACGTTGGTTTTCTAAGGGCTGCTTCCTTGGCACCTCTCTTAGGCTGCCCTGCAATGCCAGCTAGCTCTGTGTGTGGCCTTTCCTCTTTGGCGAGTCCATCGCTGCCTTTGGGACAGATCCTGTCCTTCATGTCTTACTCTTCCTGACCCTCCCACCTGAACCTATTTGTTGACTGACTCCCGTGGGAGGAGGAGTCAAGGTCTTCCTCTTGCCTTGATGTCAGATGAGCACAGCAGACGTTCAGTCATTGCCAAGGCGGACTCTCCTCCATCTTCTACGCGCTAGCTCTGGCCTTAGTGCTTCCTGAAGGAGAAACAGGTCCTGGGGTGAGGAGGACAGTAGAGTGGATGGTTCCTGCTGGAGGAGGGCCGAATGATGTTCTAGGGCGAGGGCAGAGCCCCCAGATGCTGTGCACAGTCACTGGGGCTCCTCGGCCATCACAACAGACTGTGTGGGGGCAAGGCTGAGAAGTGGGATTTGCCTGGGAGTGAGGGCACCAAGGGGAAGCGGGGCCGAGGGTGGAGAGCAGATTGCTTGGTTGAGTAGACTGGGGCTCAGTGCGGCTGCTTCTCACTGGGGCGTCTCTGCCGCAGGTGAACGGGAAGGAGCTCTCCAAGCTGTCTCAAGAGCAAACCCTGGAGGCCCTGCGCTCCTCCAAGGAGCCCCTGGTGATCCAGGTGCTGAGACGCAGCCCCCGCCTCCGGGGGGACAGCTCCTGCCATGACCTGCAGCTGGTGGATAGTGGCACTCAGACCGACATCACCTTCGAGCATATCATGGCGCTGGGCAAGCTGCGCCCGCCCACCCCGCCCATGGTCATCCTGGAGCCGTACGTCCTGTCTGAGCTGTGAGTCGCCCTCAGGAGGGCCCCGGGCCCTGCCTCCAGAGAGGGCACACCACCTGGGGCAGCCATCCTCACACCACCCAGAGGCTACATTGCCACAGCTCTGGGTGTGGCAGGGAGACCTTGACTGTCCTGTCCCCTCAGGCAGGAAGCAGGCTCCTTGACCTTGAGAGATGACTGGCACCCAAGGGCTCAGAAATCTCTGGGCCTCTAGCCTCAGGCTGGACATCAGCCGGTGAAGGGGCCAGGAGAGGCTGACACACAGGCTCCCTGTTGTATCTACCCCCAGGGCCAAGGGAGGACCGTCCTGGGACCTTGCTGCTGGAAGGCTGAGGTCCTCAGCTCCTTCTCCTCCATCCTCTCTCCTCTGCCGCTCCATCGTCTTCTGCCTCACAAGCATCACTCCTTGAATCTTCTTGCATCCTTGTCTGTCCCATCCCTCTCCCTGCTCTGAACTTCCTCCATCTCTTCGGCTTCTTTCTTTGGCCCGCTTGGAAGAAGGGCTTCTCCTCCAGGCCTGGTGGCTCATGACTGTGTGAGCGCTGACTCATTCCCCTAGTCTAAACCTGGGCTGCAGGGAGGTGCTCCTGGGATCCCCTCCTCTGCAGAGAGGTAGCCCCAGGCTGCCAGCAGCCAAGCTTAGCCTCAGGGCAAGGAGGGCCATCCCTGGAGGTAGAGTGGGTCCTCCTCTGCTCCCCAGCACTCCTGGGGCCTGGATAACTCCTGGGGGCGTTGCATGAGTGGGGCCAGTGCTGGGCGGGAGGGGCACCCACAGTTTGGAGAAGTCGGTCTCTGCCGGCTGGCATGATTAGAGTCTGGGCAGGGGGATGGGGCAGGATGGAGAGGGATGGAGCAGGGAGAGTAGACCCCTGCACACTCCCATTCGAGAACCATTGCTGGTCTTTGCATGGATGCATGTAGCTCTGAAGGAGGGAGTTCTAGAAGACGGAAGATGCAGCTGAGCTGCCTCTCCCTGAGGATGTACCCAGAACAGGTCTCCATGCTAAGTGCACTGGGATGGGCCAGCCCGGGAGCTGGGGCTAGGGCACGAGAGAAACAGATGGCTAGCCTGACCCTGCCTTCTTCTGGGCAGCCCCCCCATCAGCCATGAGTACTATGACCCGGCGGAGTTCATGGAGGGCGGCCCGCAGGAGGCAGACCGTATGGAAGAGCTGGAGTATGAGGTGAGCTGGGCGGCCAGGCCAGGCCAGGCCAGGGCCCAGGAGCCAGCCCTGGGATGGCCGTCTACAGCCCAGCTCCGGCCTGGCTTCTGCTGCCCCCAGGCAGCCGGGCTTCGTGGCCCCTCCTGGTGCACAGCCTGTTAACTCAGGCTCATGGTCAAGTCAGGCTGAGTTGGGGAGGGCACGGGTAAGGTCCCGTGGTCGGTTTATGTTGGTGAGTCTGCGTCCCACGCATGTTTGTGTCCTGTGCGTCCCCTGTGTCCCATGTGTGTCTTGGGCATTTCCTGGTAGAAGAGACCACTGGACACATGCACCATTTGGGATGGTAAGAGAGATTCTCTGAGCTGGGGGCTGGAAACTCAGCTAGGTGACAGGCTGCTGGGTCTGGGACTGGACCATGGCTGCTGCCCCTGCAGCATGTGGCCTTGCTCACATGTTTCCGGGGCTTTCTTCCTCTGCTTCCTCCATCCCCCTTGTGGCAGGAGGTGGAGCTGTATAAAACCAGCCACCGGGATAAGCTGGGCCTGATGGTCTGCTACCGCACAGATGATGAGGAGGACCTGGGCATCTACGTTGGAGAGGTATGAAGGCAGGGTGTTGGGGTGGGGTCTTCTAGAAGGCAGTGGAGCCCTTTGCTACCTTCCTGTGTGCTAGGACATCAAAGCTGGACTTTGATGATGTCCATCTGTACGGCACCAGTGAGGGGGGCAGAGCGCCAAGGTGGTGGGTGCTGAGGCAGGGGCTGCCACATGGAGAGTCCCCACACCATCCTATCCCCACAGCCTCTCCACACTGCCCGGGGCTCTGAGGCTGTCCATAAGGACCCAGCTGCCAGGAATAGGGCCTGCTGAGCATCATAGGGAGGCTGCCGGCCCGTGAGGCCAGGGAAGCCAGTGGTTTCAGTGTGTCCAGCCAGGCAGTCCTCCCCAGGACACCTGTGCCCAGGGTGGGACAGCAGGCCAGGCTGAGGCAGGACGAGCTCCTAGCCAGGCTTTATTCTCGCTCCCGGGGCCTGTAACTCACAGGACTCCTTCTCCCCCAGGGCTGATTTTTTTGAGTCTGGGAAAGTATCTAGCTTCCTGCATTTGCCCAGCCTGTGACACAAAAGAATAGGCTTCCATGCAAAACTGTACAAGTGCCAGCCGGAGGCAGGGGCTTGGGGGTGGTGGGCAGGGGCTGGGGAGCTTTTGGTTGGCAAGTTGGTGGCTCATGCTGGGAAGAGGTGACTAGTCCTGGGCCCGCTGTTCTGTCCCTGCCTCCTGGAGCTTGGAGGCTGCTGGTCTGAGCTGAAGAGGGAGCAAGCAAGAAGGAGCCTTCAGTTTGCTTCCAGGGCCCCCAAAGCGAGGCTGCTCCTTCCTCCTGAAAGGGTACCTTTGTGGAGGGGGCCAAGTCCCCACGATACATGTGCCTTGCAGGTGAATCCCAACAGCATTGCAGCCAAAGATGGCCGGATCCGGGAGGGAGACCGCATCATCCAGGTGAGCGTGGGTAGGGCCGACTGGCTGCCCCGCCACACCTCCTTAGCCAATCCCAGCTCTCTCCTGCTCTGAGCCTAGCCTGATGCCAGGCACGCTGCCATGCCTGAATCCGGGCTCTCCTGCACGACTGCCCTGGCTGCTTCCTGTGTGCACATGGGCTCTGTGGGCGTTGAGGACCTGGCACCTTGCCAGCCTCTCCCTCTGTCCCCCAGATGTGCACATGTGCTTTTGTAGGCCAGGCTGTCCTCTTCCCTGGCACCTTCCACTTATTTCCGTCCTGTCAGAGCCCAAGAGCTTGTCCTAGCCTGGGGTGCTCGGCTTGAAACTCCCTGCGAGGTGGTCCCTGCAGCACAACCAGGGCTCGCCCCAGAGCCAGCCCTGGTGTCCTTGTTGATTGGCACTCGGCCTGCTGCAGATAAACGGTGTGGACGTCCAGAACCGGGAAGAGGCAGTGGCTATCCTGAGCCAGGAGGAGAACACCAACATCTCCCTTCTGGTGGCTCGGCCTGAGAGCCAGGTATGTGCCTGGATGGGTGTCCTGGGTTCCCTGACATTGAGCTTTCTGTCTTGGAAGCTGCATGACCCGTGACAAGGGCACAGACACACCAACAACCTGGCACTGATAGAGGGCGGGCTGTGCCTGGGGCCTGTTTCCCCTTCCATCCTCTGACAGCTGAGTGGGCTGGGACTGCCTCCTTTCTTGGGTTGTTAGACTTCATCGAGACCAGGAGGCTGGGTGTGGGACCTAGAGGTGACTGAAGGGGTATCTGGGGAGGTCCTTAAAGCAGTGGGGGGGCCAGCCCCTTGGTGAAGTGGTTGAGTTTGCGTGCTCTGGTTTAGCGGCCCGGGGTTTCACCAGTCCAGATCCTGGGCATGGACATGGCACCGCTCGTCAGGCCATACTGAGGTGGTGTCCCACGTGCCACAACTAGAAGGACCTACAACTAGAATATACAACCATGTACTGGGGGGCTTTGGGGAGAAGAAGAAAAAAAAGGGAGGAAGATTGGCAACAGATGTTAGCTCAGGTGCCAATCTTTAAACAAAGTTGTTTAAATTTTAAAAAAGGCAGTAGGGATAGCATGGGTGGGCCTGTCTCTGCAGCTGGCAAAGCGGTGGAAGGACAGCGACCGGGACGACTTGCTGGATGACTTTGGCTCTGAGCATGAGGGGGATCTGCGTCCGAGGAAGCCAAAATCCCCCCCTGCCCAGCAGGTGAGGAAGGAGGGAGGGTGGGTGGTCGTGAGGGCAGGCAGGAGGAAGGGGGTGGGGGGCTGGGGGTGGGAAACGGATCAGACCCCAAAGCCCTTCGGATCCCGAGCCTCCTGCAGCTGCTCTGCCTGTGGGACCCAGACTGAGTGGGGCTCGTCTTTCTGCCCCAGCTTGGGGACGAAGAGGAGAAAGGGGCCCCTGATGTGGGCCCAGGCCTGAGCAACAGCCAGGAGCTGGACAGTGGGGTGGGCCGGACCGACGAGAGCACCCGCAACGAGGAGAGCTCTGAGCACGACCTGCTGGGGGACGAGCCCCTGAGTGCCACCAACACACCTGGGACCCTGCGCAAGTTTGGCCTGCAAGGGGACGCCCTGCAGAGCCACGACTTCCACTTCAGCATGGACTCCCTGCTGGCTGAGGGGGCGGGGCTGGGGGGGGTTGACCTCCCAGGCCTCACCGATGAGGAATATGAGCGCTACCGCGAGCTGCTGGAGATCAAGTGCCACCTGGAGAATGGCAACCAGCTGGGCCTCCTCTTTCCCCGGGCCGCCAGCAGCAACAGTGGCCTGGATGTCAATCGCAACGAGAGCCTGGGCCATGAGATGGCCATGCTGGAGGAGGAGCTGCGGCACCTGGAGTTCAAGTGTCGCAACATCCTGCGGGCGCAGAAGATGCAGCAGCTGCGGGAGCGCTGCATGAAGGCCTGGTTGCTGGAGGAGGAGAGCCTCTATGACCTGGGGGCCGGTGAGCCCAAGAAGCATGAGCTGTCTGACATCTCTGAGCTGCCTGAGAAGTCGGACAAGGACAGCACCAGCGCCTACAACACGGGTGAGAGCTGCCGCAGCACCCCACTGCTTGCAGAGCCCCTGCAGGAGAGCCCCCTGAGGCGGGCTGCTGCTGGCAACTCCAACTTGAACCGGACCCCCTCCGGCCCCCCTGTCGCCACCCACCCCAAGGCCGCTCCTCCACAGGGGAGCCCCTCCAAGTTCCGGTCCCTATCCCGGGATCCTGAGGTGGGCCGGAGACAGCACTCGGAGGAACGAGTCCGCCGCAGCCCCAAGACAGGGGTGACCCTGGAGTGCATGGGCCCTGAAGGCAGCCCCTACCTCTCGCGGCGCCACCGTGGTCAGGGCCAGGAGAGCGAGCACTACCATAGCTGTGTGCAGCTGGCCCCGCCGCGCGGCCTGGAGGAGCTGGGCCACAGCCCCTTGAGTTTGGCTAGCAGTCCTCGGGTAGGCGGGGCGGCGGTGGCCACGGAAGCGCCACGCATGGAGTGGAAGGTCAAGGTGCGCAGTGATGGGACCCGCTATGTGGCTAAGCGGCCAGTGCGCGATCGCCTCCTAAAAGCCCGGGCCCTGAAGATCCGGGAGGAGCGCAGCGGCATGACCACCGACGATGATGCAGTGAGCGAGATGAAGATGGGCCGGTACTGGAGCAAGGAGGAACGGAAGCAGCACCTGATCCGGGCCCGAGAGCAGCGGAAGCGACGTGAGTTTATGATGCAGAGCAGGCTGGAGTGCCTGAGGGAGCAGCAGAATGGCGACAGTAAGGCGGAGCTCAACATCATCGCCTTGAGCCACCGCAAGACCATGAAGAAGAGGAACAAGAAGATCCTAGACAACTGGATCACTATCCAGGAGATGCTGGCCCATGGCACACGCTCAGCCGACGGCAAGCGGGTCTACAACCCGCTGCTCTCGGTCACCACAGTCTGAGCTGCCCAGATGGGAGCCCAGCTGCGCTCCAGGGCGGGCCCTCTGCCTCGGCCCAAGTCCAGTGAGTCTCCTGGGACCCCATCCCGTCCCTACTCTCCCTTAGAATCTAGTGTGTGTCTGTGTGTGCCACACCTATCTTTATGTGTGTGCACAGGACTCTGTTATCAGAGAGAAGCCCTGAGAAGGGACACTTCTCTGCATCACCTACTTTCTTCTCCCCAAGTACAGAGACTATGTCGACCACTGGCATTGGGGACAGACCTGTGATGGATATCCCTTCCGCTGTGTGCATGTGTGTGTGCGACATGGAGCTCAGGCACCTGCGCACGCATGCGCGTGCATACCCCTCCAGAGCTCTCTCTGCGTGGGTACTTGGGGGCGGGGAAGTTGAGCTGACAAGGAGAGGTGAGAGGACTGTTGTAAGCACGAGAACGTCTGGCTTCAACCTGAGCACAGCCTCTCTCCCTGCTGGCAGCCTCTGTTGTTTATAGACAAAGGCAACCCTGATTTTTGTGGTTTTTCTCCCTTTCTGTGCTTGCCAGTTGTCGTTTTTCTGTTTTGTGGACCTGCTCTAGGGGCTGGCAGCTCCTTCAGGTAACCTGACAAGGTGGAATCCCAAGTGATGGCTGGGAAGGAGGTGGGGGGGAGGAAAAACGGGAGGGCTGGGGGGGGAAGGGATGGGGTGGGAAAGAAGGGAAGAATAGGAAGCAGCTTTCTGCTAGCCTCCACTCTGAGATGTGTGGACTGGAAGCCTCTGATGTGGCTTGTGAGGATTGCCCTGGGAGCCACCTGCTTCCCCAGTGACTGAGGGATATCCGAGGCTGCGGGGACTGAGGGGGCAGTGTCCATCCAAGAAGAAATCGCCAAGCCCGGGGCTGTGCCTCATGCTGTCAGGAGTGCAGCGTCTCTTCTGTGTGGGCTTGAGGGGTGCGCTTAGACAGTGAGGGGTCCAGAAGCCAAGCCCCATGAGTAGCAGCAGAAGACCTTGGCAACAAGACCCACATGGAGCTGAGGGAGGGGCCCGGACCCAAGTGAAAGGCTTGCCCGGCCAGCTGGGCTGACTGGGAAGAAGATGCCCGGCACCCCACTTTGCAAGTGTGGACTGGGCAGCCCTCAGGGACCTGTGCATTTTAGTGAGAGCTGGCCTCAGGCCCCCTGGGCTCTCCAGCTCAGAGAGCCTCAGATCGGAGGCAGACAGGCTGCCCGCCCCTGTCCCCCATCGGCATCATGTGAATAAAGCAAGCTGCCTTTTTACTGTGACTCCTGGCCTCCCTGTGTTCACTCTCATCATGCTGGGAGAAGAGGTGTCAATGTCAGTTTGGGGCAGGGTAGGGACGTGTCGGGGTGGGATGGGGTCAATTGAAAGCTGTGACTCAGCTCTTTCTTGATGTGTCACTGAGGAACAGCAAGGTCTTCTGAAGTCAGTGTCCTGTACCCTGGCAGGAGACATGACAGAGTCACATGAATCATTTCAGAGATGTGACATGGTACTCATGTAGGAAGGATGGCAGAGGCCTGGTTCAGGACTGGCTGCGGGGGCCTGCCACTGGCACGTGGATGAGGCCAACACCCCTGCTTTGGTGGAACCCGAGAGAAATGGGTTACCCCGTCCCACTCCCCCTCCTCCCTCCAGCTCAGGAAGAGCCCTGGCAGGGGCAAGGAACTGGGAGCTTCTGAAAGGCAGAAGCTACTCTGTATTTGGGGAACACCCCCCCCCCCCCAGTGCCTAGCACGGAGAAGATGCTTAGAAATATCTTGGCCAGGTGGATGAACACTGCTGGCCGCAGAGGGCCCTTCCATTTCTGGAACTCCCAGAGGGGCAGGCAAATGCTTGCAGTTCCATTCAGTGCAGCAAACCATCAAGCATCTCTTACGTGCTAGGAACCATGCTAAATGCTGGGTAGGGGCCAGGGCCCCAAAGACAGCAAGTCCAGGGGCACTATGGGCATGGCCTATCATGTGCATGGCGCCCCCTGCAGTGGGCAGTGCAGCCGAGGAGCTCAGTCTCCCGGACAAACATGGGACACTGCCCCCAGCTGAAGTGGGAGAGGATGTATTAAAATTCTGAAACAGTAATGCAGACCTCTTGTTAATTAGGCTAATTTGCAGAGATGGGCATGAGCGAGAAATCAGAAGCTGGGTGCCAGTCAGAAGCTGGGTGCCCTGCTGGGAAGGCTGGCCCCTGAGGGTGCTGGCTGCATCTCTCGGCCACACAGCAGGTCACACAGCAGGCCAGGGAAAAAGCAGCGGGAGGGAAGGGCTTGTTGGTGAAAAGGGGTGAAGGGGAGACGCCAGCTTCCTTAGGCCTCCAAGGCCTCTAGAGCTGAGGGCTAGCCCCGTTGACTCTTGTGACCAGCTTCCTCTTTTCTGGAAGGGACACTTGGGCTCCATATAGGCCCCTGTGGAGGAGGATGGGGCTCCAAGGGCCTGGCCTTTGTCACAGAAAACTGGATGGAGTTGGGAATCAGGGCCAACTGTTCCAGGGCATCCCTCTCCAGCTGCTGGGCGACTCACTGTGATGACTCTAGAGTGACTCCATTCTTGCTCTGGGGGGTGGGAGTGGAGTGCTGAAGGCCCAGTGCTCCTGGGATGTGGGCCAGGACAAACCCAGAACCTGGAGGCCCTTGGCCTTTGGAAGCCAGCACTGGGGCTCAGCTCTCACTGGCTCTGGGAGAGGTGGTGCCAGGAGGGCTAGCAGCTGTTGGCTACTGATGCCCTGGAACACTGACTTCACATTCACATCCCACCACCATTGGGCAGGGTGGTGGAGCCAAGATCAAAAAGAGCCACTGGGTGGCTGACAGCTGCCACTGTCCACCCTGCCTGCCTCACCTCCCGCCTGGCCAGGCCCTGAGAACCTGCCCTGCAGACTGTTGGCAGAAGGTGAGGACCTGTCTCCCTGCACTCCTTAGCAATAAGGCGGAGTGGTGATCACTGCCAGCAGGCACCCCTTGAGCTCCCACTGCTGGTCTTTCTGGAATGTAGAAACCCCATCAGCCAGCGGCCTAACCTGGCCTGGTCCTGGCCGGACTCTCAGCCCCAACCCTCCTGCTGTACTCCCACTTTTGGGGCAAGGACCCAGCTCTTTCCTGGAGCCTCCCCATTCCTCCCAGTTGCCCTCATCCCGACCCACTGCCCGAGGACTGAGGGTGAAGGGAGAGGCTGGCGACCCCTTATCTGGAGGTCCCCAGGCAGTCCTGGGTCACAAGCCACCCTCACCCTCCACATTCCTGGCCCCTCCCACCACCTCAGAAGACAGAACCCAGGTACTGAGGAGGGCCCCCTCCCAGGTAGGTTTTGGGTCTACCCTCCTTTTCAAATGCAGCCTACCTGGCGTCTTCCACCGCAGTTACTCAGACTGTTTCTCTTTGGTAACAGCCGGCTAGCAGCCGTTGTGCTGGTTAACTAGCCTAGCTAGCCGTTGTGATCGAGCACCAGGCTGCCAGGGGCTTTGCCAGCTGGTCCCAGTGATTCCTCACAGACATCCCAGAGGAAGCAGTCACTGCGTCACAGCTGAGCAAACTGACTAGGACCACAGCTGGGAATGGCTTCCCTGGGATTTGCACCCTGAGCACTCACCAGCTCTCCAGCCATCAGTGGCACTAGGGAAAGGCTAGTAGTGAGTGGGCTCCTCAGAGATGTGGGCTCCAGGTCATGTCTTCCTGTGCCTTCTATGTGTCCCACCTGACACCATGAAGTGGCGCATACTAGGAGGCAATGTGGAGGGGTGGGGGTGTAGGCTTGGAATGACCCCCACCCCCGAGCTGCCAGGTGTGTCAGCTTCAACCCCATCAGCAAGATGGGGCGCTCACAGCGCTCCATGGGAAAAGCAAGGAAAGCTTGTCAGTGTGTGGCTTGGGGCCAGGGCTCCAAACACGGGAGCTGTTCTGAAGGTCAGGCAGGGCTGTGCCTACATGTGTTGCTGACTGCTGGATTTTGGAGAAGCTGGGAAGGGCCCCCCCACTTTCCCTGGGCAGCTGCCCTCGCAAAGGCAGGTGGTCAGAAGGCCCTTCCCTGAGTGGACCACTAGAAGACCCACACCCAGCAGGCCAGACAAACAAACAGCTCTGCCAGGGAGCTGGGTGAGGGCAGGAGAGAACAAGGCAGTCCTCTCTGCCAGAAGGCATGAGTGGGGGGAGGTGTAACCCCATGCCCCACTCAAAACCATGCAGGCAACTGGGAGGGGCAGAAGGTGGACACTGGGCACTGGGAACACCAGGCAGGGCAGGCCTAACTGGGGGCTGAGGAAGGAGAGCACGCAATGGCAGAGAGCGGAGCAAACGCAAGAGAGCCAAGAGGGAGGGGACTGGGGACACTGGCTCTGCCTGGGGGTCGAAGCACAGCAACTCAAGTGAGGAGCCAGTGACTGTTTATTCAAAGAAGCAGGGGGCAGGGGCGCCACCCTCAGGCCTGGATGTGGCTCTTGGCGCTGAAAGCCAGATAGTAGATGACTAGGCCAATGGCTGCGGCCAGCACCTCAGTGGAGACCCAGGGCCCATTCCAGGTGCCCTGCAAGAAAGGAGACCAAAGCCAGCTTAGGGGAAGGACAGGCGAGGGGGCCAGCCAGCCCCAGTCACCCTCGTTCTGTGGCAGGAAGACCCACTGGCCAACTACGGCCCAGCCCTCACCCCCCACCCCCCAAAAGGGTGAGGCTTGTTGTGTCCTCCCTGCTTCCCCTGAGACCAGGTCAGCTTCTTCAGCCCACTCACCCGATGGTCCACACTGACTGTGAACAGGGGCGGGATGATAGAAATGTCCTCATTATTTCTCTGAGCCTGCAAGGGAGGTGCTGGGGTCAGGGGGCCCTGCCAGGTGGGATGGGGTGGGGAGGGGAGGGGTAGGAGAGGCAGGAACACTGGCCTGAGCATGGAAAACAGGAGAGAGGAACTCGGAAGGCACAGGGACCGGTGGGGTGGTTAGGCGGGCAGGAAGGCGCCCATCTGGCCATCCTGCTCCCCATAAGCAAGGTCTCTCGTGGCCAGAGCCTTAGGAAGAGGGGCCTGTGGGGTGGACATGGCTGTGGAAGCCGGGGTGCCGTCCCTTCTGCAGGCCGGGCCACGCTCCTGGCGACGCTCACCTTCCTCAGGAGGCTATAGGACTCCTCGTCGAAGAATCTGACCTCATAGGTGCCTGCATGGGCGCTCTTGTGGTCTAGGCTCCAGGATACCTGGATTGGGGGTTCAGCAGGGGGTGAGCGCAGTAGAGACATCAGGGCCACCCTGCCAGCGCTGACACAGCACGACTAGCAGAGGCCTGAGTCAAAGAACCCCAGGCCACCTTCAAGTCACACCTGTGAGCAAGTGGCTTCCCCCCAAAATGACGACTGCAGCATCCCTTACCTGATAACGCCCCACATCCTGGCCCCGGGTGACAGGAAATTGTTTTCCACTGACGTCAGCATAAAGAGCCATGTTCTGGGGTAGGGGACAAAGGGAGAGTCACCTCCTTCCCTCTCTGGTCATCAGCAGAGGCCCCACCGTGCTGCCCACAGCAGTGCCTATGCCCTGCGGGCAGGAAGGCTGGGCACAGTTGGCGGCTGCAGTGTGTCTGGCAGGAGGTACCATGTGAGAACCATGGAGGTCGGCTTGCCACGACCCAGAGCTGTGCCAGGGAACCAACAGGCACCAATGCTGTCACTGCCTTTCTGCGTGTCTCCCCTATGGGGCGGGCACATCCCCCCTACAGCCTGGCCTCCCTAACCCGCAGCAAGCCTGTTAACTGTGAACAGTGGTGAGATGATCGAAGTGTCCTCGTTATTTCTGAACCTGGAAGGGGGTGCTGGGGTCAGAGCGTGCCCAATCAAGAACTGTTCTACCCCAAAAGGCCCCACTTCTTTCTTCAGGCCTTTGGGATACAGGTTAAGGTCAGGGGCCGAGGCCAGGGCTGCTCAGTCTGGAAATTACAGGACACCCATGTGGACATACACCTTGGCAAAGAGCAATCAGAAAAAGGATGCAGGAGCCTGGGGGCTGACCCCTAGCTGTTTCTCACTTCCCACATTCACTCTTTCAAGACACAGCAAGGTGTCTACCTATGGTACTTCACCCAGGCAAAGCAGACCAGGCAGGTTAGGAGAATGTTCTTTAAACACCTGCCAGAATCTGGCCTAGCAGTGCCCTGATCTCTCCTACGCCTGTGAATCAAGATTTTTCTTCTCCTGTCCACATGGGTTCCCAGGTCTGACCCCATCAGCTGCCAGTGAAGAGCTGATCAAGGTCCCAGGCTCACTGCCTGCCTCTCACCCCAGCACCCTCCTGGCTGAACCTCCACTGCCTCACCTGCACCCTGTTCTTGCATGTCAGGGAGATCTCCACAATGAAGACGGTCTCAGTGGAAATGACGGCATCCGAGGTGGTGTAATAGGAAGGGGTGATCTGGGGCTCCACGCAGGCCTCTGCTGCAGGGAGGAGGTGGAGAGATGCCTGGGCTGAGGGGCAGAAGGGACCACTCTGACCCCGCCTCCCAGACCTTGTCAACTGAAGACACGCAGGGCCCTTTGAACCCTGCCAGATGGGGTGTGGGAGACAGATCCAAACGAGTCAGAAGTGCAGTGGCAAGGAGGGTCGGATGGCCTTGAAGAAAGGAGGGGAGGATAGGAGGCTTTGTACAGGTGGAACCTCAGTGCAAGGGCAAAAGAGCAGGCAAGTGTGTGGTCATGGGACTGGATGGATTCACTGCACAACTCGCATCTGTGCCTGGACCTGTGGACAGGGAAGCCATGTACTGGTTGGGGGCTGCAGGCTACCCTGGCCTGGAGCACCCCCAGAAGCCAAGGGGGCCAGGCTGACCTCAATTGAGAGCCACGCACAGCTCTGGACTGTTTACCAAAGGCATCCTCCGCAGATGCCAAGCATGGTGCTGCCGGCCACGCCCGGGGGCTTTAGAGCCACAGCTGACAGAAGGCCAAGGCTGGCCCTAGAGTTTCCCAAGGGAAGAAAATGGGAGAGGCTCTAGATCCAGAAGCACGACTTGTCCCCTTGAACAGGGCTGCCCTTAGAAAGGATGCTGCCTTAGCCAGCTCCACACTGCTAGAGGCAACAAGGAAGGAAGGGTGCCACCCAAATGCTACCAGTGGGAAAGTTCTCAGCCAACTGCTCTCGGATGTGGTGTCCCAGCAGAGCCATGCCTTCGGCTGAGGCAGAGAGAAGGCTTTGGGTCTGGACAGCGGGAGGAAGATGCCTGGGAACATCAGTGGGGGGCAGTTCTCTGTTCTCAGGAGCCGCATCCCACAGATCCTGCTGTGCCCTGCTAAGCTTGACCTATTTCCTATGGACACTAGAGCACTGAAGGGTTTTACAGCCAGGTTTGTTCTTTGCAGACATTACTGGCTACAGCGTGAGGAGTTGCTGAGGGGCAGGTGAGAAGAGTGCAGGCAGGGCGGCCTTAAAATTAAGCTGGTGAAACACTCTAGGCACCAATGGTGCTGGCCTGAAGTAGGGCAGGTAAAGTGAATGTGCAGAGAGTGGCCCGGACCCTGTCCAGACCCTCAGACCTGGTGCTGGCTCCTGCAAGGTCCTCTTCCTAAATACACTCCTGGACTCCAGTCTGAGCTCATCTTGGCCACTAGGTGTTAAGAACCTCTCAAGAAGCTAAACTGATCTGACCGTGGCTCAGCTCTGCTGAAAAGCCCTTTAAGGATACACCAGGCCCTCAGGGAAAAAGTCAGCAGTCTGGCCTGGCATTCACGGTCCCCGCTTACCTTTCCCTCTTCAGCTCCTATCTAACTCGCCCACCCTCACGGCCCCTCTACCCTGACGGTCCCCTCTTCCTCCTCTCTTCACTTGGAGCTCCCTTCCTGGGGAGGCCTCGCCCCACTGCACCGGGTCAAGTGGCTTCTCTCCACCAACCCCGTTTCTCGCCCTGACCACCCTGCGCTGTAAGCTTTGCTCCTGTCCGACCCCCTCCGGAACCGGGAGCTCCGGGAGAGGGAGCAGGGACGTGTGTCACTTTCCCTGCAGGACCTGGCGGCCGGGCACACGGGAGAGGCTCTGGGACTCTTCCTCGCAGGAGCAGACTGGGGAAAGATTTGGCTGTTTCTTCCAACAGCCTGGCTGCTGGGTAAACGTGTGTGGTGCAGGAGCGCGTGGTGGCCTTGGTCACCGTGCCCCGAGGCCACCTGCCTCTCGGAGGAAGAAGGCCCAGACCCCCGATTCGCCCGCACCCCTCCTCCCCCCCACGCACCACCAGTCGTGGGAGAGAGGCTCGCCAGAAACGAGCTCCGGCCAGGCCGCTACCTGAGCAGCAGGAGAGGCCGGACAGCAGGAGTAGCGCCAGGGCGCCGAGAGATGCCAGCGCCGCCATCGCCTCTTCTCTGCCGAGGGAAAAAGAGAACGACTCCCCTGAACACGAGAGGCAGACGAGGAAGGGCGACGCGTAAGCGGCCACGGCAGCCAATCAGGAGCTGGCGAGCCGGGCGGGCCTGTGAAGTCGCTAGCGGCACTGACGTGTCCCCTCCCAAGACCGGGAGCCCCGCTGGCCAACCCCCCCCAAGATGGCGGCGGCGGCGGCGCTCCCAACGCCGGAAGGGGGCGTGGGAACCGGCGCGGCCGTGCGCATGCGCACTGCTGGGTCCGCCCCTGTTCCGGGGCCTTCGCGCCCCGCCTAACTCTCGCGAGAGCGGTGTCTGCGTGTTGTGTGTGGCGGCTCTCACTTTCCGTCATGGCGCTGAAGGTGGCGACTGCTGCTGGCGGTGCTGCTAAGGCAGTACTCAGGCCGACCCTCCTCTGCCGTCCTTGGGAGGTGAGAAGGAGGAGCGGGCCCCTGGGATAGCTGCAGCGCTCGCTGGGGGTCGTCGCACCTTGCCGGGCCGGCCGGAGGGCCGCAGCTTCTGAAGCGTCGTGGAGCCCGATTGGCTACGGGCCCCGCAAGGGGCGGGGAGAGGGCTGTGCTCAGGGGTTGATTGGCCGCCTTCGCTGTCAGTGAGGGAATTGGACAAAGTTGGCCCTGGTCCGTCTTCCCCAGGGATCTGCATCTTGTGATGGGGAAGCTCTGGACAGGCGGGGAGAGTGGGCCGCTGCGGGCCGAGTGTCACCTCTTTAGTATCCTTATGGGAGCCCTCCCGAGACGGTCACATGTCGCAGCCCCCTTTCTCTTGCTGCCCTGGGAATCCCGTTCCCGGCCTCCGTTCCTCCTCGGGTCTCCCTCTTGGGGACCGCTTTGCCACCTGTCCCAATGGAGGTGGAAAATCGGACTTTACCAGTACCCCTGAGTTCACCCCCCCCCCCCGACATTCTTACAGCCCCAGATGCCTTTCCCCTGCAGGCGCCTGGAATGGGAGGGAGCTAGGGTTTCTCAGACTGGATGGGTGCGAGCCCATGGGGCTTGTTTCTGCAGTTCTCAGTTTAGGATCTTGGTTATTCAGGTCCGATTCCTCTCTCTCTCTTTTTTTTTTTTAAAAAAAAAATTGGCACCTGTGCTAACATCTGTTGCCAATCTTTTTTTTTTTCTTCTCCCCGAACCCCCCAGTACATAGTTGTATATTGTAGTTGTGAGTGCCTCTGGTTCTGCTATATGGGACGCTGCCTCAGCATGGCCTGATGAGTGGTGCCATGTCCTTGCCCAGGATCTGAACTGGGGAAACCCTGGGCTGCCAACGCGGAGCGTGGAACTTACCCACTCCACCACGGGGCCACCCCGATTCCTCTCTCTTTACAGACTTAAATAGGATAACTTAGTCCCTGGGTGGGTTGGAAGCCATCTGAAGCTTCATCCAGCCAGGACTGGCCCTAGGGGACAAGAGATATGACCTCTAGGCCCGGCTCCCTGACTAATCCACTGTGTGGCTTTAGGCCGGTCCCCCTCTTCCCTTTGGGCTCCAGTTTCCCCTCTGTCTCAAAGGATCCAGCCAACTCTGACCGTCCAGAACCCTGTGACTTTGCTGACACTCCTGAACACATCTCCTGCCATGCTTCCCCTCTCTGACCCCTGGGGAAGACTGCCCTGTAACAGTTTATGCTTTATGAAATTCTGTTTAAAATGCTACTTCTCCCACCTTGCTGATGAGAGGCTTTCCAGAGGTCCTGACGGCTCTGGCAGCTAGGCTTCCACAGCGACTTGGTGAAGACATTTTGTGTCGTCCCTGACCTCCCGTGTGTGTGCTTGTGTCCCCACTGGGTGGGGATGGGGGGCAGTGAACAGGTGGTACAGGCAGTGCCTTGACCTGAGACCGATTGTCCTGGGTATGGGAACCTTTAGAGGTGAACCCTAGATCTTTGGTCCTACTAATTGGGACCTTGTGGGAAAACAAGCAGGCACCATTGGCACTTGATCCAACAGAAACATGCCGAAGAGAGAAGCCTCGCTAAGATGTGGGATGTGGGAGCCCCCTCTCTCTTCATCCTTCCAGTAGTCGCATAAAATAGGCACTTCTGTCCGTGGAGTTCAGTGAGGGCGGGAAATGCAGTAAGATTAAGTCCTTTGCTGCCAAGAGCTGTGGACGGTGGATTTGGATCAAGGTCTCCCTAGCCCCAAAGCATACCATCTTGTCCTTCATTGGCTGATGTGCTCATTCATTCAGGAAATATTTCTTGTGTCCCAGCTCTGAGCCAGGCATTCTGCTGGGCCTTGGGTTGACAGCAGGGGACTGGACAGACATGGCTTCTACTCTCAGGGGCTTAGGGGTTGAGGAGGGAGCAAAGCAGTGACAACCAAGGGAGATTGTGGTTGTAGGGGAGGGAGTACAGAGGGCTTTGGGAGCCCAGGAGGACCGACAGCTTGACAGCTGTAGGGTATCAGGGAAGACTTCCTGGAGGAAGAGCAGTCTAAGCCGCCTTCCACAAGTTTGTATGAGAGCCTACAAATAAAATTAATCCAGACGCTGAGAAATGCTAAAAGGAAAACAGGAAAGCCCCGAGTGTGCTTGGGGTACAGATCCAGGAGCCACATGGATCAGCAGTTGTCCCTAGAGCCTCTTGTCCTCATAGTCACCTGTGTCTTAGCCCCTGGCTAGGGCAGGTCAGTGGCACACCTGTGCTGCTCAGGCTCGTGCAAGTGGAGGCTTTGTGAATACTGGCCGGGGAGATCCAGGCAGGGATGGTCAGCCTCTGCCTGAGCTTTCTGGACTTCTCGCAGAAAGGCACAGCTCTTTGGAAAATGGCCATGGTGACTCTGCCATTGGCTGGAACACTCTGCTGCTGCCCCACTAGGCGAGTGGTAGGGTATCCCCAAGTGACAAGGAGGACCTTGGCTCTGCCCTTGCCGCTTTGAATTGGGGGCTCCCCGGGTGGGGTGCAGCAGGGAGGAATGTGTGTGGGCCTGTAGCCCCCCTGCAATGGAACCTGGGACACACGGTTCTCCCTCTGGGACAGTATGGGACTCCAGATGCGTCACTTCTCAGCACCTGTCCCATTTGGCTCGGGTGGCTTTTGCTCTGAAGCTGTCGAGCGTGGCACCAAAGTGACCAAACATGGCTGCTTCTGAGTCAGGGGTTGGGGACGTTCATCCAGGGAGACCTCACAGCAGTTCTGCAGTGCTCTGTGAAAGCCTTGCGAGGGGCCAGTGTCAGCGCACTGCCTTGGGCTTCTGGTTCCGGTAGGCTGCTGCCTACGGGGTTGGTGGTGCTTGTGTCTGGGCCAAGGGGGGCTGGGTGCTGTCTTTTTCCTCTGTCTCCATGCTCTCGATCTTCTCCATGTTCTGACCATATGCTGCTTTTGCAATAAGGAAAAATGATGAAGAAACGATGAAACTATCATCATGGTGGTCCCGTGATTTGTTATAATGGCTTCCTTATTGTACCACGTTCGGTGGGCCAACACTAAGCAGGAGTAATTGGCCAAAAAAGAATCAGAAGCAACAAAAGCAGGGGTGGAGACATAAACGTTTTTTGGACACCTGACCGTGGGGCTGAGGAGGCGTGAAGGGTTGTGGTGACTCTCTGTGGTGCTCCGACAGGCTGCACCTCGGGAAATGGAGGCTCTGGAGTCATCCATGTGGACCCCTGCTGTGCGCTGTTGTTCGCCGGACAGTGGTGCGTGGGGGAGGTGGAGAGGGATGACACGCAGGGCCTGTCTAGGCATGGTGGGGACGATCCCTCTTCCCTGCCAAGAGCTCAGCTGGCCCTTGCCAGATTGACTTTCTGGGCTGGACAACAACCACTGGCATCTTTGTTCTCTTTGCCAGGTTCTAGGTGCCCCCAGGGCCCCCCGGAGGAGCTTCTCAGTAAGTACCTGCCCAGGTGTGTGCATGCACATATATGTGTGTGCTTGCACATGTATATGTTTGTGTTTGTGTGTGCGTGTACCTGTTGTGTGTGCGCGTGCAGAGGCGTTTGTGTACGGGTGCATGCACGTATATTTGTGTGTGCGTGTGTGTGCACACGTGTGTGCATGTGCTCATGTGTATGCCGTGCCTCTTTGCTCCCTGGCCCCCTGTGTCCTTCCCTCTGAGGCACAGACTCCTTACCTGAACTGTGCTAGACAGCGTCCCCAGGAACAAGGCCCCATTCCCCGGGCCCAGCCTTATTCCTCCGACCTTGGCTGATCCGTGTCTTTTTCCTTCCTGTCCCCCTCTAGCAACGTACAATTGTGAGTATTTTCCTCATCTGCCTGTTAGGTTTGGGGCTTTTAGTTGCTTTGGGATTGACCCAAGTCCAGGCGGGGGCGGGAACTGCTTCTGCTGCCATCCTTCTGACCAAGGAGCCCCCGTAAGCAGCCCTGTCTGGGATGGCATGGGGTGGGGTGTGGGGGTAAGGTACCCTGAGCTGGCACCTCGCAATTGGCCAGCCCACTGGGTCAGTGCTGGTGGGAGAAAGGGAACTGAAGGGCCGCCTTCACCCCCCCCCTTCCAGCCACCGTCAGCTAAGTATGGTGGGCGGCACACGGTGACCATGATCCCAGGGGACGGCATTGGGCCAGAGCTCATGTTGCACGTCAAGTCTGTATTCAGGTACAGAGTCTCTGGGCGCACCTCCCCTTGACCTGTATCCGTAGGGAAGGTTGTGCCTTGGGCCCAGCCGTGGGGGGGTTGGGGGGGTCCTGAGAACTTTGTGCCAAGAGGGCCAGTGAACCTGGACAGGGGGGCTGTATGCCCAGGCTTTCCTCCTGGTGCCTGTGGTCCCGCCATGCTGGCCTGGGTGTGGGAGAGGTGATGACACCTGTCCTGTTAGCTATGTCATGGAATGCGAGTGTGTCCCCCTTACTTGGCGCCGGTGGGCCCAGTCTCCTCTCAGCCAGAGCCAGGTCAGGGTGGGCAGTGGCAGGGGAGAGGCCTCTGTACCCAATGGTCCAGGCAGGCTTCCTGGAGGAGGTGTAGGGGAGGACCGGAGCCAGCCACCCTGACTCAGCTCTGCCTTAGGCACGCGTGTGTGCCAGTGGACTTTGAGGAGGTGCATGTGAGCTCCAGCGCTGATGAAGAGGACATCCGAAATGCCATCATGGCCATCCGTCGGAACCGTGTGGCCCTGAAGGGTGAGCTCCGGGGCCGGATTGGGGCGCTGTGCCGGAACGGGGTGCTGTGCACAATTCCTTTCACCTCGGAGCTGATGCTTGTCCCTGGGGCTCTATGGCTCTGACTTCAGGGCTTTTCTGGCTTGAGAGGATCCTTGTGCTTGGAGAGTGGACAGAAGCTTCTGGAAGCCCGTGTGTGCTATGATTCTGAGAGTTTGGTGGCACTAGGCTGTGTGAGACCCTATCCAGTGATGGGCTCCCTCACACTCCCTTCTTGCCTCCTGAGGCAGCCCTCTCTGCAGAGGGCAGCTTTGACCCTCAGAGCTTCCTTCACAAACCAAATGTCACAGAGACGCAGTTCCAACCCTCTGCCTGCTGCCTGGACTCCGGCCAGCACAGCTGTGGATGTTACAGGCAGGAATTCTAGTTCCTCCCGAATTTGACTTGCTTTGGTCCATGTTAAACTGTTTCCATCACTCATTCTGCGAACTTTAGCCCATCCCTGGCTCTCTGTGAGGAGCATGTGAGCAATGATGAACTTGGGTAGAGCCCCAGGCCCTGGCAGTCAAGTGGAGGGGTTGCCATGCCAACCACAGGGTACCCACAGCCGTCTGGGGGAAGGCAGTCCCAGTGGGGTGTGACTTGGGGGGGCCAGCAGCCCCGGTGGGCCTTGAGAAAGGCCTCCTCTGCTCGGCACCCTCTGACCGCCTTCTCCCAGAGGCTTCTAGCTCCCTGATGCCCTTGCTCTGGTTGCCCTGGATCCAGCCAAGGCCAAGCCGTGGTCTTTTTCAGGCAGCCCTGGTCTGCCCCTGAGGTGGGGCTCGTGTGGCACCTCAGTGTGGGGCCTGGCGGTAATCCTGGCCAAGGTCACCTTGCTGGCGCCAGCCTGGCCAGCCAGCTTGTTAATAAGCAGAAGTGGTCACTCTCTATCCACTTGCTATTCCCTGCCCAGGGTCTGGCCAGATCTTCTGGCCAGCTGCTAACCCTTGTTTATTCATTTCTTAGTTCATTCATTCATTCATTTACTATTTATTGAGTGACTGCTATCTTTCAGGTGCTCTTCTAGGTCCCCAGAACCCATCCATGAACCAAATGCCCCCATCCCCCGCCCTGGAGGGGCGTACATTGGAGTTACACTCTGGTGTTCTGTGACGTATTTCTGCTGCCAGAAGCTGTCTTCTCCTCTGGTTGGAGCTGCTTTTGGCTCGCGTTCCCTAGGTTAGGAGGGGGAATATGGTGGCTCGGTTGAGCCTGGGGGCTGCCCTCCAGCCTGTCTGTCTTGTTTCTGTCCCGCAGGCAATATTGAAACAAACCATAACCTGCCACCGTCCCACAAGTCCCGAAACAACATCCTCCGGTGAGAGCCCTGTGCACAGGATGAAGGCTTGCTGGGTGTGGGGTGGGGTATGCCAGCAGAGTTGTGGCACTGGCCAGCTGCCTCTCTCTCTCTGCCCCCAGCACCAGTCTGGATCTCTATGCCAACGTCATCCACTGTAAGAGCTTGCCAGGAGTGGTGACCCGGCACAGAGACATAGACATCCTTATCGTCCGTGAAAACACGGAGGGCGAGTACAGCAGCCTCGAGCACGAGGTGGGTGAGGCCCGGGCCGCCCACTCACCCTCTCGGGTCATGGGGGCTGGGGATGAGCCCAGCCAGGGTCAGCGGTAAGGAAGCCATGCCCCAGGAGAAGCTGGTGCTAAAGGGCAGGCTTGGACAGGACATAGGTCTCTTCTCCCTTGTCCCCTTGTCAGAGCGTGGCAGGCGTGGTGGAGAGCCTGAAGATCATCACCAAGGCCAAGTCCCTGCGCATTGCTGAATACGCCTTCAAATTGGCCCAGGAGTGTGGGCGCAAGAAAGTGACAGCCGTGCACAAGGCCAACATCATGTATGCTCCTCGCCCCTGCCATGCTCTTGCTCATTCCGCAAGCCACTCAATCAGGCAGCCTGCTCGGGCCTGCTCTCAGGGACTTGGGGCCCTGGACCCCAGCCACCCACCAAGGGGCCATGCCCAGGGGTGTGCCCTGTTACCTGTTTCCCAGCCGAGCCTTGCCAGAGTGCACACGTGAGGGAGGTGGAATGGGATTATGCCCGTTTTGCTGACGGGGGACTGGCTAGAGGATTAGAATGCAGCCTTCTGTGGCCGTCTGTACACCCCGTCCCTCCGGCTGACCATTACAACGGCCAAGCTGGTGTCCTGTGTCACCCCTAGGAAACTGGGCGACGGGCTCTTCCTCCAGTGTTGCAAGGAGGTGGCAGCCGGCTACCCCCAGATCACCTTTGAGAATATGATCGTGGACAACACCACTATGCAGGTAGTTAAGCTGTGGGGCTTTGTGGCCTCCCACCCTGGGTGTCCTGGGCTTCTTGTGCTCCAACTCCTCTCTGCCCTTCCTCACCCCGCAGCTGGTGTCCCGGCCCCAGCAGTTCGATGTCATGGTGATGCCCAATCTCTACGGCAACATTGTCAACAATGTCTGTGCAGGGCTGGTCGGGGGCCCTGGCCTTGTGGCTGGGGCCAACTATGGCCACGTGTATGCCGTGTTTGAGACGGTGAGTGCCGCTGGGGGTGCAAGGGCTGCTGGCCTTTTTGAATAGACCTTACATACCATCCAATTCACCCATTAAAAGTGGACAACTCGGTGGGGTTTAGAATATTCAGAGCTGTGCACCCCTCACCACTATAATTCCAGGACATTGTCCTCATCCAAAAGAAACCCTGCACTTGTTAGCCCACTCCCCATCCCCCTCCCCTGAGCCCCTGGCACCCACTCATCTGCCTTCTGCCTCTGTGGATTTGCCTGTTCCTGACACTTCACGTGAATGGAATCATGCACCCTCCATCCTTACATTCGCCACCCCCTCCATCTTGCTTGTTCTAGGCTACGAGGAACACAGGCAAGAGCATCGCCAATAAGAATGTCGCCAACCCCACGGCCACACTGCTGGCAAGCTGCATGATGCTCGACCACCTCAAGTAAGCACTTCTCCCTTCCCAGCCAGGGCCCCCAGGCCCCCAGGCCCTGAGGACTGAAGGCTTGCTTTCTCACCTTAGGCTCCACTCCTATGCCACCTCCATCCGCAAGGCCGTCTTGGCATCCATGGACAATGAAAACGTGAGGCCCCCCCTCTCCCCTGCCCTGCTTCACTGCCCCCCACCACCCCGTTCCCCTCCTTCAGCCCCAGCTGAGCTGGTGTAATGCCTGAGGGGCTGGAGATGCAGACCCCAAGGGGAGGGTGTTACCAGGTCGGGTAGGGCTTCTGGGTCTTAGTTAATACCACTGCCCTCCTGGGGGCAGTTCCAGCCCCTGCAGGCCACGGAAACAGTGGGCAGCCCTGGAATGCGTGCAGGATAGGGGTTGGGTGCTGGGGCCCAAGTGTGTGCCCAGACTTGCCCATCTCCTGCAGATGCACACCCCAGACATCGGGGGCCAGGGCACGACGTCGGAAGCCATCCAGGACATCATCCGCCACATCCGCATTATCAACGGCCGGGCTGTGGAGGCGTAGGCTGTCCCCTCCCACCCCAGCACCCCAGCTGGCTCGGCAGGCAGGCTCAGAATAAACCAGCTTCTGCCCAGCCCTCGGCCATGTGCTGCCGTCTCCATTTCACACTTTATTAGGAAAAGAAACACACACACTTCCCACTAGAGGGCCCTCTGTGAGGATTGGGGGCAGCATAAATTCTGAAAGGTGGCCTTGGCCCCAGCATCTGTCTGCCCTGCCGTGGTGGGGGGGGGGGGGGGGGGGGCGTCACAAAGCTTGCACCCGGCACGGTGGGAGAGGGCAGCTCCCGTGGGGTGGCAGGAGTCGTCCCGCTTTCCCTGAAGGCACTGGGAGCCAAGGGGCTTGGAGGGGCAGCCAGGCCTGCCCCAAGCTGCCCCAGGTGCCAGCGCGGCCTAGGGGTTGAGCCAAGGGTGCTGGAGGCAGTCGGCTGCGCTGGCCCGCTTTTCCGGGATGTACTCCATCATGGGTAGCAGGAAGGCGCTGAACTGCGTGGCCTGCTCCAGGGGCCACTCGTACTTCTCCATGAGTACCTCGTACAGGCCCCAGTGCTTGAGGTTGTGGATGTGCCGCAGCTCTCCTGGGGGCCAGCCAGTGGGCCTTAGCTTAGGCCCTGCCACGAAGACCCAGGGCTCCCCCTGTTTCAGCACCCAAGGGCCCTGCCCCATCCCTACATCCACGTGGCCTGAGCCCAATCAGCCCTACCTCGCCGGTTGAAGAACTCCCGAGAGTAGCGGCCTGATAGGGCGAAGGCCGGGGGGATGTCTCCCAGAAGCTCCACAATGTGGGCGATGTGGTCTGTGGACAGAGAGGAGGCTGGGAGGCAGCCTGGAGGCCAAGAAGCCCTGAGGCTGAGCCAGGCCCTGCCTGCCCTACCCTCATCACGACTGTAGTCTTCTCCAGAGTGAGGCTCAAACAGGTAGTCGCCGGTGGCCAACTCGAAGGCCTGAAAGGGGGAGAAGGTGAGGCTGCCGGCCTGTGGGCTGGCCCTGTGCGGGGGCACCCTGGGCATACCATGCATGCTGTGCTCCAGATGTCAGCCGGGGGCCCGTACTCGGCGCCGATCAGCACCTCCACGGCCCGGTACTGCCGCGTCTGGATGTCCTCGGTGAAGTGCTTGTGCTGGAGGCAAGGGGAGCCCTGGGGAGGAGCTGGGGCCCCAGCTGGCCTGCCCCCACTGGCCCCCTACTCATCTCCCTCCTCCTCTGGGCTGTGCACCCAAGGAGCTTCGTGAGACTCACATGGGCCCCGGGGTCCCCAGATGTCCCGAGAGGGAGTGGCCAGGTGATTTGAGGTGAGGCTGGCCCCTTCCCAGTGGTCCCCACCCCTTGCTATGGGCCCAGTTCTGCTGACTGGGATCAATGCTGGGGTTTGGTCATGTGGATTGTGGGGTGACCCGCTGAACAAAGCAGCGTGTGCACCGCAGGCCCAGGTCAGGGCCCCCTCATGGCAGGGTGCCCAGCTCTGCTCTCTAAGGCCCCTCATACCACCCAGCAGGCATTGCCCAGGTCTGCAATCTTGATCTTGATCTTGTCTGCGTTTTGGGGCTCTAGGGGGTTCACCAGGAGGTTTGAGGCACCAAACGGTGCTGGAGAAGGAAGAGAGGGGAGAGAGACTGAGCTGGCTGGGCCCCTCCTGGCCCTGCCTGCCCACCACCCGCTGGCCCGGCCCAACTTACTGCTGGGTGACAGGAGGCCCCCGGTCTCTCGCTGGTTGGAGGAGCCTGAGAGGATGGAGCACGAGGCAGCGGAGAAAAGCGAGCCCGAGAAGCCTGAGGTCTGGGAGCCAGGGCTGAGGCTGCGGTCGCCCCCGGGGGCTGGGGAGGAGGAGGCTGGGGAGGGGCCGGCCCTGGCCCCCCCGGGGTGGCAGCCAGAAGAAGACGTGGAGCCGCTGCCCCCCTCAAGTCTTGAGCCAGAGTCTGGGGAGCCGGGCAGAGGTGGTGCATGAGCAGATGCCCCTGTGGGCCGTGCTCTGTGCTCGGCAGCCCAGCACCCCTTCTGGTTCCTCACCCTCTGCCTGGGCCGCCGCCTCCATGGCCTCCAGCCTCTGCAGGTCCCGCAGCCGCTCTTCCAGCAGCCGCTTCTGCTGTTTCCGTTTGCGCCTCATTTTCTTCCTCTTGTTTTTCGACAGCTTACCAGTCTGCCATTCGAGTCAGGGTCACTCCTAGGGTTTCCGTTGCCCATCCCCTGACCAGCCCGAGCCTCTGCCCATGGCCTGCAGGCGCCATGGCACCACCCCCCTCTAGCCCCACCCCTTGGCAGCAGCCCCTCATCTACCTCCTGTCTCCCCTCCTGCCCTCCACTCCCCAAAGCTCGAGGTTGGGAAGGAGCTGCTGGGCCTGCATCCCACTGGGCGCCCACCTCCCCTAGGGGCAGCCCTGGCCCCTCCCAGGCCTAGAGGCAGTGTCCATCCACTAAGGCAGTGGTAAGCCCTGTGGCCGCCAAGGGCAGCTTGGGGCATGTGACCCACCCTGTGTATCACCCTCTTTCGGGCCACCCAGCCTTTCGTAAGTGCCACTGCAGGAATGCTGGGAAGGGAGTGGAACCAGAGAGGCTGAGGAGGTGAGCTCTGAGGAGATGGGGAGATGAGGTGCAGGAAAAGAGGGGCATCCCAACTTACCAAGACCTCCTGGGGGGCAGTGCTGACTGAGGGAACAGGCGAGGCGCAGGGGGAGAGACGAACAGAGACTCAGGCAGGAGCTGAGGCCCGCAGGCCCCACCCTGGCCCCACGCAAGCTCCTGGTACCTGTGGAGCGGGACGGGGGCGGTGCCCCTGACTGCTGCCACTCTGTGGCCTCGGCAGCCAGGCGCCTGATGTAGGCGTCCCCCACACACAGCAGGATGTTCTCAGGTTTGATGTCCGTGTGGATGATCTTGCATTTGGTGTGGAGGTAGTCCAGGCCGTGCAGCACCTGGGGAGAGCCACTCCTGAGCTCCACCAGTCTTGGCCAGGCTGCCTCACAGTGCTCTTCGCACAGGGCCTGGAATGCTCACCTGCCTCACAATGCTCTTCACGCAGGGCACGGGCAGGCCCTGGTAGTTAGACTTGATGATCCACTTGAGGAGCTGGTGGCCCAGGACCTCCAGCACCATGCATACATCTGGGGCCGGGAGTGAAGGGCAGCCAGCGGAAACAGCTGGGGCGCAGGCCCCACCCACCCTAAGCTGTGGTGGGGGAGCAGTGAGGCTTGGGCAGTGCAGAGCTGGGCCTGGGTGGTCCTGGTGGTCACCACTGTCCTGGTGTCGTTATAGTGGCCCTATCACTCTCAGGTATGCCAGTTGGGATGGTACATTCTGTGCTCATCCTAGGGAGAGGGCACTGGCGGAGCATACCCGGAGGCCTCTCAGGTCAGCCCCACTCCTGTGCCCAGCTATGCCAGAGAGCCTCTGGGCAGCCCCATCGAGGGAAGGCACTGCCACAGAGGCGGCACCTGCGGTTTGAGGGTAACTCAGCAACGCCACAGATAGCCAGTGCCAACATGATTATCCACTCCCCCCGCCACATAAACACGCCCCCAAAGTGGTGGGGGTGTTTCGTAGACTAGTGTCACTGGAAAGGATAAACCCCATTGTGCAGATAAGCAAACTGAGGTCCTAGTAGCTGGGAAGGCACGAGGGGAGGGCCCCCTACGCTGCCACATGGCTTTGCCCAGGCTACAAAGGATACGGACTCCATTAACTCCTGAGATCCTGAAGTCATCGATAAGCTGGACAATGGTCTCTCTTTTGGGGTCGCTGGGGTCGCTGTCTCGGACCTGGAGCAAAAGCCAAGGGGCCACAGATGGCTTCAACCTGCTCCTCACAAATTGCGCCCCTCAGCGGTCCCTCTGGCCCCTCTGGCCCCTCTCTCCCTGTCCAGCTGGGGCCCCCTGGAAGAAAGACCGCCAGCCCCACCCTTGCCTGCTCCTCCTCCCACTGGGGCAGAGCCAGTTGGAGCTGGCCCCTCTGGGAGCCCCGCCCCAGGAGCCCCGGCAGGCAGGCCTTGCACCCACATGGCCAGGCCCTGGGCAGCTACCGGGGAGCTGGGAGCGGGTAGGGGAGGCGCCTCACACATTTCAGGAGCTTGATCTCATCCACAGCTGTCTCTGTGTAATGCCCTGCGCTCTTCACCACTTTCAGGGCCACGAAGCGCTTGCGCCTGCAACACCGAGACCAGCGTCGGCTGCTGGTCCCAGCTAGACCAATGGGGGCATGGTGGTGGCCCCAGCCAAGTCCAGGGGCAGGATCCTAGCTGGCACTGGGACCCCGGGGGTGGAGAGGGCACTCACTGGATGTCCCAGCAGAGCCAGACGGTGGAGAAGTGGCCCCAGCCCAGCTTGCGCACCACGTGGTACCGCCCATTGAACAGGTCGCCAATCTTCACGGGGTAGTAGCCGCCTGGGGAAGGAAGCCAATAGAGCATGATGGGGGGCGTTACCTTCCCCTATGCCCCCTGGACAGCCCGCCCCTGCTGGCTCCCTGGCCTGCGTGGGCTGGCTCCGGCACCCTCCTCCGCCCTGGCTGTCCCGTGCCCCTGTGGTGGCTGCCTGGCCGCCTGCGCCTGAGGCCAGGCCTCACCCTTGCAGTAGTCCTTGGGGTCCTCCTGCTCCTCGTCATCGGAGCCCAGCAGCCCCTGCAGCATCCGTGGTGCTGGTGTGGCGGGGGCTAGTTCGGAGCCCGAGGACTCGGGCCCGCAGGAGGCCTGCGAGCTGCGGGTGGGGTGGGCGGGCAATGAGCTCGCGAGGCGCCAGGGGCCCCTGGCGCCCAGGCCGAGCCCTACCTGCTGCTGCTGCCGCTGTCCCCGCCGCCGCCCGCGCTGGCGCTCATCCCGGCTGCGCGGCCCGCAGCTCTGGCGCCCCGGGCGGCTGCTCCTGTGGGGCCTGGCCGCGGCCCGCGCATTTATAGTCTCGGCCGCTGATCTCACCCGCCTTTATAAATAGCCTCCCAGCTGCTCAGCTGTGGGCAAGGTATGCAGCGGGGAGGGGGCGGTGTGGCAATGGCGGCCCTGGAGAGCCCGGCCCCCAGGATGAGCCCCCCGCCCTCCCCCCAAGGCTGGCAGAGGGGGCTACCGCTGGGACACGACACGACCCAGCCACCATGCTGAGCTCCGCCCCCTCACCCCCTAGGACCAAGGAGGACACTCACGTGGGGACGTGGCGACCCGATCCCCAGGCTGCACTCCTGTGCCCCAGGACTGGCAGAGGGGGCCACTGAGTGCAGATGTGGCAGTGACCTGGTCCCCAGGCTGAGTCCCCAAACCCCAGAGCTTGCCAAGGGGGACAGCCACGCAAGGATGTGGTGGACATGACAACCCAGTACTCAGGCTGAGCAGCACCCCACCCCCCCATGTGCCGTGGAGCACCAAGTGACACTTTTGGAACATTGGCTTCCCACTTGGCCCTTGTGGGAGCCTTCCCAGAGGCGACTCCTCTCATTCTCATGGGTACCCCATTCCCTGCCCACTCTCGGGTTCCCACTTTTCCTGAGTCTCATTGACCCCTAAGATGGGCGGGATCCTGGTGCCCTCTTCTCCCTGAATGTGGTGTCACTGGGGGCTCTGACCAGGCAAGGGTCAGGGGCATGAGCTCCAGGCAACTTGTTCCTCCTATCAGAGGTGCCAGGCCCAAGTGGAAGCCTGGGAACCTGCCCGCCCGGGGCTCCCACGGTGAGTCTGTGAGCTCTCCCTCACCACTCCCTCTCTGCCCCGGGCCTGCCTTGCTCGCTGTCTCCACCAACATGTGCCCTCAGTAGTCCTCTTTTAGTGGGGAGCAAACAAGCCCACAGCTCGAGTGAGCTGTGACAGAGGGACGTCCAGGTCAGGGAGAGCCCTCCAGAGCCTGTGACCTTGGGGCTGCACCCAAAAGACCGGGAAGAATTGGGTCCCCAGAAAGGGAGTGGGTGGGTAAGCGGCAGCAGGGTGGGCTGGAGACTTTGTGGGAGACGGAGGGGAGGCCTCGGGCAGCCAAGGGGCCCACCCGGAGCCTGTGGGCTCTGGTGTGGGGTTCTAGCAGAAGCTGCCGGGGGCTTTTGCTCTTTAGAAGGATCACTTCGACTGCTCCCAGGAGGGAATAGAGGGGCCACGAGTGGAGCCAGGAGGCCAGCTGGGGGCTGCTGGGCAGTGACTTTGGTTAGTCCAAGATAGGAGACACTTGGGCCCTGTGTCCTGTGCCAGGACAGAACTGGTAAGGTGTGGTGGGCATAGATGGGCGTGGGAGGGCTGGGGCCAGGGGAGGCGAGGGGAGGGAGGAGAGCAAGGCGGCCTAGGGGTGCCTGCTGACCCCTCTTTTCCTCAGGCAACAGAAGCCACAGCCATGGGGCCGAGGGGAAGGTCGTGCAAGGGAGCACCAAGTAGACTCGCAGGGGAAGGTGGGGGCTTTTTCTGAAAAGGCGGATTTCTATTTTATTTCCAGATGTGATTCTCCAGCAAGCAAATAAATACAGTGGGGGAGGGGGAAGAGGTCAGGATGGCTATAAATTAGAAAGAAGCCCAGGTGGGGGAAGGAAGGGCGGGGGGCGGGGGTAGAGGCAGCAGGGAGCCCCCTGGCGGGCACAGCACCTGGCTGTGCCCCTTGGCCCCCCCCCCCCCCGCCCCCGCTGGCCCCTCCTCAGCGCTGGCGCGATCCAGGGATCATAAGGCACTGCGGTGGTGGGTCCTGCTTGCTGCTCTCCCAGCTGGCCCTCAGGCACCTGTTGTGGCCTGAGCTCACAGGTCGGTCACCTTGTTCTCCACCAGGGCGGCGATCTGCTGCAGGCGGCAGGCCAGCTGCGTCTTCTGGCCTACAGGGTCTCCCTCCAGGGCGCTGATGATCTGCCAGGGTGGAGGAAGGCACCCTGCCTGAGGCCCTAGCCCTGTGCTCACTGGCCCAGGGTCGCCCAGCTCTTCCTCCATCTCAGCATTGGCCTGGGGATCCAGGGGGGGCTGCCCCGGGCCTCCGTGAGGACTGTGCAAAGAAGCCAAGCCCCTTCCCTCCTGCCCCCAGGGAGCTTCCTGGGGCCTCCCTCTGGGCTCTCGGGGTCTGCCCCTCCCCCCTGTAGTGCCCTGGGCCTCACCTGGTCGTAATACCTGTGGATGTGTTTGTAGAGCTCTCTCAGAGCTTCCAGGCAGTGCGGAGCAGAGGCGTAGTTCTGGGGGCAGCACACGGGGAGGTGGGGCCCCAGCCTGGGCCTCAAGCCCCAGGCCTCCCTCCCCCACTCTGCCCCCCTAGCTGTGGAGGGGTGTGTCCCCTGGGCTGTGCCTTACCCCAGAGAGCTCAGCCAGAGCTGAGTTCATCTCCTGGTAGCTTGCCGGAGAGCTCTGGCGAATGTCGGAGTAGTATCTGGAGAGGGAGACAGAGTTAGGGCGGGCAGCTGCCACCCCCGGCCATGACGCCCCGATACCTACCTCTCCACCATCTGCTTGTAGCGGGGGATCTCCCGGGCGTAGAGCAGTTTGTTCACCGGGGAATCCTGCTCCGGGGGTGGTGGGTGTCAGCGAGGAGGCAGTGGAGCTCCAGCCCTGTCACCCTGACTGTGCCACCAGGGCCCCCTCCCCCTGGCCTCCTGAACCTCGTTATATGCCATCCCTCAGCCCCACCCAGGACCCTGCACCGAGCCCCCATGGCTTCCTCCCAGCAGCCTTTCCTCCTCAATCCCCTGGCTGCTGCTGGCCGGCTGGCCGGCTCTGCCCTCACCCGGCCCACTTTATGCTCTGAGACAGTGCAAGAGTCAATGAAGGTCTGGGCGATGACGGCGAGGATGGCATCCACGTTGTCCGACACCCGCACGTCAAATATGAGCTGTGGGTTCTTCAGGGTATTCACCCAGAACCGCAACAGCAGGCTGAGGACACAGGCCGACCATGGGCGTAAGGCATCACGGCATCAGCCTGGGCCCCAGCCCTGAGTTCCACGGGGAGCTGTCCTGTGAGTCCATGCTGGGGGCGGCCAGAAATCCAGGGTGGATGCCGCGAAGCCTGGGATCTTGTCCTGGTCCTGCCACCCCCACCCTGGCAATGTCCTTGTCCCTCTGCGACTCTATGTCCCATCTGCCCGGGGGCAAGGGCAGCAAGCAAGGCACCTGTTAGTCTTCCAGATGTGCAAGGTCTCCGGGTCCTCGATGCCGTGCTTCTCTGCCAGCTCATCCAGGAAGTCAAACAGGTACTTGACAGCGATGGGCACGGGCCGGTTCACGCTGAGGATGGCCTGGAAGGTGTCATCCACAAACTTCTGTAGTGTGCCCTGGAAGGTAGGGGAGGGGGGCTGTGTGGGGGGCAGGGTGTGGGGCCCTCGAGGCCATGGCCAACCCCACACTCTGTCGGCAGATGGGGCTGCCTCGCTGCGTCTTAGGGCCATGCCCTCTCCCCAGCTCAGTCGGGGCCCCCTTGATAAGCCTTCCCCGCCACCTGGCTCCCCTAGGGCCCAGCTCCCCGGCCACACTGACCTTCATGGAGAGCAGGCGGGTGAGGTAGATTTCTGGAATGGCCTTGGCCCGCGCCCGCTCCCGTTCCCGCTCCCGCAGGCTGCCGCGCCGCACCTTGGCCCCTTCTGGCTCCTCGGTGGCTTTCACCAGGTGCCAGAGGCGGACCCCACCCTCCTCACCGTCCTCTGCCATTGGGATGTCTGAAGGCACAGAAGCTCACCTCAGTCCTATGCCTCTGTCCCCCACCCCACGCCACTGGCCTGGGATGCCCAGCCCACTCATCTGGTGGGGTGGACCAGGGTGGGGGGAGCCAAGGAAAGTAGGGGAGGAGAGATGCAGAGAGGAGGATGGCAGCCCAGGGACTTGCTCAGCCCAACACCCCATTGCCCCGGAGCTCCCTGACCAGGACATGCTGCTGCCCTCATCCACCCCAGGCCTTTGGCTCAGCCTGGAGCTTTGGCTTGCCCGCTGGCGAGGTGTGGGGGAGAACCAGGCAAGGCAGATGGCATGCCCAGCACTCCTGCCTGCTCGCCTCAAGCTCCCAGGGACAGATGAGTGCGTCTGGGCTGCGGGACTCACTCTCCCGCGAGGGGCAGCTCTGGGCCAAGCTCTGGGAGACGGCGCCTCCATTGTGCAACTGGGGGATGAGCCCCACTGTGGCTCCGTCTGGGACCTAGCGGGGAGGGGAAGAGAGGCTGGGGTCCTTGCCTGACTGATCAGAGGTGGGGCCTGCCCCCAGCCCCTGCCCGCCCGGCACCTTGTAGTGCTGCAAGGTGTTGAGTCTCTTCCAGTGGTTCTGGGTCACCGAGGTCAGGTCCTCGTCTGACAGGGTTAGGTGACCAGCCAGGCCTGACCGCCACTCTGGGGGGACCCAGGGAAACCAGTCAGCCCAGAGTCTGTTCCCCAGGTCCGCCATTTGGAGCAAGGCAGAGCTGAGCCTAGATAGGTGGGAACAGGCCCGGGCGGGGAGGGTGGGTGGGCTCTCTCACCAAGATCTAGGGCATGCACTGAGGGCCTCTGGGAGAACGGGGTGCCTTTGTAGACTTGGTCCAACACCTTCTCCTTGACCTGGGTGATGGTGTCTGTGTCGAGGACTCGGGCTGGCACGCGCTGTGCCGTGCTGCCCCCTGGGGCCCCACTGGCCCCGGGGCCCACCAGCACCATCAGCGTCAGGGGCCGGAACTCCACGTCCTCCCGCAGCAGGCGGCTGTTGTTCAGGGTCCGTTTCGCTTTGCCTGTCACGGCATCCACAGGCCCCTTGTCCACCTGGTACTGAATAGCCCGGAGGAGCATGTACAGCGGCTCACCAGCCACCTCCTGCAACCATCAGGATGGGCCAGCGTCAACCAGGAGATCGGCAGGCTGTGCAAGACTCAGAGGGTGCCATGGGGGCAGGGAGGGGTGGCCGGCTGCACAGAGTGATGGCGGACAATGGCAGTAGCCTCTGCCTCACATCCAGCCCCTGCACCATGCCCTCATGCCCCAAGGCCCCTGGGGGAATTTGGGCACAGGTTTGCGAGGCCACAGGCAGCAGCCCCCAAAAGGAGCGAGGGGAGCAGGTGCCACAGAGGGCGCCCCTCACCCTCAGGAAGGCGTAGAGACAGATGGACAGCCAGTTGGTGAGCAGCTTCTCCACCATGGTCTCCGTCCTGTAGGGAGCAGGCCTAGGTCAGAACCTGGGTGCTGCAGGGCCACGCTGTCCCTGGGCTGAGTGGGCAGCGGAGGGAAGGCAGAGCTCTTCTGCCTGTGAGCCCTCTGTGCCCGGGTCCCCGGTGAGGATGCCTGTCTACTTCCCGACTGTGGCTTCTGTTCTAGCCCACCTCCTGGGGGTTCCTGGCCTGCCCACCCTGGGACAGGGTTGGGGGGTCAGCTCAGCGGAGAGCCACCACCCCTGCTGCCAGGACCGCAGTCAGGCCAAGGCCAACCTGCGCAGCATGAGCTTTGGGTTCTTGTGCACGTAATGGGTGGCCAGGTCGCCGAGCAGCGTCCTCATGATGTCGGTCAGGTACTCAAGCTTACTGTGCAGCGCCAGGGACAGCAGTGAAGCCACGTGGCAGCGGTCCCGCTGAGAGAAGCTGGGCTGCTCCTCCAGGGTGTGGATGAGCTAGGCGGGGGGGCTGGCACTTACTCCAGGAAGCCCCACTCCCCACGTGTCCTCCCCCCTTTGGCCCAGCCGGTGTCCAGCCCCACCTCCTTGCCCTCTAGGGCACCCTGACCACCCGTGTGGCCCTCACTGTGAGGAGGAAGAGCTTGCTGTTGAGCAGGTTGGAGAGCTGTGTGAGGCCCTGGCGCATGGGGGCACGGTGGCTCTCTTCCCCGGGCCCCTCAAGCATGGGCTGCAGTGGGCAGCCGCCATGCCCAGGAAAGAAGACACGCTCGGCATATGTGCGGTAGTCCAGGAAGGGGATCCCGCTGGCCTCCAGGTCGCTGCTGAGGTCGGTCATCTCGGTCATCAGGTCTGCAGGCCGGGAACCACTGAAGCGTGGGCTCAGGCCCGGGTGGGCCCTCTGCCCCCCTCCCTATCACCCTCTCCCCACCTGTGAACTCCTTGCGGCACTGGTCACCCACGCCAATCTCCAGGTTCTCCAGCTGCACCAGAACCTTCTGGTAGTCCCGCAGAGCCTGCTTGCTCTTGTGCCTGCAGCCCGGGGACCAGGTGTTAGCAACAGGCCCAGGCCTGCCTGGGCTGAGGCCATCAAGCCAGGATGGCTCCCTGGTCCGAGGCCTGCCATGGGGCGCCCTTTCCAAAAGTGGAGAGGGAACTTTGCGCAGGTAGGTGTCGGGGGAGGGCCCCTCACCTGTACATGAGGGTGAGGAGGAGCACAGCGGCGGTCAGCACGGCAGCGCCCACGCCAAGGCCCACCTGAGCCTCCACGGGGAAGGCAGACAGTGCAGGCTCGGCCTCGTACCGGACAGGGCCCAGGGCCAGCCGCACGTTGCCCATCTGCACCTGAGAGGGCAGGGCTCCTGAGCGTGGCCCTCAGTGCTCGGCCTGTCAGCCCACACACCCACCCAGGGCACAGCCTTACCACGAACTGTGGCAGGGTGCTGGAGCTGTTGGCAGGCTGTGGGGCCCGCGGTGGTGGCTCGCAGTACAGGTGGGTGAGTGTGAGCGTCTTCACCAGGCACTCGCTGTCGCCGATGTACACGCGCACCTCTTCCTTGCTGATCCCCAGGTTGAGGCCCTCACCCTGGGAGATAGACCAGGGCCTTAGCCAAGTCCCAGCCCGTGCCTGCAGCCCCTGCACAGAGCCGGCCGGCTAAAGCCCTCACCTCCACGTCCAGGACATTGCCCGGCTTGAGGCGGTAGGGGCGGGTGGGCCCCTCGCGACTGAGGGGGGCCAGGCGGGGGTTGGGCTGGTACACAAAGTCCTGGCCCCCGTTGGCGCTGGCGAAGTCCACATGCACATTGTCTAGGGTGAAGAAGACCCGCCGGGGGTGTGCCCCATCCGGCACGGCGGGGCTCCAGCACAGAAGGAGACTGGACGAGTTGGCGGAGCAGACGGTGGAGCACTGCAAGGCAGCCAAGGCCGGGGCGAGCTGGGTGAGCTGGGGCTCCCCTCCGTGATCCCAGGGACACAGCAGTCCGCCCCGTCCCCCTCACTGGGCATGTCTCAGGGGCAGCCCTGCCGCCTGCTGGTGGGGGGCTCACCTGCAGCAAGCCCCCCTCGAGCTGGATACAAGCCTGGGGGGCTGCAGCAGAGGCCCCGCAGCTCCTCCTTGGTGTCAGGTCCCAGGGCTGGGCCCCTGCAGCCTGCACCTCCGCCACGGTCTCCAGCCACACGGACAGCAGGGGCTGCTGCACCACGTTCAGGCCTGTGCCCCTTACTCGGATGAGCCGCCCGCCCCTGGGCCAGGAGAGTAGTCAGCAGGGTTGGGGGCGGCAGGCGGCCCAGTCCAGCCCCACCTCCCCAGCAGAGTGCACAGGCTGCCCTGGGGGGACTGGCTCCTCACCCCCGGAAGCTGACGCTGGGCTCTGCCCCCAAGAGCTGGGGGTTGGCAGTGTAGCGGAAGGGGCTGGTGAGCAGCGTGCGCTGGGCATGGCCGAAGACCACGCGTACCACAGCTTCTCCTGGGCTGGCCTGGGGCGCAGTGTGGCACACAATGGCCTCAGGACAAACTGGCTCCTGGCTGCAGAGGGGGGAGAGTTCTGGCATCTTGGGCTCTAGCCCGGGTCCAGCCACCCCACAAGAGGCCCATTTTGCCTCCCTCAACAAGGGCAGAGACTACCAGGGGTGGGTGCGGTGGCCATTTCTCTTGGCCTTTGATGGGGGCCTTAGATAGCCCTGAGTCCACCGCTCCTGCTGTACACAAGGGGACACTGAGGCCTGTAGGGAGGGACCAGGAGGAGAGAGATACTCACATAGGACAGGGCTGGCCTCCCACAAAGGCGCTGACATTGCCTCCTGTCTGGAGGTGCTGTCCGTGGATGGTGAGCTGGGTGCCCCCAGCCTGGGGGCCCCACTGGGGATTCAGGCTCAGCAGGACAGGGTCCTGGAAGACAGGGCAGACTGGGGCAGGCATGACAGCCTGGCCTGGCGTTTTCTCACCTCGGCTCCAGTCCCCAAGGCCCTTGGGCTGCAAGATGCAGGCCCACTTCTCGGCTTTGTCTCCTGGGCCACAGCTGACTACACCCTCCTTCCGGAAGCCCTGTGCCTGGATTCTGCAGCCCCTCAGCTCTCCTTCCAGCTGCCCTGCCCCACTAGGGACGGGGTCTTCTCTCCTCACCGTGTCTCTGCCCCTCAGGATGGCTTCCTCCCCTGCCATGGTTTGCACCTCCCAGGCCCCGCAAGCTCCAAACCTCGAGATCCAATTACCTCCTTGGGGTGCTGCATGTGCCAAGCAGAACTCCTGATGCTAACCTGCCCCTGCCCCTCACTGCTCCGGCCCTCAGCCTCCTGGCCCCAAAAATGACCCTGGCAGGGACCGAGGGCTCAGGCTGGTGCCTCTGCCACATCCCGGTGCCTGCTAAGCGTGGCCTGCAGCAAGCCCCAACAGCTCCACATCCCAGACTGGCCCGCCCACCACACCTGCTGCTTCCACTGCCCGCCACCCTCCTGGACAGCTGCCAGCAACAGTGTCCTCCCTGTCCTGCTGCCGCCCCAGCCTGCCCTCCCCTTGGGGCATGAGGGATGGCTCGGATCTTGTGGCTTTCCTCCTGGACATGCGGACTTCCTGCTACCCTTAGGTCAAGTTCGAAATCATCTAGGTGTTCCTGCCCTCCCGTCCCTCCCTCATACTAACCACTTCCTGGGGACCACCACAGGGTGGGCACTGACCTGGTAGGTGAAGTGCTGGGTTGAGATGCCTGGTGGCCGACTCTTAATGGCCACTTGGATTGGCCCCACAGTGCCGTCGGGGGCGGGAGATGTCACACACACAATCCTGGGGAGTGAAGGCTCAGTAGCTGCTTAGGGCTCCTGTGGGCTGGGCCCTTCCCTGATGTCCAGCTATGGGTCCCCTGCAAGTCACTGCCCAGAGCCCACCCCCTCTACCCCCGTCCCTGCCAGCTCCCCTCCTCTCCCCTCCCCTGGCTCATCTTCCTTTGGCACATCTGACCCGGACCTACATTTTTTTTTTTTTTGAGGAAGATTAGCCCTGAGCTGACATCTGCTGCCAATCCTCCTCTTTTTGCTGAGGAAGACTGGCCCTGAGCTAACATCCGTGCCCATCTCCTCTACTTTATATGTGGGACGCCTACCACAGCATGGCGTGCCAAGCGGTGCCATGTCCACACCCGGGATCCAAACTGACGAACCCCGGGCCGTTGAAGCGGAACGTGTGCACTTAACCGCTGTGCCACCGGGCTGGCCCCAAGAGCCCACATTTCTTGGCTGCAAGCCTCCCTTCTCTCTGGGTGGCCAGTCTCTAAGGGCCTCCCTAGGAGGTGGGCCCTCCACCCCAGCCTCCAGGATGCCTCACCGGGCAGAGGTGCGGTAGAGAGAGGGGTTGGGGCTGCAGGGCCGGCCAGCCACGCTCACGGCATCCTGTACATCTGCAAAGTCCCGGCCCAGGTTGGAGCCCAGGATGGTGAGGGCCAAGCCACCCTCAGGGGGGCCAGTCAGGGGCTCAATCTGTGGCAGGGAAGGATGGCGATGAGATTCCCCCAAACCCACACCCACTCTGCAGCAGGGGTATCCAGCCAGCCAACCAGCCTGAGGTGGGACAGAGCTGCTAGGGTGAGGCTGGTACATGGGGGAGGGGGAGGGGGCAGAGACTGGCATGGGTGCTGGGGGCTCACCATGTCAATGCTGGGCGTGGGACACAGCAGCTCCACAGCCTCAGGTGGGCACAGTGGCCCGTAGCGACAGGTGGGCTGGCCATGGCTGCACCATAAGCAGCCCAGGCTTCCGTTGGCTGCCTGGCAGTGGCTACAGTCGGGGTGGCCCACAGCGCAGTCATACAGGGTCACTAGAGAAGGTCAGGCAGCACACTGAGGCCCCTCCCCTCTGCCGTGCACCCTGCCCCGCCTGCCCTCCGGCCCCCCGCCTCACCATGAAGAGTGCGGGCATTGTCCAGCCGCTGGCCTTCACCCCGGGTGACATAGATGGGCACCGGGAGCTCCCGCTGGGCCATGGAGGGGTGAAACTGTGGGTGGGGGGGGCGGGGGGTCAGGCCACTCCTCCCAGAATGGGCGTCCTTGTTCGTTGCCCACATCTCCCACCAGACTGCAAGCTCAGGGCCTGCACAGAGGCCTCGTGGGTGACAACAGGATGAGGAGGGTGAGCCCCTGAGTGCCTGGGACAAGCTGGGAGGCAAGGGGCATGTGGGGGGCATCTGAGGGCTGCAGAAGGCATCCAGTGGCAGGTGAGGCCGTGGAGCGGTGGCCCACCTGCTGGGCCTGGCAGTAGATGAGGCCCGCATCTCCAGGCATCTCTTCCAGGGAGGCTGGCAGCCTCTGCAGTTCTCCTGGTAGTTCCAGCCAGCAGTGGTAGGAGGCAGGCAGGCCCTGGGGGTGGACACTGTCAGGATCCTGGACACTGTCAGCCACCCTTCTGCTAACCCCGTCCTCTGCCCACCGGACTGCTCACTCGGAAGTGTTGAAGGTTCCACACACGCAGGGCCAAACGGCTCTCCCAACCCACAGGCACCAGGAGGGGACCTGCTAGGCCTTCGACCCAGGGACAAGCCCCTGGGCCACGCACCTGGACGTCCACCTGGGGAAAGGAGACCCCTTAGCCCTTCAGAAGTTGAGGGGCCTGGGCAGGACATACGGGGGGCCAGGTCTGCAGTGGCAGTGAAGGTGCTGGACTGGCTGCTGGGCGAGCAGTGGGGGGCCCAGCAGTGGAGGGAGCCCACCCACCTCCTGGGCACTGTAGATGGTCCTCTCACCCTCCGGGCAGTGCTCCCCGTGCACACAGCGGCTGCTCTGGGGGCACCAGTGGCACCGCCAGAGGCTGCTCACACAAGCACGACACCTAGAGGGGCAGGGGGCTGCTCAGGCTGGGCACCATCTGGTGTCACCACCCCTACCCAGCAGCCAGGCCTGGCACTCACGGGGCAGCCACCTCCAAGGCCTGCACGGCACTGCAGTCGTAGAAGGAGAAGTTGGTGACAGCTACGGCCACATCCTCAAACATCAGGGCCAGGGGCAAGGTGACATGGTCTGGGAGGGGATGGTGGTGGCAAGGAAGGTCATGTAGCTCCTGCTTCTCCAGTTCCTGCCCCAGCCCCCGACCTCAGGGGTCCCTTACCTGTGCCTGGAGGGTTAAGCGGCAGCTGGTCTTGGGGAGGGGTGACACAGGCCACGTGGGGCCCTTCCACATGAGCCAAGCTATCATAGTCCCCAAAGGCACAATGGAAGTATTCATCCATGGTCAGGGTGGGCAGCCGGGGGACAGACAAGGTGACCTGGGAGATGGGCGAGGAAAACGGAGTAGGCAGGGGCTTCTCAGGGGGCCCACCTCTCCAAGGGAGGTGGAGCCAGGGCAGATGGGGTGGGAGCAGAGGCATTGCGAGAGGAGGATGGGGGCAGCCCCACAGCCAGGCCGTGGCAGGCACCTCACCTGGCCCTGCTCTTGGCGGGGGTGGTGGGCCGGCAGCAGGCTCTGGACGTGCAGGCAGTGGCTGTCCTCCTCATAGCTCCACAGCCACTGGTTTGGCTGGGATGCCCGCCCGCATTGGCCCTTGCGGGTACACCTGCGGGGCAGGGGCCCATCAGGTCAGCACATGGGTCTCAGGCTCCCCAGGGTGACTGGCAGCAAGGGGGTTGATTGGGAGGATGACCCAGCTGGAGTGCAATCAGCAGGAAGGGGCCAAGCACACAGGGCTTCGCCGCAAATGCACGGGCTTTGGTCTTGACTGTGACCGAGTGTGGCGCTGCTGCTGCGGATCTGACTTAGGGTTGCCATAAGGGATTCCTGGGGCTGCCATGTGGAGCCTTGCCTGGAGGGGAGCTGGAGCAGGCCAGGGGACAGCTGGGAGAAGTGACAGAGGCCTGGCCCAGGGTAGGGTTGGGGGAATGAGAAGTATTGGGAAAGGGGTGCCGACCAGATTCCTGGTTTGGCAGGCTGGGGCAGGATGGGGGCACTCAGCAATGGCCCACGTCTCCACCTCAGGGAGCCAAGCTGGCCTCCTGGCATGCCTGGAGCTGCTTTGGGGTCCTGCGCTCACCTGCCCTGGAGGGTGCACCAGCCGCACAGCGGGTCCCGGGCTTGGAGGCAGCTGGTGCAGTCAGGGAACTGGGGGCAGGCTGCCACTGATACCCGGTCCACCTGGACAGGGAGCACAGGAGAGAGGTGGTAGAGGCCAGGACTCGGGCTTTGTGGGCCTGGCCTCCCTGGGACAGTCCTCACCTGCTGGGCGGTGAGGACATAGAGGTGGCTGCCGCTGCTGTCCACCAGCAGGTCCGGGCTGATGGCTGAGCCTGGAGGCCCCACTTGCTGGGAGTGGTACACCTGGCCTTGAGAGCCATTGAGAAAGACCTGGGGGGATGACAAGGACAGAGCTGGGCTCTCAAGACAGCCACAGGCTGACAGTGCAGGCACATGCTCTCTTCTTGGCTGGGGCTTCCAGGGAACACCCTATCTCCCAGAGCCAGCTCCCCTGCCTTCCAGACCAGGGAGGCAGGAAGTGTGGAGGAAGGAGTTTGCCCCGGAGAGACTTCTGGGGCCAGGCTGGCTCTGAGGACCAGGTACTGCCCGCCCCACCCCCACCTTGACTGTCGGGCTCTATCGGCTGGAGAAGTTGGGGCTGCTCAGGAGGCTCTTGGGCAGTCATCCTAAGCCATGCATCTGGGAGTCAGACCAGGAAGGGGCACCCAGCCAGCTATCAGTGTGTGGCATGGCCTTCTGACCTGCCAGCAGGACACAGGCCGAGAGGCAGAAGGCACCTGGGGCTTCCCTGAGCAGGGCTGGGGCACACCCAATCAGGCCTCGCAGTGTAGTGGCTGTGGGGCCAGGGGGCCGGTGGTAGGGTAGCCCCTTCTTTGTCAGGCCCTCACCTTATGCAGCTGGCCTTGGGTGTCCCCCAGGAAGGCTATCGTATGCCCATCCGCCTGGAGGGCTGTGACGGCGCTGACGGGCTGCCCGAGCTGCAGCAGAGGCTCAGCCTCCAGGGGCTGGCGGCCAGCGATGGGGCTGGGGGTGTGCTCATCGCCACAGGGGTACGACTCGGGGGAGTCCTGGGCGGGCAGGGAAGGGAGATCAGTTCCCAGAAGAGGCAGGAGGTACTTTCCTGGGGCCCAGAGCGACAGTCGGAGGAGGAAGGCCGGGGAGCCAGTAAGAAGAGAGCAAGGCAGGCTGAAGGGCAGGGCCAGGGAGCTCTGGGGACCTGGGGCAGAGTGATCAGGCCCTGATCCCCGTGACAGGGCAAGCCCACAGCGCGGAGAGGGAGAAAGATTAAAAGAAACAGGCCAAGAGCGGCTAGGAGGCTTGAAGACTGTGCTGGCCCCTCCTTGACCTCCTCTAACCAAGAGGTGGCGGGCAACTGTTATGGGAGAGCGTCCAGCCACCTACACCCCAGGACCACATGTGGCAGCCCCCGTCCTGGGCTGAGAGATGTCACAGGTCCCCGGAGGGACAGGGATGGAGAAGCAGGCCAGGCAAGACGAGGCAGCGAGAGAAGGCCAGAGCCGCCGCCAGGAAGTGGTGCACAAGGGCCGAGAGGGCAGGTATGCAGCCTGGGGCCCAGCCACTCACAGGGGGCAGGGTGACGCAGCGCGATGTGACTCCGTACTCCACGGTGGCTTCCTCCGTGCCGCTGGGGCCCCGGCCACCGGCCGTGTAGCAGAGGCGCCGGGCCTGCTCCATGCTCCCGTCCAGCTCTGCCAGGGGAAAGGCGCACAGGGCCGCCTGGGCCCCCCTCGGGCCCGCGGCAAAGGCCCCTAGCAAGGTGCCCGGGGCAAGGAAGGCAGCCTGGACGAGGCCCTGGCCCCGGCAGGCGAGGGGTACCTCCACATAGGAGTAAAGGTTGACATCCCCAAGACAGACTCGGGCCACGTAGGAGCGGTACTCGGCCTGCGCCCGGGCCCCGCGGCGGCGGAAGACGAAGTAGGCGGAGTGGCCATCGGCGAAGGCGCCCACGTAGCTGTTGTTGTAGTCAGAGAAGTCGCCCACCACGAGGCGGCCCAGGCCCTCGCTGGAGAAGGGCTGCGGCCCGGCCAGCTGGCGCACGGTCAGGGGCGGCACCCCTCCCGACAGCTTTCCTGCCAGGCCTCTGGCCACCAGCAGGAGGTCCCGGCCTGGTGTGGGCACCACCAGGCCCACCGTGGCCACCCCCAGGGCATTGGCGGCCACGAACTGCCCGTCGCCGGGGTCCTCGGCCTGGTACAGCACCTCGGCCACGTCCCCGAGGCGCCGCTTCTCGCACACGCCCTGCCGCACCTGCCCGCAGGCCACCAGTTCCTGCGCCCTGCTGCTCACCAGCAGCAGCTGGTTGGCGTTGTCCGTGAGCCGGGCCTGCGGGCATTCGGCCGGGTCACGGAAAGGCACGCAGTCGGGACTGTCGAAGACAGGGCCGGTGACAGCCACTGCCTCGAGCTGCAGCACGGGGCTGAGCTGGAAGAGGCGGTTCACGGCACCCACGTAGAGCGTGCCGCGGCCCGGTGCCAGCGCCAGGCGGTTGAAGGTGGTGTTGGGCGCAGAGAAGCGATGGGCCTGAGTGGGGTGCGGTGGGCACAGCAGCAGCAGCAGCAGCAGCACGAGCAGGCGGGCGCCGGAAGGAGGCCCAGGAGCCATGGCGGGGGCCTGGGGGAAAGCCAAGCTGCCGGAGGCCTGGCGGGCAGGAGCACGGCCACCCCACCGCGCCGGGCAGAACAAGAACAGAGAGGGTGGAGAGAGAGCGCCAGAGGGAGAGAAGAATCGAGAAGACAGACATAGAAAGGGAAGGTCCCTAGAGAAGCACAGAAAGGCAGAAAGCAAGGACACAGAAAGACAGAGGCTGGAGAGAAGCAAAGACAGAGAGGGACTGAGAGGAGGGCAGGATAGGGGCGGGCCGAGGCCACAAAGGCAGGCAGGTGATGGGGAGAGGAGAGGGGTGGGGAGCCCACAGACGAAGGGGAAGGTGCAGGAGCCCAGGGACATGGGTAAGTACACGGACATGGACCAGGATGTGAGAGAAGGAAGGTCGGTGGGAGCCACGTCTGAGGAGGGCCCTGTGCCCACTACCTAGACAAGAGAAATGACATGGAAGCAAGAGAGGGAGGCCACCGTGCACCCAAGGGGGACCCCCGCAGCACAAGGAGCAGCAAGGGCAAGGAGACCCCATCAGGGAAAGAAAACTTGCCCTGGGCAGCCAGGGCCACCAGCAAAGAGCGACCCTCGCCAGCAGGGAGAGGGAGTGGTGGAGAGAAGAGAGAGAGCCAAGGAGGAACTGAGGCAGCCAGAGAACTGTAGGCCGAGACATAGCTGGCCACTGCCACGGCCTGCCTCAAAGATGGCAAGGAGCGGGTGGCCAGAACCAGGGCAGAGCAGAAGAGGGTCAGATCGCAGAGGGCTGGGAGGGCCCCAGACTAAGTTGGGGCCAGGGGGTACTCCGGCCAGAGCAGGGGTTGGGGGAGAGCTGGGAGCCAGCCAGAGTGGGGACTGGGGGAGGCTGGGGCGGGGCACCAAGAGACAACACAGGGTGCAGGGCTGGGGGGAGGCCTGCCCCCTGCCCCATGGGGAGTGTTGATGTGGAGGGGGGTGAGAGAGAAAAGAGGCGGGAGTAAGAAGAAGACAGCCAGAAAGAGAGCTTGACTGGCAGGGGGGTGGGGGACCTTGAAAGAAAATCCTAGTGGGGAGCGGGGCATGGGCGCCCCTCTGCACCCATTTGGAGCCCTTTGGAGCCCAGACTGGAGGAAGCTCTCATGGGCCTGATGGGGGCCCGGGGCTGCATCTCCCCACCCCACCTCCCAGCCAGGAGCAGTTAGCAGCAGCCCCCACCCAACAGCCTCGGGCCCCAGCTGGCTGCCTAGGTGACCAGGCAAGAGAGCCACACAAAGAGAGACACCACACCAGGCAGAGCCCCGGGGCCTTGGCAGTCCCTCACCCGTCCCTCCTCCTGACCCTGGGCACAGAGCCACATCGAAGGGGACAGAAGCCAGGTCCTAAGTTGAGCTAGGGTCCCGCATAGCTGGGCAGGTGGGCACATGTCCCCCAGAAGCAGGTCCACTGTCACTCAGCGCCCTGCAGCCTGCCAGCAGCCTGCCAGCAGAGACGTATGCCTGGGCCCCAGCGGGCGGGGGCAGAGCTCCGAGGAAGGCCCCAAGCGAGCCCCTTATCGCAGGAACACAGACAGGAAGGTTGGGCCTAGCTCTGGGACGGGGCATTTCCTCTAGACTGGGATATCGGCAGCAGCGTCTGGGGAGTGGGGGTGAGGAGTAGAGGGACCGCAGCCGGGAGCTGCAGCACCTTGGAGCCCCATGCCCAGGCTCCCATGTGCTGTTTTACCTTCCCTGTCCCTCCAGGGACGTCTCTGGGGACAAGGGACCCAGGCACTTACCACCACGAAGGGGAGCAGCAGAGGGGTCTCCTGGGCGGCGTGGCACGGAGGGAGGCACATCTCCTCAGTTCAGCTGCCCCAGGGCAGTGGTGACGGGCACAAGGCGGCTGTGGAGGGCATTGTCCTGAGTGGGAGGGAGACAGTCAAGGCTCAGCCCCATTCATGCTGGCCCCGGGCTCCACCACAGCTGGCAGCTTTGTCAATAGTGGCTGGGCCAAGGCAGCCCTGCCTCCACCCCAACAATGGCCCCTTTGTCCAAGGCCCAGGCCAGGGACCCACTATCTGGTGCTCTCACCCCAACCCGGGCTGTTCTGGACAGGGGTCTCCCTGCCACTCCCCAGCCCCAGAAAGACATCCCCTGGGATCTGGGGACAAAGGGACAGAGTTTCATCCAGCCAGAAAAATGAGACCCACACAGTCAGCACTCCCCCCTCCCTGCCCCCGTGCCAGGCAGGCTGCTCCTCCCTGTGTCCCCCCGCCCCCGTCCCTGTGAAGGGCACAGGGTAGGCCCCGGAGCCCCCATGGGAGGATCAGGATGCTGAGCCCCTGCAATGCCAGCCTTATCCTTGGTAGCCCTGGTGCCTTGGCTGAAGTGCCAGTCCTGGCCCTCAATGCCTGCCTTTGTCCAGGCTGGGGGCAGGGGAGATGCTGACAAAGGCAGCCCGTCCAGGAGACCTTCTCCCCCCCACATCCCTCACCCTCTTCGGCCTGGAATAAGACTGGCCAGAGAGCGAGCGATGGGACTGTCCCCATCTAGCCCCACCCTGGGGGACTGACAAACTCACGCCAGGTACAGCAGGGTGGTAGTGGGCAGTGCCAGCGGAGGATACTGCTGGAGGGGGCTGAGGCAAAGAGGATGCACCAGAGGAGGTGGGGGTCATGGTCCCCAGGAACCCAGCCCTTTCCCTTGGGCATGGCAACTGTTTGCCGGCTGTCCCCCTCCATCTCCCCGAGGGAAACATCATCCCAGGATGGACCTAGACTCCCTCCATGCATGGGGTGGGGTAGCGGGTGGGGAAGAGAGTGGAGGCTGGCAGCTGGCTCCCCTGTCACCCTCATAGGGCACCAGCTGCACACCTAGCTGGCAGAGCTAGAGCCCTGGCCTGTGGCAGAGTGGCAGGTACGCTCCGGTTGGGGTCCCCGCCTTCTCTACGGGGCATGGCAGAAGCAGGCTCCAGGGTGAGGTGGCAGCAGTGGGGCTTGCTGCCACCTGGCTGGGCTGGTTGGGTGGCTGTGGGGGCAGGGAGCCAGACGGGCCACCTCCCTACCTTGTGCCCTGCCTCTGGCTGGCACTAGCTCTTCCATTTTGGGGCAGAAGCCCAGGGCCCTAACGCCCAGCTCCAGGGCTACTCCATGGAGGGTCACCATGCCTCCAGGCATTAGGAGGTGTCATCTCATGGCTGGGACTGGCCCCTGAGGGACTTTGCTCCATCCAGGCTAGTCGGCCCTGAGGACCCCTGGGTTCTCCCGGGCCCCAGCACACCCTGAGGTGGCACCCCCCAACCCGGCGGCCCCCGTACCCCATGCCCTCACCAGCCTCAGCTCCTGCCTACCTGGGCAGACCGCGGCAGCAGCCAAGGAGCAGCTGGCGGTGCCAGGAGTGCGTCCCAGCAGAGTCCCGGCCTCCCTCCCCACAATGCAATCGCGCCCAGCCCGACTCATCCGGCCGGCCCAGCGGGGCAGCCCAGCCCCTCCCTGCCCCTTTGCCCAACGGCACTAGGCAGGGCGCTACTGCCCTCTGCTGGCCTTGGCAGGCACCTGGCTGGAGCAGGTGTGGGTGGGCAGGTGGGCTTTCTATAACCTTCCACCAAGCGCCTACTGGGTGCCAGGCTTGAGCCTGGCAGTGCTGCTGTTCAGAGACAAAGCCCACCGCCACCTGCCCGAAGACTCTCCTGGGTCTTAGGGGCAGAACTACCTGCCAACAGATGAGGCCCCCCTGCCAGGAGAGCCCATCTCTGGAGGGCACTGTGGGGCACCAAGGAGGGAGAATCAAGTCTAGGGGTGCTCAGGGCATCAGGGAGAGCTTCGCAGAGGAAGCGAGGGTTACGCATGCCTTGAACCACACAGTGCCACTACTGCTGCTGCTACTGCCGTCGTCCTGACACACCGGGGGCCGGTCTAAGTGCTCCGTGCATGTTAACTCGTTCAGTCCTGCGGGTGATGCGTCCGCAGGGTGTTTCCCACTGCCTGGAGCACAAGGGTGCTCAAGATGGGCCTTCAGGGTGCAGAGGGCAGCAAATCAGGGAGAACTTGGACTTACCTGGCCATGGCCTTGCAGACAGCTGTGCATTTGGATGGGGACAAACTGGTAGCCCTGGGGTGGAGAAGGTGGGGAAGCCTGGACCAGGGGTGGCCGTGGGCGTGGAGCGAGGAGGATGCATTCCAGACATGTTCTGGGGGCAGAACCCTGGAGACTTTGTGTTGGCTGGAGTGCAGACGGCAAAGGCGGGAGAACCCTGCTGGGGCGTCACTCCCCACGGGGTGGGCAGTGAAGGGGAGGACGACGGGAGGACTGACGGGCCCACAAGGCAGGAGGAGACGGCCACTGGAGCTGTTGGGGTCTTGGTGGGAAAAGCTCAGCTCGTGGTGACTTGAGCACTGGGGGTGGGGAGTGCGTCACTAGAGGGGACTTGATGGGGGGAGGCTCTCTGAACAATAGGACTGGAAGGACTTCCCTCAGCATCTGCCAGAGCCAGCCTGGCCTCTCCCCACACCCTGTCCTTCCTCCCACCCCTACTCCTAATGCACACATCTATGTCCTTAGCGGCCTTAGGAAAGACAGACATCTTCAATCTCAGCATTGGGAACATTTTTCCTACCTTTCTGCGGAAGAAAATAAATCTGCCACCAGGCAACATAATTTTTTTGGGGGGGGTTGTAGCTCTTTGTTGTTGTTGTTAAATTTTTATTGAGTTTATGATAGTTTACAATCTTGTGCAATTTCAGTTGTACATTATTGTTTGTCAGTCGTGTTGTAGGTGCACCACTTCACCCTTTGTGCCCACCCCCACCCCCCTTTTCCCCTGGTAGCCACTAAACTGTTCTCTTTGTCTACATGTTTAAATTCCTCATATGAGTGGAGTCATACAGAGATCGTCCTTCTCTGTCTGGCTTATTTCACTCAACATAATACCCTCAAGGTCTATCCATGTTGTTGTGAATGGGACGATTTTATTCTTTTTTACGGCTGAGTAGTATTCCATTGTATATATATATATATATCACATCTTCTTTATCCATTCATCAGTTGATGGGCACTTAGGTTGCTTCCACGTCTTGGCTATTGTAAATAATGCTGCAATGAACATAGGGGTGCATGGGACTTTTGGAATTGCTGACTTCAAGCTCTTTGGATAGATACCCAGTAGTGGGATGGCTGGGTCATATGGTATTTCTATTTTTAATTTTTTGAGAAATCTCCATACTGTTTTCCATAGTGGCTGCACCAGTTTGCACTCCCACCAGCAGCGTATGAGGGCTCCTTTTTCTCCACAACCTCTCCAACATTTGTCACTCTTTGTTTTGGTTATTTTTGTCATTCTAATGGGCGTAAGGTGATGTCTTAGTGTGGTTTTGATTTGCATTTCCCTCATGATCAGTGATGACGAACATCTTTTCATGTGCCTATTGGCCATCCGTATATCTTCCTTGGAGAAATGTCTGTTCATGTCCCCTTCCCATTTTTTGATCAGGTTGTTTGATTTTTTGTTGTTGAGCTGTGTGAATTCTTTATATGTTATGGATATTAAGCCTTTGTCGGATATATGACTTGCAAATATTTTTTCCCAGTTAGTAGGTTGTTTTTTGTTTCAATCCTGTTTTCCCTTGCCTTGAAGAAGCTCTTTAGTCTGATGAAGTCCCATTTGTTTATTCTTTCTATTGTTTCCCTTCTCTGAGAAGGCATGGTGTCTGAAAAGATCCTTTTAATACTGATGTCAAAGAGTGTACTGCCTACATTTTCTTCTAGAAGCCTTATGGTTTCAGGTCTTACCTTTAGGTCTTTGATCCATTTTGAGTTTATTTTTGTGAATGGTGAAAAAGAATGGTCAATTTTCATTCTTTTACATCTGGCTTTCCAGTTTTCCCGGCAACATTTGTTGAAAAGACTTTCTTTTCTCCATTGTAGGCCCTCAGCTCCTTTGTCGAAGATTAGCTGTCCATAGATGTGTGGTTTTATCTCTGGGCTTTCAATTCTGTTCCATTGATCTGTGCACCTGTTTTTGTACCAGTACCATGCTGTTTTGATCACTGTAGCTTTATAGTATGTTTTGAAATCGGGGATTGTGATGCCTCCGGCTTTGTTCTTTTTTCTCAGGATTGCTTTAGCAATTCGGGGTCTTTTGTTGCCCCATATGAATTTTAGGATTCTTTGTTCAATTTCTGTAAAGAATGTCATTGGGATTCTGATTGGGATTGCGTAGAATCTGTAGATTGCTTTAGGTAGTATGGACATTTTAACTATGTTTATTCTTCCAATGCATGTGCATGGAATGTCTTTCCATCTCTTTATGTCGTCATCAATTTCTTTCAAGAAAGTCTTGTAGTTTTCATTGTATAGATCTTTCACTTCCTTGGTTAAATTTATCCTAAGGTATTTTATTCTTTTCGTTGCAATTGTGAATGGGATTGAGTTCTTTTAGTTTCCCTTTTAAGTTTAAGTTCCAGGGAAAACTCTTTTGGGATTTTGTTTTGAAGGGGTAAATGGGGGATTTTGTTGAATTTTGAATCACTTTGGAGACTAGCCATCTCTAAAATATTGAGTTTCCCCATCTATGAGCATAGTGTATCTCCATTTATTAAGATCTTTTCAGGGGCCGGCCCCGTGGCCAAAGGGTTAAGTTCACGTGCTCCGCTATGGTGGCCCAGGGTTTCGCTGGTTTGGATCCTGGGCGGGGACATAGCACCACACATCAGGCCACGTTGAGGCGGTGTCCCACATACCACAACTAGAAGGACCCACAACTAAAATATACAACTATATACTGGGGGGATTTGGGGAGAAAAAGAAGGAAAAAAAAAAGATTGGCAAGGGGCTGGCCCCGTGGCTGAGTGGTTAAGTTCGCGTGCTCCGCTGCAGGCGGCCCAGTGTTTCGTTGGTTTGAATCCTGGGCGCGGACATGGTACTGCTCATCAGACCACGCTGAGGCAGCGTCTCACATGCCACAACTAGAAGGACCCACAACAAAGAATATACAACTATGTACCGGGGGGCTTTGGGGAGAAAAAGGAAAAAATAAAATCTTAAAAAAAAAAAAAAAAAGATTGGCAACAGTTGCTAGCTCAGGTGCCAATCTTTAAAAAAAAAAAAAAGATCTTTTCAATACATTTTTCCTAACGGACTTGCACATCATTTGTTAGATTTATTACTAGGGACTTGCTTTTTTATGCTATTATAAATGCTGTCTTCTTTTTAATTTACTTTTGATTGTGTTGCTGGTATATAGAAACACAATTGACTTTCATGTATTGATTTCATGTCAAGCAACCTTGTAAACTCTTATCTTAAGTCTAATAATTCTTTTTGGATTCCTTTTGTGGCTTCTTTTTGGTTTTCTACTTACACAATCATGTCATCTGCCAGTAATGACTGTTTTGCTTTTTCTTTTCCAGTCCTTTTAACTACAGTTTCCTTTACTCACTTTACTTCCCTGGACAGTATAGCGTTGAATGGAAGCACAGGGAATGTTCTCAATGTTTAATCATTGTTGGGTAGACACCGTTATGAAATTAAGGAAGTTCCCTTCCAGTCCTAGTGCCATAGGTTGTCTCTTCACTCTGTTGATTGTGTACTTTGATGCACAGAAGTTTGGAAGTTTCACATAGTCCATTCGTCTACTTTTGCTTTCATTGCCTGTGCTTTTGGTGTTGTTTCCAAGTCATTGCCAAGGCCAATGTCATGAAGCTTTTCCCCTGTTTTCTTGTGGAGTTTTATGGTTTTAGGTCTTACATTTAGTTATTTAATTCATTTTGAGTTGATCTTTGTGTATGGTGTAAGATAAGGGTTGAACTTCATTCTTTTGCATGTGGGTCTCCGGTTCCCAACACCGTTTGTTGAAGAGAATGTCCTTTCCCCGCTGAATGGTCTTGGCAGCTCTGTTAGAGACCAGTTGACCGTGTATGTGAGGCTCTATTTCTGGGCTCTCTGTTCTGTTCCATTGGTCTATTCGTCTGTCTTTAAGCCAGCACCACACTGTTTTGATTCCTGTAGCTTTGTGGTATGTTTTGAAATCAGGACGTGTGAGTCCTCCAAATTTATTCTTTTTCAGAATTGTTTTGGCTATTTGGGGTTCCTTGAGATTTTGTATAAATTTTAGGTTGAATTTTTCGATTTTGAGTCAGTTTTTGATAAGGAATATTTTTCTAGAAACATGCCCATTTCATCAAATTTTCAAATTTATTAGCATAAAATCTTTTGGTTTTGTTTTATCATTATGAAATTTGGTAGGTCAAAACTAGATGAAATTGCTTAATATTCAGCTATTTTTGACCTGTACAAATGGATGTTTCATCTTATTCAATCTAATACATACAAAAGGGTACATACCACTTCATTATATGAATTGTTTAGAGGATGGTGATAAAGTGCTTCCCACATGTCCCCACTGTCAGCTGGAGGACAGCATTCCCACCTACCCTCTTCCTCCCTTGACAGAGGCAACCACTATTCCCAAATATGAATGATCCCTAAATGATACATTATTTCGTTTTGTATTTTTGAGCTTCATATAAATAGAATCATACTGGATGTGTTTTTCTGTAACTTGTTGCTTGCATTCCATGTTACGTTGTGATGGACATCCAAGTTGATGCATATAACCGTAGCTTATTCATTTTTATTGCTGAATAGTTTTCCGTCCTGTGACTCTAGCATAGTTCGCTTATTCTGCTGTTAACGGACACTTGGGTTGTTCTTGGCTTTTGCCTATTATAAACAGTGCTGCTGTGCAGGACTTGTACGTGTAATCTGGTGTATTTGTGAAAGACCACCCCCACAGCGTGCCCAGGCCTGACGTGGTGGGTCATAAACACGCCCGGCTTCACGTCTGCTGGATACTGCCAAACTGTCTTCCAAAGTGCTTGTAGCGGTGCACCCGGCAGGAAAGGGGCTCTCGAGACTCTGCATCGCTTCCAGCGCTGCCAAGTATTGTCGGACTTTTGAATTTCTGCCAACTAGTGAAAATAAAAGGCTGTTTCACCGTGGCTTTCCTTTGCGTTTTCACAGACCTTTTGTTCTAAGACACCAGAGAGTAAAATCTGGTCTTCTGCACGAGGTGGGGCAAAGATGTGAGAATCTAGCAGCTTCTTTATGTAGATATTCCTGAAATATACTTGATCTAGTAGCTGCTTATAGAGACTTTCAATCGGTCCTCCTGTTCCCCACCCCCACCATGCAGACCCACACTTTTTCTCCTGAGGTATCTGCTGCCTCCACTTCTTGTGCAAACCAGCCCCTGCCGCTGGCTGCCTCCCTCTGCTGTGGGAAACGTTTGCTCTTGTCTCCTAAGTCAGTGATTACTCCTCCACCTGTTTTCCGGCCTCCAAAATTTTCTTGGTAGGTACTCCTCTCATTTTCTGTGGGGAATTCATTCCTTTTTACCTTTGTCATCCCCTTCCTGTCATTTGCGTGGTGTTTTGAGAAACCAGGGCTCCCCAGGCGCCTGGCCAGCCGGCTCCCGCGCTGTCTGCAAGGGCTCTGGTCACCATGGCTACCGCCCTCTTCTCTCTCCTTTCGTTCTTGCCAGACCCTTCAAAGAACCAACTTTGGGGTTTATCGGTCTTTCTTTTTTCCATTTCATTAATTTCTGCTGCCTGTGCTATTTCCTTCCTTCTACATTCTTCGGGTTTATTCTGCTGGGATTTTTCTCACCTCCTCAGGTGGTGCTCGTCTCTTTCGCTGTCTGGCTGTCCATTTCCTCCTGAGGACCGCAGGAGCTGCATCCCGCAAGTTTTCATATGTAGTGTTTTCATTGTTGCTCAGTTCTGTTTTTAGATTTTCGTTAGAGTTCTTCTTGGGCCAATCAATTATTTGAAAGTGTATCTTTAAATTTAAATTTGTAAATTGAAATTTCCAAACAGATGGGAGGACTTAATTTTAGTTTTATTGTTGATTTATGATTTTATTCTATAGCAGTTTGAGAACATGATCTGCACGATACCAATTCTTTTTTTTTCAAAGATTTTATTTTTCCTTTTTCTCCCCAAAGCCCCCCAGTACATAGTTGTATATTCTTTGTTGTGGGTCCTTCTAGTTGTGGCATGTGGGACGCTGCCTCAGCGTGGCCTGATGAGCGGTGCCATGTCCGTGCCCAGGATCCGAACCAGCAAAACCCTGGGCCGCCGAAGCAGAACGTGCGAACTTAACCACTTGGCCACGGGGCCGGTCCCCACGACACCAATTCTTTTGGTATTTGTTGAGATTTGTTTTGTGGCCTAGAACATGGTGAGTTTTAGTAATTCTTCAAAGTAAACTTGAGACAAATGTGTAGTCTCCAGTTTGGGGATGTCTGTTAAGCTTGTTCAATTTTTCCTATAGTCTTACTAGTTTCGTCTGCTTGAGCTACCAATTGCAGGGATAGGCAGTGTAATTTATTGTGGTGAATTTCCTAATTTATTAATTTTTCCTTTTACTGCTACTTTTTTCTTCTTCCTTTTTTTTTTTTGAGGCAGCTTAGCCCTGAGCTAGCATCTGCTGCCAATCCTCCTCTTTTTGCTGAGGGAGACTGGCCCTGAGCTAATATCCATGCCCATCTTCCTCTACTTTATATGTGGGAGGCCTGCCACAGCATGGCTTTTGCCAAGCAGTGCCATGTCCGCACCTGGGATCCGAACTGGCGAACCCCGGGACACTGAGAAGTGGAACGTGTGCACTTAACCGCTGCTCCACCGGGCTGGCCCTCTTTTCTTTTTTTTTTTTGAGGAAGATTAGCCTTGAGGTAACATCTGTTGCCAATCCTCTTTTTTTTTTTTTTTAACTTTTTATTAAGATTATGATAGTTTACAACCTTGTGAAATTTCAGTGGTACTTTATTGTTAGTCATGTTGTAGGTGCACCATTTCACCCTTTGTGCCCTCCCCCCACACCCCCTTTCCCCTGGTAACCACCAATCAGTTCTCTTTGTCTATATGTTTAACTTCCACCTATGAGTGGAGTCATACAGAGATTGTCTTTATCTTGTTTGTTTCACTTAACATAATACCCTCAATGTCCATCCATGTTGTTGTGAATGGGACGACTTTGTTCTTTTTTATGGCTGAGTAGTATTCCATTGTATATATATACCACATCTTCTTTATCCAGTCATCAGTTGATGGGCACCAAGGTTGCTTCCACATCTTGGCTATTGTGAATAATGCTGCAATGGACATAGGGGTGCATGGGACTTTTGGGATTGCTGACTTCAAGCTCTTTGGATAGATACCTGGTAGTGGGATGGCTGGGTCATATGGTATTTCTATTTTTAATTTTTTGAGAAATCTCCATACTGTTTTCCATAGTGGCTGCACCAGTTTGCACTCCCACCAGCAGTGTATGAGGGTTCCTTTTTCTCCACAACCTCTCCAACATTTGTCACTCTTGGTTTTGGATATTTTTGCCATTCTAACAGGTGTAAGGCGATACCTTAGGGTAGTTTTGATTTGCATTTCCCTGATGATTAGTGACGATGAGCATCTTTTCATTTGTCTATTGGCCATCTGTATATCTTCTTTGGAGAAATGTCTGTTCACGTCCCCTGCCCATTTTTTGATTGGGTTGTTTGATTTTTTGTTGTTGAGCTGTGTGAGTTCTTTATATATTATGGAAATTAACCCTTTGTCGGATAAATAACTTGTAAATATTTTTTCCTAGTTAGTGGGTTGTTTTTTTGTTTCAATCCTGTTTTCCCTTGCCTTCAAGAAGTTCTTTAGTCTGATGAAGCCCCATTTGTTTATTCTTTCTAATGTTTCCCTCGTCTGGGGAGTTATGGTGTCCGAAAAGATCCTTTTGATACTGATGTCAAAGAGTGCCAATCCTCCTCTTTTTGCTGAGGAAGACTGGCCCTGAGCTAACATCCGTGCCCATCTTCCTCTACTTTATATGTGAGACGCCTGCCACAGCATGGTTTGCCAAGTGGTGCCATGTCCACACCCGGGATGCTAACCGGTGAACCCTGGGCTGCCAGAGCAGAATGAGCACAGTTAACAGCTGTGCCACCGGGCTGGCCCCTACTTTTTTCTTTGATACACACTTGCTCTATCATTAGGCAGGTACACACACGTTCAGAAGGATTAACACTTCTGAAGGATCATTTCTCTAATCATCATTCAGTAATCTCTTTTATTCCAGATTTGTGGAATCATTTATAATGATTTGTGCCCTGAGGTCTACTGTGTCCAATATTAATTTCTCTCCACTAACTTCCTTTTGGACTGTATTCGCCTGGTATGTCTCTTTCCATCTAAATCAATTAGGGTTTAGTGGCAGACCACAGAACCATTCTAGCTATGTAAGTTTCAAAAAAAAAAACAAAAACAAAGGATTTATTATCAGGTAGGGACAACGTACACAACCTTGGCAAGAGATGGAGGAACAACTCCTAGCCCTTCAAACTGGCCACCTTTCCTGGGGTCAGAAACAAATCCTAATCTCAAAATTCAGAGAAATTGCAGTCTACCTCCCACCCCCGATGAGACCAAGTACCTCCTCCCCAGACTGTGCACGCACTGTCTTCCACCACCACCTGCCTCTCTGCAGCCGATGCCCCCTCGGAGGACTGCCAGCCAACAACTCTCGTCTGAGCTGCACACTTCTAGTGCCAACTGCTTACTCATCATTTTCGCTGGGCTGCAGGCCTGGGCCCAGCAAGTGCTAACTGGGCAGCACCTCCTCCCAGACCTGTCCCTCCTCCAGTGAAGGGTGTCATCACCCACCCGGCCACCCAAGCCAGAACCCAGGGGTCACCTTGACTTTTCCCCTCCCCTCCCCACAGAGTCTAATTCAACCCCCCCCCCCCGCCCCCACCATGACTGTTGACTTTCTTCTAATCTCTCTCTAATCCATCCGGGATTTCAGGCCTCAGCACATCTTGCCTGGGCCGCTTCAACTAGTCTGCTCACTCTTCTATGTCTCCATCTAGCACTTATCTATTAATCATTTCTCCATCATCTCTCATCTCTCTATTATCTCTCTCTATTATCTATCAATCATCTATCATCTTTCTCTAGCTTTCTATCATCAACCAACCAATCAATGTATCTGTCATCTATTATCTATTTTTTGAAGTGAAATTCACATAACAGAAAATTAACCCTTTTAAAGTGCACAATTCAGTGGCATTTAGTATATTCACAATATTGTACAACCATCACTTCTAGAGTTTCAGAACATTTTCATCACTCCAAAAGGAAGCCTTGTATCCATTAACTGGTCACTCCCCATTTCCCCCTCCCCGGCCCCTGGCACCCACCAGTCTGCTTTCTGTGCCTGTGGATTTGCGGCTTATGGACACCCACAGAAATGGGATCATATGGTACATGGCCTTTTGTGTCTGGCTTCTTCCACTGAGCGTCAAGTTTTCACGGTTCATGCACGTGGTAGCATGGATCAGAATTTCATTCTCGGGGCCGGCCCCGTGGCCGAGTGGTTAAGTTCGCGCGCTCCGATGCGGCGGCTCAGTGTTTCGTTGGTTCGAATCCTGGGCGCGGACATGGTACCACTCATCAAGCCATGCTGAGGCGGCATCCCCCATGCCACAGCTAGAAGGACCCACAACTAAGAATATACAACTATGTACTGGGGGCTTTCTGGGAGAAAAAGGAAAGATTAAAAAAATCTTGAGGGGCTGGCCCCGTGGCCGAGTGGTTAAGTTCGCGTGCTCTGCTGCAGGTGGCTCAGTGTTTCATCAGTTCGAATCCTGGGCGTGGACATGGCACTGCTCATCGAACCATGCTGAGGCAGCGTCCCACATGCCACAACTAGAAGGAACCACAACTGAGAATATACAACTATGTACTGGGGGGCTTTGGGGAGAAAAAGGAAAAAAATAAAAATCTGAAAAAAAAAAAACTTGAAAAAAAAGAGTTTCATTCTTTTTATAGCTGAATACTATTCCATCATATGGGGAGAGCAGTTGGTCTGTCCATTCTTCCATTGGTGGACATTCGAGTTGTTTCCCCTCTTTGGTCATCATCAATAGCACTGCTACAAACATTCACATATGAGTTTTTGATTGAACACCTGTTTTCAGTTCTCTTGGGTCTAAATCTGGGAGTGGAAGTGCTGGGTCATATAGGAACTCTATGCTTAGCTTTCGAGGACCCGCCACACTGTTCTCCACAATGACGGCTCCATTTCCATTCCTACCAGCTGTGTACGAGGGCCAAGCAGTGTGCTCTTGCTTCCCTCCAAACAACCCTCCACACAGCCTGCTTTGAGCATAACTCCATATTGCTTCCATTCTGCTAAGAACTCTTCAGTGGCTTCTCGTTGGCTCTGGAATAAGTCCAGGCTCCTTAGTGCAACCCCAGCCCCTTCCCCTGCACTCAGCATTGACATCCTGCATCTTGCTCCTGATTCACCCCTGGGCCTTTGCACAAGCGTTCCTTTCTCCTAGAAGGTCTAGAACCACTTCCTCGCCACTGCTTCTTGCTGGGCCCGGGTCAGGACTCTTCCTCCTCCACGTCCCCCCACCAGCCCACCTTGCTGCTCACGGTTTTTCCCACAGTATCTGTCTCGAAGCTCCTCATGCATGGAGCAGGCATCAGTCCCCTCCTCCTCACCCCAGCACCGGGCTCAGGCTTGGTGTAGAGTCCTAGTTGGGCTCAGCAAATAATTCTGTGTGATGTTGTTGCTGAATCTACCTCCCGACCGCCATGTCAGCCGGAGAATGTGCTGAGCTGCATCTTCTGGTGGGGGACATCTTCCGGTGGGAGACATCTTCTGGTGGGGGTTGGTAGCTGAGATTATTCCTTCCCCTCCAGGCAACCTGCTGCCCCTCTCCATCTCTCCCAGAAGCCCCACCAGACAAAGAGGCCGGGAGGCAGGACCATACTTTCCACAGAGGTTTTTACTGAGCGACTGAGGGAGGCTCCCTGGCCCGAGGGCTGGGGGCCCGGAAAGGCACTGCGGCGGCGGTGGGGTCTCCCTCCCCTATGGGGGCTGGCTTTGCAGAGACAGCTCCCCCAGCTGACCCGTCTTTGGCACTGAGCTGGGAACACCGGTGCCCTCACGCCTGGCAGTGCCAGCATCCATCTCTCGCTTCGGTTGGCCTGCCCAACCCCCGTCCCCCGTGGCAGCTGGCAGTGTAGACTGGTGGGGCGACGGCCGGCTGGGGGCTGCTTGAGAGGCTGGGCCACCCGTGGAAGGACCGCAACCCGGGCTGCCTCCCCTGCTGGCGGGTGCTCATGTTGGGAATCCAGATGGCTACTAATAGGTATCCAATAAATTAGCTTGAAGAAGGAGAGAAGGCTGGGGACCGAGAGGGACAGGGACAACATTCTTATCATCGTTCGCTAGGAAACGCTGCACAAGTCTTTCTCCTGGCGGGCAGAAGGGGCGCAGATGATGGGCCCTGTCTGGCCGTGGGTCCCGTTTGGCTGTTTCTATGGCAGGAAGGGCGTCCCATGGGACGGGAGCCTCTGCGGGCCACTTGGGTGGTGGCAATACAGGGATGGACCATGAGGTCTCCAAGGGACGGAAGAGGAGGGGATAATGGGGGACTTGTCTTAGGAGGGAGATGCCGCACAAATGCGGAGGCTTGGCCCAGACTGGCTGGCAGTGTGAGCTGGGGCTCACCCCCTCCCCTTGCCCCCTCCCCAAAGAGAAGAAAGGACTCAGCCACCCTGCCCAGGTCACAGTCACAGTGGGGCAGGGAAAGGGGCAGGGGTGGGGCAGGCAGCAGGGGAGGACCCTCCATGTCTACTTGCCAGAAGGCGGGGACATGGAGGGGCACTCGGAGTTGCTGGCAGTCCTCTAGGCAGGGAAGGCCGGTGGCCAGGAGGCCTCGGAGGAGGGAAAGGCATGCTGGGTGTGGGGGTGAGTGGGCAGGCGCTGCTGTGTCCTTCATGTGATCCGAGGGCTTGGGGAGGGGCAAGGGCTGAGAGCCAAGCCGCGGCCCTCTGTCAGGTGGTGGCGCCCTGGAGGCCTTGGCCCAGGATCTGGCAGAGCTCCTGGAGGCGCCGCTGCATCTTGGGAATGCCTGCCAGCTGCTGCTCAAGCCGCTGCTTCTCCTCGGTCAGGCTCAGGCGGGCGGCTGAGTCCAGCTTCTCGAACTTCCAGCCGCCCTCCCCATCGAACTGTAGCAAGTGTGTGTGGTACTTCCTGGGCCAGGAGAGGGACAGGGATGGAGGTGCAGAGGCCGTTCAGCAGGAGACGCTCGCCGGGCAGCCCAGGGCCCTCCAATGGCAGCACCGCCCCCTCCCTGGTTGCAAAGCCATAGGAGTGTCGAATGCAAGTGGGAAGGGGGGCACCTACCATAGGGAGGGTCGGTGGGTGATGGAAAGCAGGGCAATGCCTGCATCCTTGGCTGCCTGGAAGATCTTGCCTTCCACGTCAATGCTCACAGCACTGGTACATTCATCCAGGAGGGCATACTTGGGCCTTGGGGGTGAGAGCCGAGTGGGTGAGGCTGTGGACCCTCCATTGCTGATGCCCTGGCCAGGCCCCAGCCCCCTGGTGGGAACCCTGATCCATGCACTGATCCTATCTCCTTGTGGCCCAATCCCTGCTGGGCCTGGAGCAGAGTGAGGCCTCCTAATGGTGCGGCCTCCCCCTGAAGGAGGCCCGGGGAGCAAGCACACTAAGCAGGCTCCTGGGTGGTCCCACGCAGCCCTCGGGGAGCGCCCAGGCTGCCCCTTTGTCTCTGCCACTGGCTCAGAGGGCTCCCAGGGCCTGCGGGAGCCTGACCACACAGGACAGCATGGCTCACCTGTGGTAGAACATGCGGGCCATGCCGATTCTCTGCTTCTCGCCCCCCGACAGAACGTCCTTCCAGTCACATGTGGCCTCCCAACCTGGGCAGGGGACAAGTGGGTTCTGTTCAATTCAACAAGGACTAGCAGCGTCTGCAGAGGGCCCAGCCCAGGCCCAGGCGCAGCGGGCATGATGTGCACTGTGGGCAGGCCTGGGGTCACTCAGGAGGGGCTGGGGAGCCCAGTGAGAGTGGCAGATGGCAGCACATTTGACCCCGGAGAAGGCTGTCTGCTGGGTGCGTGTGCTCTGAGTACACTAATGTCTGCAGGTGCTACCTCAACAGTCAAGAAAGGGTCGGGACCAGAATTGTGCCCCTCCAAAAAAGGTATCTGGGTGTCCTACCCCCCAGGACCTCAGAATGTGACCTTATTTGGAGACAGGGTCTTCACAGAGGTGACGAAGTTGAAGTGCGGTGGTTAGGGTGGGCCCTAATCTAATCTGACAGATGTCCTTTAAAAAGGGGACATGTGGACACACAGACACACACAGAGGGGAGACGATGAGAAGACAGGGAGAAGACAGCCGTCTACAAGCCAAGGAGAGAGGCCTGGAACGCATCCTTCCCTCAGCCCTCAAAAGGAGCCAACCCTGCCCGCGCCTTGATCTCGGACTTCTGGCCTCCGGAACTGGCAGACGGTCCGTTTCTGTTGTTTGAGGCGCCCGGTCTGTGGTGCCTCGTCACAGCAGCCCCAGCAAACTCACACAGGACCTAACGGGATGCTGAGGCCCCAGCCAATGCTTCTGTCAGTGGGCAGCAGCTGGGCTCAGCAGAGCCCCAAGGACAACTGGAGTGGTCTCTCCAGAAGGCTTCTCACCCATAGGGGCCAGGCCTTTGTGTCACCACGTGGTGCCAGTGCCTCAGCAGGCTACTTGAACAAGCGGGTGATTCACCAGAAAGGCTCCGCGTGGGGCCGGCCCGGTGGTGCAGCAGTTAAGTGCGCACGTTCCGCTTTGGTGGCCCAGGGTTCGCTGGTTCGGATTGCAGGTGCGGACATGGCACCGCTTGGCACGCCATGCTGTGGTAGGCGTCCCACATATAAAGGAGAGGAAGATGGGCACGGATGTTAGCTCAGGGCCAGTCTTCCTCAGCAAAAAAGAGGATTGGCAGCAGATGTTAGCTCAGGGCTAATCTTCCTCAAAAAAAAGAAAGAAAGAAAGGCTCCTTGCCTCCTCCCTCCACTCTGCCTTCCCACAGGCCTAGAAGTTTTGGCAGGACACACGGACACCCACAAAAAAGACTACACTCCCTAGCTCACCTTGAGGTGAGGTGTGACCATATGACCGAACTCTGGCCAACGGGGTATAAGCGTAAGTGTTACACATGTGGCAGTTTCTGGAACTTTCTTTTCTTTTCTTTTCTTTTTGAGGAAGATTAGCCCTGAGCTAACATCTGCTGCCAATCCTCCTCTTTTTGCTGAAGAAGACTGGCCCTGAGCTAACATCCGTGCCCATCTTCCTCTACTTTATATGTGGGAGGCCTGCCACAGCATGGCTTTGCCAAGCGATGTGTAGGTCCACACCCAGGATCCTGAACCTGCAAACCCCGGGCCGCCCAAGCGGAGCGTGCAAACTTAACTGCTGCACCACTGGGCCGGCCCTGGAACTTTCTTTTAAAAGACAGGTGGCATGCACCATTTGCTCCTTCCCCCCACTTCCTCCATCCTATGTAATGTGATGGCCAGAGCAGCCATCTTGGACCATGAGGTGACTTTGGGAACAGAGGTCACACATAGAGCCACTCATGGGTCTTCACAGAGCAGGGCCACCCCCACCAACTGTGGTCTGCCTTCCTCGGGACTTTTATGTCACAGTAAGATAAACTTGTGAATGATTTGAGCCGCTGTTGGGGGGTTCTGTTACTCACAGCTGAACTCAATGCTAACAGGTTGTGAGGGTCAGCCTCAGGGGTGCCATGGATGACAGGAGGAAGGCAGCTGGAGCAAAAGAGGTCCAGCCAGGCCAGGGGGAAGCTGGGGTGACCATGGCACCCTGGAGTGACCATGGCAACCAGGGCGACAACACCTAGGGAGAATCCTCATGGCTCATTGGCCATCCCCGGCAAACTCGCTACGGGTCCTCACAGGAGTTTCTGGCTCAGCACTGTTGCAGGGAGGGACTGGTGTGCGCCCCCTTCTACAGGTGGAGACTCTCCAGAGGTGAGGGCTTCGCTCAAAGTTGAGCTGCCCCTAGGTGGTGGAGGCAGGAGGCTGAACCCTACTGCTCCGATTTCACTCAGAAAATGGAGCCCAGGCCCGTCCCGCCGGAGGTTCCCCCAGGCGGCTGGGTCGCCCTCTCCTCCTCCTCCCCTCTGGGCACAGTGGGCATTTGCAGACAGACCTGATAAGACCCTGACCAATGCCTCCTCTTGCTACTAGCTTGTCCCTCCCTCCTGTGCTCTCCCTCCCTGGCTCAAGCCAGGAAGCAGGATGGTGGGGGTTCCCCTCTGCCTCTGCTCCTGCCATCTCCCCTCCAGGCCCTCTGCACAGACACCCTGCACTCTCCTCCTCCCCGGCTCCCCATCCAGCCCTCCAAGCGCTCCCTGCCCGCCCACAGGGTCCTCCCTGCCACCAAGCCCCAGAGCCTGGAGAGGGTGTCCCAGGCCCCGAAGGTGAGGGCCCCTGCTGGATGCCCCCTGTTGGGCCTGGCCTCCCTTCCCTAGCACACTGAGGCCACCTGGGGCCGCCTGCTTACTGTCAGGTGGGGCTCTCCGGGGCATCTAGCTCTCTGGACTCCTGGACATCGGGGTGATCTTCATCTCTCAGGGGCCAAGAGGGAGGCAGGGGCAGGGGTGGCAGTGGGTTCCCTGGCTGAGTCCTGGGACCAAGGGCACTCAACTGGGGCTTGCTCCCTGTTGCTGAGAGGTGAGCTGCCCCTACCTCCTTCCCGCTGCAGGATGTGGTTCAGGTGCACGATGTCCAGAATGGCTTCCAGGTGCTGCTCTGAATAGCCCTTCCTTCGCATGTCCTCCACCGAGTCTGGGTAGATCACCTGGTCGCGCAAGGAGCCCACGGACATGTAGGGCCTGTGGGAAAGCTGCGTGTCCACCGAGGGAGGGGCCGGCCCTGCCGCCCTGCTGCTGCCCTGTGCCTGAGTGGGCTCAGTGTGGGTCCTGGCTGCCAGACTCCACAGACCCCTGCTACAAAGCCTTCCAGGCAGTGCTCGCCCCCCGTGCACTTGCACACCACATCCACACTCATGGACACACACTCATGCATACCACACTTGTACACATACACACTCACCCTGCACACATAGGCACACACACATACATCGCAGCACACTCACAAACATGCTCACATGTGCATAAACTCACATGTGTTCACACACCACATGCACACAGATACACTACCCACCCCGTGTGCACATACCCATCATGCACACACACCACACAGCCGTGAAGTCGCCAGGTGAGCAGGTGGGGTGGGGTGCCAGGTGGAGGTGCCATGGCCCCTCTGACTCTGGGGGCAGCATCTTGCTGTCCTCTCCCGAGGCCCCAAGCTCTACCATCTCCTGGGTGTCAGGCTCCACAGGCCAGGGCCAGAGCTGGGGGGACTAGCTCCCCGCCTCTCCCCGTCGGCTGGGCAGGCCCCTCCGGCGGCCCGGGCACTTACCTCTGAGGAATGTAGAACATGCGCTGTGGCGGGGGCTTGTAGAGCACGCCACCGTACGTGGGCCAGAGCCCCCCAAGGATCCGGAACAGAGAGCTCTTGCCGCAGCCGTTGGGCCCCGTGATGAGCAGGTGCATGCCCTCCTCCACCTGTGGGGGCAGCAGCCGTGGTACCCAGGGGGACGTGGGCCTCTCTCCTCTCACCTGTGGCTTCTGGATAGCCTTGGAGAGCCCCCTGCACCCAGTACACGCCAAGGCTGGCAGGCAGGCCATTCTCGATCTCTTGGGAAGGGATGGCAGGGCCCAGGGTGTGAGGTCCAGGGTCCAGAGCCCTATCTGAATGCCTGTTTTGGGCCCTGGCCTGTCCCCTAAGGCCCCCACATACACCAGAGAGCATGGGGCCAGCACGAGGAGGGCCTATTCTTCCCCAGAAAGTCAACGTCACCCTCCATCCTGTACGATCCCACTTCTCTGAGATCCTAGCATCTCAGCCTCCCCGGCAGAGCTGCTTTCTCTTCAGGAACTGCTCCAGGAAAGGCGCTTTCCTTCGAGTTCGAGGTGGACAGTACAAAGCCCCAGCTCCGCCTGCCCCCACGGCTCTCTCACAGTCCTGTGGATGCTAGGGGGCCTGGAGATGACACCATGGTCCCTGGGCTCAGTGTCAAGGGCCTCAGACTCCCCAATTAGCTGATTACATGATGCCCACTGGTCTTTTGAAAATGCCTGCTGTTAGAAAAAGGCCACCCTGAGCTGTGGGGGGAATGTGCAGGGAGGAGGGTGGTCAGAGGGCAGGGAGACTGCCACCTTGGGGGCAGGGGAGAGCACAGGGCATGGAGTCAGGGCACTTGGGGCACAGCTCCCACCCCCCACAATGTTAAGTGCCCCCTTTCTCAGTGTGACGTAACAGCAAGACTAATGGCCTACTGGCCTGTGCAATCCACAGAAGATCGACGAGCGCGGCCCATGTGAACGTCCGTCTCTGGCTCACCTCAGTCAGTGTTATGGATTGAACTGTGCCTCCTCAAATTCGCATGTTGAGTCCTAACCCACAGGACCTCAGAATGTGACCTTATTTGGAAATAGAGTCTTCGCAAACATAATTAATTAAATCGAGATGAGGTCACCCTGGAGTAGGGTGGGCCCCTAATCCAATGTGACTGGTGTCCTTATAAAAAGGGGACATTTGGACACAGAGACCTGCACATAGGGAGAATGCCATGTGAAGATGGAGGCAGATTGAGGTGAAGCCTCTGCTAGCCAAGGAATGCCAATCATGGCCAGCAACCCACCAGAAAGAAGCTGGGAGAAGTCTGGAACAGATTCTCCCTTACCACCCTCTGAAGATACCCTGATCTGGACTTCCAGCCTCCAGAACTGGGAGAGAATCCACTTCTGTTGTTTGAGCCCCTCAGGTGGGGCCCAGGCCTCCCTCCATCTAGATGTGTGAGGGCCGGTCCATCGGGCCCCGGGTCCTCTGAGCAAGCAGCCCTGGGAGAGCAGCCAAGGCCCCCAGCTGGCACCATGGCTGCCTCACTCATCATCTTCCCTGCATCTCTCCCACTGTCCTTCTCACCCCCACCGCCGGCTGACTGGCTGGGAACTGCTCCCCTTCCGCAACATCTCCCAGCCCCAGAGGGCAGCTCCACCACCAGCTCTGCCAGGCCAAAGCTCTTGCTCAGCCCCCGAGCCCTGCTCTTCCATCCCAGTCTCCCCCGCCTCACCTCCTCGCCTTGCTCCCTAGCCAGCTGTGCCCCTGCTCACCAGGGCCTCTGGGTTTTGCCTAGTTGGGCTTCTAGCAGGCCTGCCTGGAAACCAGTCACCTTGGGTAAACCAGCCATTGGCAGTTCCCCACACACACCAAGAGTGACCAGTGCCAGGGGTGATGGGGGTCACCCCACCATCCTGTGCTGTCCCTCTCAGCAGGCCCTTCCCCTCCGCTTGCCTCTTCCTGCTGACGACCTGCCTGCCGCTGACCCCCTTGGCCATGTGCGCACAGTCCCTGCGGGACCTGGCCCCGAGGGCCCCCAGCTCCACACTCCTGCCACTCCACTGCCTTTTCTTGACCTGCCCTCTGCAAGAGGACTTCTTTACTACACTGCCCACCTGCCTGGAGGCTCGTAGGTGACGCTTCATGTGACTTTCGCTCTCCCCAGCGACGATGACCACCCTCCTGTGGCCCCTGCTGGCCCCTGGGGAGCTGTCTAACTGGGGACCTTTGTAACACATTAGGGCCCCCCCAGGGTGGGGCTTCCTAGAGGGAAAGGCCCCTGATTTACCTCTGGTTTTCAGTGCTCACCCAAGAGCTCAGGGAATATTGGTTGAATGAATGAATGAAAGACTCTCACTTCTTCCCTTGCCCCCACCAATGAAGCGTCTCCTCTTCATTCCATCGCTCCCTGACTCTGTCCAAAGCCCTAGCTGGGGACACAGAAGACTGGTAGACATCCACCACCAGGGCTTCCTTTCCACAGACAGCCTGTGTAGTGGCTGAGAGCCCTCCCACTGGGCTAGGGTGCGCCCAGCACAGACACCTGCACTGGGGGCTTCTCAAAGCAGATGGGTGGGACACAAGCCTAGGCTGGGGGAAGGCTCTCTCTTCTGCCACAGTTGGACTTGAACCAGAGTTCCCAAGTCCTGGGCTTCTCTGGGACGGAGTGGGTTGAGAGGGCTGGCAACGATAGGCCCAGGAACCCTTGGGTGACCCTTGGCCAATCCTGCAATCACTAGTCTCTTTTATCAACTCTGACTCTATTGCCCCGGGACCACAGTCAGAGACACGTTGGTCTTTCACTTCCACCTTAGCCTGCCTGTCGTGTAGATCTAGGGACGATGGCTATTGACACACAGGTGGGCCAGCCAGGCCAGGTGCCAAGGGCTGGGGCTTGCAGATTCAGAAGGCCAGGCCCGCGTGCCAGGGCTCAGCCCAGCCCAGCCCAGTCTGCGCTTCTTGGTTGGGTGCTCCCCTCCCCGACTCGACCTACCCTGATGTTGAGGCTGGCCACCACCACCTCTCCTGCGGGTGTGATGATGGGGATGTTCTCACAAACAATTCCCTGCTCCACATCCACCACTCGGCCTAGAGAGAGAACACAAGGAAGGAAGAGTGGGAGGAGTAGTCCTCCCTCTGCTTTCTGGGAGGTTCCATGTGCCCTCTCACCCTCAACAGCATGCCAGTGTGTGGTCGATGGCCCCGCCAGTGTCTAGTGCTGTGCTCTGGGCGGGGGAGGAGCAAAACCATTTCTCTGGCCTCTGGAACCCAAGGCATGGGGTCCACTCCTGCTCTGCTGCCCTTCGCTCCTGGAACCATCTTAACGGCAGCTCCGACACGCAGGCCCCTCTTCCACAGCACCCTGGCCCCTACTCTGGTGTGGCTGAGTGATCCCCTCCACTCAGAGACCATGTCCCCCTCTTTTGCAAAGAGAAATCCTGGCCCGTGCACCCGAAAAGAACTGGGTGAGTGAGGACATTGGCCAGCAGTGACTGCTCTGGGAAGGGAGGCTGTAGGAGCCACAGCTCGCCCAGGAAGCCCGCCCCGGGGGCACAGCTCAAAGACCCTGCACTCTGGGTGGTGCTGGGAGGTGCCTGCGGTGGGAGGGCAGGGACCAGAGAGGCCTCTGCGGGGAGGGCACCCTTACCTCGGATCTGCAAGGGTCCCTCCACACGGACACCAGACTTTACCATGGCTCCGGGCCCTGCCTGAGTGTCCTCGGGCTCCCCAGGCCGCTTGAAACGGCAGTGCTGGACATCTTCGAATACCTGGAACATCTCATGTACCCGGGCTGTGTAGCCGGCCAGCTCTGTCACCTGCAGGGAGGGCGGCCCTGGCTCAGCTCCTGCCAGCCGAGGGTGGGACAGGTGGCATGGCAGGGGCGAGGGCTGGGCTGGGCGGGGGGAGTACCTCCTTGTAGGATGACATGATCCGCTCAATGGCATCAGCAGCAGCTGTGAGGAGGTTGCGGGCTATGGTGAAAGCTTCTGTGCGCTCGCTCACCAGTTCCTCCTCCCTCATCTCTGAGGCTGCCTTCTTCAAGGCCTCTGAGTCTGCAGAGCACAGTGGAGGGGAGGGGCGGGGACACTGGAAAATCAATACTGACCCACTGGGGCAAAGATGAGTCTCTCTAGCAAGTGATACTGGGACACTGGGTATCCACACACAAAAGAACGACCCCTCTCTCAGCCCCCCACAGCTACTCAAAGTGGAGCACCAGCCCGCAGGGCAGAGCAAGGACTATAAATCTCCTAGAAGGAAGTGGGAGTAAAGCTTTGTGACCTGGGATTAGGTAGGGCTCCTTAAATATGACACCAAAAGCACAAGCAACAAAAGCAAAACAGGTAAATGAGCTTTAACAAAATTTAAAACTTTTGGGCACCAAAAGAAACCATCAAGAAAGTGAAAAGACAACCTACGGGCTGGGAGAAAATACCTGCCACTCATAGATCTGAGAAGGGTCTAGTATCCAGAACATAGAAAGAACCTTTTCTTTTCTTTTCTTTTTTTGAGGAAGATTAGCCCTGAGCTAACATCTGCTGCCAATCTTCCTCTTTTTGCTGAGGAAGACTGGCCCTGAGCTAACATCTGTGCCCATCTTCCTCTACTTTATATGTGGGATGCCTGCCACAGCATGGCTCGCCAAGCGGTGCCATGCCTGCACCCGGGATCCGAACTGGCAAACCCTGGGCTGCCGAAGCAGAATGTGCGAACTTAACCGCTGCACCACTGGGCCAGCCCCAGAAAGAACCTTTTCAATTCAGCAACAGAGAGACAAACGACCCAAGTAAACAATGGGCAAAGGATCTGAATAGACATTTCTATTGTATATACTATCACGTATACGTCCAGGAGAAACAAAAATATATGTCCAGGCAAAGACCTGAACAAAATGATCACAGCAGCATTCTTCATAATAGCCCAAAGGTGGAAACAGCCCAGCTGTCCATCAGCATGTGACTGGATAAACGAAGTGTGGTGTATCCATCCGATGGAAGGTTATTCTGCCATAAAAAGGGGTGAAGTTCTGCCACATGCTACACCATGGATGGACCTTGGAAACATGCTGAGAGAAAGGAGCCAGACACAAAAGGCCGTAAATGGCATGATTCCATTCCTATGAAAGGTCCAGAAGACGCAAATCCGTGGAAACAGAAAAGAGATGAGGGGCTGCCAGGGGCTGGGGGGTGGGGATCTGGGGGAGAGACTGCTAATGGGTTGAGGGTTTCTTTTTGGGGTGATGACAATGATCTGGACTTAGAGGTGATGGTTGCACAACTCTGTGAATACATTAAAAACCACTGAATCGTACACTTTAAAAGGCTAAATTACATCTCAACCATGTGGATAAAAACCGAACCCCGAGGCATTTGGCTTTCTTTCTTGGTACCACCAGCCCTTCCCCCAGACTGCCCCGGCCCTGTGTCCTGTACCACTGATGGCAGCCCCTCTCGGAGCCATGCCTGCACTGGCGTCCAACACCTGGAGCTATTGCAGCCCCGAGCCTCTTGAACATGAATATTTCCCTTTGGACCTCCACTGCTGCCTCCTTTTTCCCCTCTCTCTCCCCTCAGTGCTGTATCCTGTGGCCTCCCTGAGAACGGCTGGCCATCTTCGACGCCCTCATCTCTCCCCGGGGGTCTGCTCCTGTCTTGATTTGTTTTTCTCTCTCAGTCGAGGCTTCAGAGTTGCTCACTTTGACCCTCTCTTGTCAATGGCCTTGATTCCCTTGACCCTTGGATTCCCCAAAGGGGCAGGGCTTTTAAACAAGGAATGTTCTGGCAATGGTGATGGGGGGTAAGGGGGAGGCCAACTCTGAGGGTCCTGGGGTGTGGGTGAGTGAGCGGTGCCCATTGTAGGTATCCATGGGAAGCCGGGGCTCCCGTGGCCGAAGTGGTGGGAAGGAAGGTTCTGTGAAGAGCCCAAAGACTCGATCCAGGGATATACATCTATCTGAGGTGGGAGCTCCAGGGATACAATGGCAGGGGAGGGGTGGGAGCGGGTGGGAAGTCAGCTCAGGGCAGATGGCTTCCAAAGCTGCGTGAATGCTGTGCAGGCTGGAAAGGGAACGGGGCCTTCCTTCCCACCGTGACCTCAGGGACACAGCCCCCTAGAAGGCAAGGGGGACACAAGCCCGCCTCTCTGGATGTGCTGAGACCTGGACAGACACAAAGGGAAAGAGTCTGCAGGTGCTCAGGGCATCCTGGTAACAGCTGGCACCTCCCCAGGGACAGAACTAACTGCCCTCTGCAGCCTGCCTTGGAGTCTCAGCAGCTACGACCAGGGCCCCTGGCAGCTGTTCCCACCCAGGCCGCCCTTCTCCTGGCCCTCCAGCTGCGCAGTGCCAGCAGGCCGGCAGCATAAAGGTAGCTCCATCTTGCCCAGTTGATGAGTGCCTGCCTCCTCCCACCAGTCCCCAGTGCTCTCAGCCTCCCTGAAGCACCTGGAGCCCTCACTAGCTGTCGGGGACTAGGGACACAGCAGGGACAAAACAGACAAAAGTCCCCACCGTCATTGAGCTCACAGTCCGAAGTGGCAGAGAGATGACAAACCAGATAGATATGTGGAAAAGATAGGGTGTTCAGTGCTTGGGAGCGCAGAGAGGTGGGGGAGGGGAAGAGAAAGGCAGGGCGTGATCAGGGCAGGCCTCATCTAGAAGGGGCCTGGGAGCCAAGCTCTGACAGAGGGAGGGAGGGGGCCACCGGACGTCAGTGGAAAGAGCATTCCTGGCAGAGCCAGCAGCATGTGCAAAGGCCCTGAGGCAGAAGCATTGGGGGAATAAAAGGGGGGCCAGTAAGACAAAAGTGGAGCGAGCAAGAGGGCTGGGATGAAAATGTTTCACATTTTCTCAAGTAACTGACTCTAAGGGCCATGAGGCTGGAGACAGGGGCTCATGCTTCTCTGAATCACCCATGAAGCCCGGCACAGCAGAGGCTCTAAAAAGTCCCAGGCCTTCAGAGGAGGAAGAGGCCTCAGAGACTAGACAGGTCAGCAGTGCCCAGTGCTAGCCAGAGAGGGAAGCAGCTGCAGGGGCTTCCTCACTGAAATCACAGGTTGATTTCCTCATGGGTCCCTCCCCAGGCTCTGGGCCAGGTGTGCTGACTGGGTCCTAAATTGAATTAAGGCCACTGTTTGTGTTGGCCCATTGGTGGAAAGTAACTACCCCCCTGCCATGGGATCTTTCGTCTTGGGGGTCTTCCATAGAGGGACAGATAGCTGAGGGTATGGAAGTCCCAAGGTAGAGAAGCCAACAGGGAAAGAATCAAAGAGACTTCTGGTTCTGAAGTCAGGCTCTCTTTCCTTATGTATAACTGAAAACCCTCTTACTACCAAGCCGCATAAACTATAACACCTTTTAAAGCAGAACTGGGCTCCAAGGAAAGCAAGGGAAATTCCCAGGAGCAAAAAGAGCAGCCAGCAGCCAGGGACTCCTGTGAAATCACCAGAGATGGAGGAGACAGGGCAGCTTCTTTCATGTCGCTGGGGCCCTAGGTGAGGGGAACAAAAGTCTCCTCTAAGAATCTGCAATTACGTGTCTGGGGTTCAAAGGAATAGTCCCTCCAAGTTCAGGAACCCTCCTCCCTGAGCTGAGAAGTTAACATGCAAATTGCCTCCAACTGGTTGATTACCAGGAGTGCTTGACCAAAACAGAAGCCAAGATGCCGGGGAGGTCAGGCCCAGGGGCTCCCAGGGAAGTCTGGCTGCAAAACCCACAAGGACCCTAAGTGTAGAGCAGCAGAGAGAAGATAAAGCTGGCTTAGACTCCCAAGAATTCAGCTAACTGAAGAGTTGGATAGAGACCACCGAATAAGTACGATTAATATGATACACAGCATAAAAGGGGCAGTCAAAAAGAGGAGAAAAGCAGACACAGACACAAGCAGTTTGAAATTTCTATTTGAAAAAGAAAATTTCTCTTTTCAAATTTCTATTTAAAAGAGAATCAGGGGCCGGCCGAGTGGCACAGCGGTTAAGCGCGCACGTTCCGCTTCAGCGGCCCGGGGTTTGACAGCTCAGATCCTCGGTGCGGACATGGCACCGCTTGGCAAGCCATGCTGTGACAGGCGTCCCAAATATAAAGGAGAGGAAGATGGGCACGGATGTTAGCTCAGGGCCAGTCTTCCTCAGCAAAAAGAGGAGGATTGGCAACAGATGTTAGCTCAGGGCTAATCTTCCCCCCCCAAAAAAGAGAATCAAATAGAATTTTATAGAAATAATCACTGAAATTAAAAAAAAAATCAAATTAGATGTAGCCAAAGAGAAAACTGGTGAATGAGCAAGCAAGACGATCTGAGGAAACCTCCCAGAATTCAGCAGTGATAGTGCTAGATGGGGACCAGCAAAGAGAGATGAAGAGCCGCAAAGGAGAGAGTGAGAAGTCAGCGCGTGTCCAGCAGGAGTTCTAGGAGGAAAGAGTAAAAGAGCAAGAGCGAGGCGATATTTGAAAAGATAACAGCTGAGAATTTTCCAGAGCGATTGAAAAATCTGAATATTCAAAGGATATACAAGTCCGAAGGAGGATAAACAGAAAGCCACAGGTAAACACTTCTGAGCGAAACTGCAGAATGCCAAAGAGAAAAGTCTAAAAGTAACGAGAGAGACAATGCAGGCTGTCCAGGGCGCCCAAAGTTGATAACAGACTTTCCAACAGAGACAATGGAATATTGTCAACGGGCCAAGAGAAAATAACTATCCGCCTCGACTCCCACACCCAACTAAACTTTAGTTTGGGAAAAAGGGTAAAATAAGACATTTCAGACAACAAAATAATTGCGAAGTTCCCATTCTCTTGCAGAAAGAACTTCTAAAAGATGTCTATTGGGAAGAAGGTACCTGGGCTTCGGGAAAGGACTGGTGAGCAAAGGAATCAGTAAACACGGGGGTGAATGGAGATGCGTGTCGACCCAATAAAGCCAGAGCCGAGGATCGAACAACAGGAAAGCCAGCTGGATGCCGGGCTCCGCTGGCGTGTCAGCCAGGCCAGTCCTGAGTTAAAGCGGTCTAACGGCCTGGCGGAGGAGGAGCTATTGACCAACCCAGACTCCTCAGGTCTGCACGTGAACCTTTCAAAGGGCAGCCTCGAAAAGACTAAGAATAGAATGAATACGTTGCAAATGAGTAAAGGAACAAAATGGGAATCCTGATGACCCAAGTGCTAAAGCCAGGGGCAGAACAGGCTTTCCAGTCTCCGTGTCATCCGCCGACCCCCAGCCTTAGGGTGGAGGTCTCTACCCTCTGCAACGTCCCAGAGCTGTTCAGGCATGGGAAAGCCAAGGCCTGAGCGATGAAGGGGCTTGCTTGAGGTACTTCCCCATCCTCCCACCTCCAAGTTACAGTTGGGCTGAGGACAAGGACAGGTGGGCAATGGTACATGCACCTGGTGAAGGGACATAGAGTGTTCCTGAGTTGCAGTCCCCGGGCTCAGCTGAGTGGTACCAAGGAGCGTGAGACGCTGTAAAGGGGAGATGCACGCAGGCGGAAGGCAACAAGGAGCTGCGGGAGAGTGTGACCCCTGGTGATCTCAAGGATGCCAGCCGGGATTCATGGCCTCAGCAGCAGAAGGGGCGGGCAGGAGGGATGAGTGCTGGGCCCTCCCAAGCCTAGCACCCAGTGGTCCAGGAGCACAGGGCCGCTGCCCCACCCCCTGGGAGCCCTGGCGCTCACCTGCCTCTGAGTAGCCGGTGGCGGTGATTATGGGGACGGCCACCATAAGCAGGCCTGAGGCGCTCCACACATACTTCATGAGGAACTGCTCCAGCATGACATACCACAGGCGTTCTAGAAGGATGAGGTTGATCTGCGAAGCCAGGTCCTGGTAGGAGTGCTGCAGTAGGGCCAGCTCCACCTGCAGGGGAAGGGAGGACAGAGAGAGACTGAGAGCCCTCGTGGTAACTACCGTCAGGGTGACAGCAAGAGGCCCCAAGTGCCGTGCAGACACGCTATGCCATTTGATGGCCATGACAAGGTTGAGAGCTGGGGTTATGACTGGACTGCGTTTACAGGGGACAGGTCTTAAATTCGGGGGGCGGGTACGGGATTGCCTGACATCCCAGCACTAGGGTACAACGGTGGTGAAGAAGGGACTTAACTCCCCCTTCTGAGGCCCACTCCGTCCCCATTTCCACTACCTCTCTCCTTGGGACACTCTCCATGCCCCTCTTTGCCCTGGACAGCTTCTGCACTTGGGCTGAGGGTAGCCACCTTGCCCTTTTCTTTGGGCAACTGCCGGGGGCTCCCTGAACTGAGCAAGGGGCAGCACAGAAAAGCAAAGGCAGAACTCAGTTTTGAAGAATGTGATTCACCAGTCTCTATCTACTTAGGCCCCGCCTCCCCCTACTTCCCCACCCTTCTTCCGGGTGAGAAACTTGCACTGCATTCATTCTCCCACTGGAACCTGGAGGGCCCGCTCCAAGCCAGTCCCTGCAGGCCTTGCCCCCTAATGGGCAGCCCCATGCCCAGCCTGGCTCTTGTCGTCACCTTGGGCCAGCTGAAGACTCCAGCCCACTGGCTCAGCAGTGGGGTGGGCCTCCTCTGCCCTCCCCTCTCCCTTCCTGCATGGGCCTCCATCCACCATCTCAGGATGGGGACAGGTAGGAAAAGGGCCCTGTGCAGGGCCTGGAAAAGAGAGAGTAGGAAAGGGAGTGGGAGAAAAAGAGGCTCCCCGTGGTAGCACGGGGGCTGGAGGTGTCAGGAAGTGGGCACAACAAGGTGGTGATTGGGTCATGGTTGTCTTGGCTCAGTGCAGGGGTGCACATGCCAGCCCTGCCTTCCCAGCCCCGCCTGACAGCAGCTGCCCAGCCTGGCCCCGATTCCTCTGCCAAGTACTTCCACACCATTTGATCCTCACCACGTCCCGTTGCACGTGTACTCTCGTGTCCGTTGTACAGGAGGCCTCTGAAGCCCAGAGAGGCAAAGTGACCTGCCCAAGCTCACACAGCCTGGAGGTAGCAAGAGGTTTGGAATTTGGACCACACTGGCAGGGCCACTAGGAGAATCAGATTCCTGTAAATGATGCTTTGACTTATTAAGAAAGGTTTACGGTCTCCTCAAGGCAACAAGAGGTTGTGTGTGTGTGAGTCTAAATAAGCCTCCTTGTTGAAATCCCAGTAATAACAGGATACCCTGCAGTCTGCCCTCCAGCTAGCCAGTCACCTCTGCCCCTACCTGTTAATCTGAGCCTGGGCCACTGTCCATCGGGACATCAGCTAGTGGGACTGGAGTGAGCCACCTGTCTGCATAGTAAGAGTAACCCATGGGGGCCTGTCACTCCACACAGCTTTCCAGCTCTTTGGTTCAGGCCTAAACAGACAGGCCGTGGACACACACCGGGGCCCTCCCTCCTGGGCCAGGGAATCCTACTGGTGAATGTGCTATTTCCTGAAGCTAGCCCGGAGGAAGTCCTCCAAAGGGCCAGTGATCTCTCTTCTGTCCCCACCATCCAGGGCCACATAGCTTGGCTTTGCCTCAAGCCCAGGCTCCCGTTCCTGAGGTGAACCCTCCTCCTCAGAGCACCCTGGCAACCCAGGCTCGTGCTGGGAGCTGGCAGGAGTGCCAGCCAGGGCTGACAATGTAGCTGCGGGTAATGTGCCAAGCGCCTCACCCAAGGCCATGGCGGCCTGCCAAGTCCCTGCAGCCCAGCGTGCGGGAGAGGAGGAGATTAGAGAGGGTTGCAGCTGCAGACCAGGCGCTTTCTCTCCTAATCTGGAGCCCGGCCCACGCCCAGGATGGGCCCTCTCCGCGGAGTTCAGGAACAAGCCTTTTTTAAAAATCAGGGACAAGTCTGCCTCTCCACCCAATGCTCAGCCAATGAGACAAGTTCTGGGCGCAAGAGGCCACCTGACTCAGGGAGGACATACAGGCCTTCAGGAGATGGGTGCCATTGGGCCCCTCCCCCGTGAAGCACTCAGAACTGAAACCAGAGTCTCAGAGAGCAGGGCCTGAGGCAGCTGCAACCCCAAGCACGAGGAAGAGGAGGGGCCAAGGCAAGATAAAGAGAGCACTGGCCTGGAGTAACCTTTCCCAGCACCAGGCTCTCGGCAGGGGGCCCCCAGCCAGGCCCTGGCCTGACCTGCCGGGGAGCTAGGCGCCTGGGACCCGGGCGGAAGGGCGGCCACGCTGGGCGGGCAGGAAGTGCATCCCGCCGCAGTGGCAGCCTGGGCCCGGCATCCCTGGCCCGGGACCTCGGGGAGGAGGTTGAGCCAGCAGCCAGGCCAGCCCGTGGGCTCAGGCGTGGGAGGGCTTGACCTGGAGCGCCGAGCGAGTGCCGCGCGAGCGCCGCCACCGCTGTAGCTGTGGCGCTAGGCGCTGCTCGTTAACCTCCGCTTGGGCTGAGTCATGCCCATAATACCCGCCTGCCTGGCCGGCCAACTCAGCCGGACGCTGGCCTTCAAAGGGCCCAGAGGCCCAGGAGAGGCCAGGCAGCAGGCCGCGTCCCACCGTCCCTGCTTCCTGATGGTAGGAGCCTCCTGGCCGGCTGCAAGAGTGGGGTGAGCCAGGAGCTCTAGCAGCTCAAACTGCTAGGATCCGCAGCTCCAAGGCCAGGACAACCTTACCGAGGAGGAGAGGAAGCAGAAGTGGCCTGGAGCATGCAGCCAGCCGGCCCACAGCAGTCCCCACCCAGCCTTCCTGCTTCTCCATTTCTGTGCCTAAGTCTAGGCTGCGCAATGCCCTGGCTGTCCCTAGCCTCCCTTTCTCGTGGCCTGCCCACACCTCTGGCATCAGTCTTAACCAGCCCTGGGCTGTCCCCACCATCCATGGCTGCCTGTTCCCAGGCCTCCCAGCCACAGGCTTTCCTCTGTGCTCAGGACCTCAACCTGCCCCACCTCGTGGCCCCCATAGAAGGCGATCTCCTCTGAGTTGGCCACCACTCGAGAGTGCATGTAGCGTAGCTCCCCTTTCCGCCGTGCCTCCTCTGCCACCAGCTCCCCAAACTTGGGTGAGAAGGCTCGCAGCACGTTGGCTGTGAGGAAGACCACGAGGCCAGCAATGGCCGAGGGCCAGGCTGTGCCGGCCCCGCGGGAGCGGGCTGCTCGAAGCAGGGTGTAGGCGGTCACGGCCACATCCAGGAGCGGCTTGGTCAGGTTGGAGTAGAGGTGGGCCACAGAGGCAGCAAAGGCCACGACATCCTCTGTCAGGGACTGGTCAGGGTTGCGAAGCCGCCCGTCCATGTTGCTGACTCGGTAGTAGGTCTGCTGGGAGAAGTAGAGGCTGTAGGCGTGGGCCACTAGACGGCTGCGAAAAGACAGGGCCAGCTGACCCTCCAGGTAGCGGATGGCACTGTTGATGAAGGTGGCAGGGAGGGCGATGAGAAGCCACTGTAAGAGCTGCCAGCCAAAGGCCTGTGGGTCCTTGCGCACGATGCAGCGGGCCAGCCGGCCGTCCAGGCGGGCCACATATACTGACAAGAAAGTCCGGCTCACCAGGGTGGCTGAGTGCAGTGCCAGTAGCCCCGTCTCCCGGCAGAGGATCTTGGGGAAGAGTAGCCGCAGGAGCCACAAGAGTCGCTGCAAGAACACCCGGTTCACACCGGCCTTGGCTGCGACGGCTGCTGTGGCGCCGGACACCTCCTGTGTGGACTCCCCTGCTGGCACCTGGGGGCCCCTGGCTGGAGCCAGGCACTGCCGCACCAGGGGGTAGATTTTGTGGGCTCCATAGGCCGTGAGGGCCAGGACCACAGCTGTGCGCTTCAGCGTGGTCACCCGCGAGGGCTGGGGGGTGGAGAGCACCGGCATATCACCTGGGCTGGACGCACGGGGTTGGGACTGGTGCCTGAGGCAGCAGTCCAGGCAGGTGGCTGGAAAGGTTGTTGCTCTGACCCTGGGTTCGTTGTCTAGGCAACTGGAAACCTTGCAGTGGTCCCTGAGACTGTCGCTTTAGGCCACTGGGGCGGTGCTGGGGCCCCTGGTGCCGTGGGCTCAGGGCCCTCCAGGGTCGTGGGCTCTTCAGGCAGCCGAGGTGAAGGAACTTGTCAGTCCCCTAGCCTCTGGGGTCAGAGCCTCGAGAGGTCTCAGGCAGGGAGGACGTCTCTTCCTCTCCACCTCCACCTCCTCGCCCTCTTCTTACCCTGGTGGCGCCCCTCCCCGGGGCACCAGGCACGTCCGTCCGCTCCGCCGCCTGGCTGAAACGACAGTGACTCCGCCACTCCCCCAGAATCTCCACCCACCACCCCCCCCTCGCCAGGGGCTAGTCGGGGGAAGGGGAGGAGGCGGAGGAGGGGCAGGAGGCGGAGGAGGGGCGGGAGGCGGGGCCCGGGCGCGGGGTGCTCCACCCCGTTCTCGTCCCACGGTTGGGCCCCGCCCCCTCCCAGGACCACAGAGACGTGGGCCGACCATGCGGGCTAGAGAAGCGGCCCTTCGTCTTCTCGCCAAGGCCCCGCCCAGCCTCCCCGCGCGCCTGAGGCGCCGCCGCCCGGCCGCGAAGCGCCGCTTCTTTCCCAGTCCTGGGCGTCGGAGCCTCGGCTCGGGGGCGGGGCGGAAAGCGGCCGTGGGCGGAGTCGCTGGGGACTCGCCACGGTTGGGGGCGGGGCGAGAGCCTGCGGGCGCTTCCGGTTTCCGGCCGCGGAGGAAGGGGCGGGGCCCGGGCTGTGGTGGGAGAGTTTGGCGGAGGCGGTAGCGTGTGAGCGGTGCCTGTGGGAAGCTTGGTGAGCGGGCCGCGCGCCCAGCCGGGCTCCGGCCGCTCGACGAGGGGAAGCGCGAGAGGCCGGGGGCGCGGGACCGAGGGTCGAGCCGGTAGTGCGGGGGCCGGGCCCGGCGGAGGGAAGTTGGGGTGGCGGCGGGTGGAGTCGGGCTCCGGGGGCGCAGGAGCCGGCCGCGGCCGCGGGGGCGGGGCGGGGGCGAGGCTCCCGCGCGGGAGCCTCCGAGGTGGGGTTGGGGCAGGGCGCGCCGAGCTAGAGCCACGTCGGGGAGCTCTCGAGCCGCGTGGGCGCTGCGGCTGACCGGGACTGCCGGGAGGGGCTCCTCCGGCTTCTGAGGAGACAGCTGCTTCTGGAAGTTTCTCTGGATGGGGCCGTGAGGTGCTTAGTCGAGGCCTACGTTTGCTCTTGGCGCAGACTCCCGCCCTCTAGGCGGCGCTCTTGTGGGCCCGCTGAGGTACCCCGAGGCCCCCGGCCCTGGGGAGCCACGGCCTTTGTCTCGGCCCCGTTGGCGACGTTGGGAGCGAGTGCGGTCCTGCAGCGCGGCCGCCCGGGGCCCAGGAGCCCCGCCGCAGAGCTCGGCCTGGCCGGGGAGCGCGGGAGGGGCCTGCCGGCTGCCGAGAGTTGCCGCCCTGTGTAGTGGTCGTTGAGAACGCTTGCCTGGTTCCACAGGCACGAGCAGTCTCCCCGACTCCCCGGGGAAGGGAATTGTCCAGAAGGGTGGCTCTGGATGGGTCTAGGCGCGTGCTGGGAGGCGGCCGCTCGCTCCGCGCGTCCGGGCCTCGGCGCTGCTGGTGAAGCAGCCCCGCTGGGCGCAGCCCGTGCCTTGGAGAGCCCGGCGCAGCCTGCCGGGGCCCAGGGCGGCCGGCGGCCCAGCTGTCACAGCTTCTCCAGCCGTCACAGCTCCTCCTGTCCTTCTGTGCCCTGTCAGGAAAGAAGCTCGCGTCTCCCTGTTGGAAAGCTGCTAGCAGCAGGATGAGTCTGCAGTGGACTGCAGTTGCCACCTTCCTCTATGCAGAGGTCTTTGCTGTGCTGCTTCTCTGCATTCCCTTCATTTCTCCCAAAAGGTATGGCCTGTGGAGCAAACAGGCAAGCGAGTTGAGAGGGTGACTGTTGTGGAGCCCCATGGCTTCTGCGTGCAAAGTTGCTCGACCCTGCAACTGGGGCCGGCTGGAAACAGGTAGAACTTGTCTGAGGTGGGGGTGGCAGGGGTTAGGTTGGTTATCACCAACCTTCTACACAGTTCGGCTTTGTGACACCTGGCCGAGTTCCTTTCCTGAGCATCCTGCCTTCTGGGTGCCGGGAAGAGGAGAAGACTTGTCTCTAGTTATGGTCCTGGGAACGATGCCCTCTTGCCGCCCCTTGGGTCCCTAGGGTTCGGGGGATGGCATTGTGGGCTCCAGAAGACTTTCACCACAGGGTCACGTTGTTGCTGATTTGGTGACTTCTGTCCTCCTAACTAGTCTCACTGGCATTGCGTAGTAGCCTCATGAGCATTACTCAGCCCTTGAAGGATGAAGCCATGTTCCCTTTCAGTGAACAAAAGACCCGTTAAAAGTTAGCTGGAAAATTTTAATTGCAGTTAACATGATGAACACATTATTCTGACTTAGGTTAGAACATTACAAATAAGCCTTTCTGCACAAGATATTTTTAAAAGCTGTTTTTTAATAAAAAGTACAGATTCCTGATGTGATACAATAGGAATTGTATAGCACTGCTTAGGGAATATTCTTGCCAAAAGCCGCATCTGAATCTGTTCACACCTCATACAGTTCAGAGGAAATGCAGAGACAGAGGCCCCCTCACTGCTGCAATCTGGAAAGCTTTGTAGGACAAACAACCTGGTTTCTGCAAAAAGTAAATTGGGGAAGAAAACAAAAGAGGACGGGAGGGAGGGGCTTACAGAATCAGAGAGATTTAAGACACTTATCACCCTATCACTTCCTGTTCAAGCAAACTATTAAAAACGGTTGCAACAATTGGGCTGTGGGATTCTGGCTCTGAGAATGAGGGATTCTCATTGAAGTTCTCGAGGTCTGGTGATGGCATTGTGGTGTCGTTAATCGTTATGAAGGCTCTTTTCTGGTAGAGCTACTTCGTGAAGTATTTATGGAGGGAGATGAAGGGAGGTCTGGGGTCGGCTTCATAATAATCCAGGGTGGTAGAAATCTGCATGCACCAAGATTGGTCACATGGAAAAGCAATTTAAAGCAATAATGTGTATGTGACAAACATTTTGAATACTCCATAGGGGAATGCAGTGGAAAATAAATTTCCTGTTTCTGTCTCCAAAGACTACTTGTGTTTAAGACTGATTTTCTACCCTGTGAATGTCAGGAATATGGGAAAGCCTTTATTTCTTGAAGAAACTTTCAAGGACGTGAGAATGCACATAAGAGAAAAAACATAGAAATGTGAAGAATGTGGGAAAACCTTCTGTCATCCCAAGTCCTTACAAACATGCGAAAGGACTCACTTGATAAAAACCTCTTGAATGGAAACAGCACGGGGAATATTTCAATTGGCCCACATCCTTATTGTGGGAAAACTCCCACTAGAAGGAAATTTAAGAAACGTGGAAGATTGACGGAAGTTAATTCATGTATAGTGTTCTAGAAAATTTTCAACATAAAAGAGTTGCTATAAAAGTTGTAGATATATTGTGTTTACTAAGCCTTTTTCTTAAAATGCAACATTGGACTGTGGATTTCTACTAATTACTTTGAGAAATGAAGTGAGAATTCTATGAGTCATCTTTCAAAAATAGTATGTGAGATTAGTGGGAAGTGCTTTTTCCTTAAATTGGTTAATGTTTTTTCTTTCCATTTTGCAGCCTGTTGGATCCATGGGTGAATAGAAGTGTATTTTTTTTTTTTGAGGAAGATTAGCCTTGAGCTAACTACTGCCAATCCTCCTTTTTTTTCTGAGGGAGGCTGGCCCTGAGCTAACATCCGTGCCCATCTTCCTCTACTTTATATGTGGGACGCCTACCACAGCATGGTGTGCCATGGGGTGCCATGTCCGCACCCGGGATCCGAACCGGCGAACCCTGGGCTGCTGAGAAGCAGAACGTGCGCACTTAACCGCTGTGCCACCAGGCCTGCCCCCTAAAGTGTATTTCTAATATGCAATTAGGTTTAACTTTTTTATAATGTTTTATTCTGTGTTAAGGGGCCATTGAAAATTGATACTTTGGTTTTTGTTGGGATTTTCCTACTGGCCTTTTGTAGCTGTTCCTAGATATCCCTAATCCATTATATATATTGTAACTTTCTTACTGAGAAAGCTTTTTTGAGATTGTGGGTATAGGAGCCCTTTTCTATTTTCCATACTATTAAATGTTGAGACTAAATTTGTATATATGACAACTTAAAAAAAAAGAGACTGATTTTCTAGAAATTTATATACATGAGTGCAAGCATCTTTTTTTTTCTTTTAACACTCTTGAACGAATGTCGTAAATTGGAGAATTGCAAGCAGCTGAGGCTGAGCTTGTATGGGATATTTGCCATTGGAGAAGATGCAAAACTGGATTTCTGTCCTCAGGGCCCTGGATCCCAAGTGTGTATTGTCTCTCTTCAGCTCCTATCCTTTTTGTCGTCTTTGCAGATGGCAGAAGATTTTCAAGTCCCGCCTGGTGGAGTTGGTAGTGACTTACGGTAACACCTTCTTTGTGGTTCTCATTGTCATCCTCGTCCTGCTGCTTATTGGTGAGTGAGCTGTGGCTGAGGGCAGCTACCTGCCCTCGACACTTTGCTGTGGCTTCTGCCGCAAATCCCTGTGCCATGTTCCATGTGAAACGTACAGCTTTGGCTTCTCAGAGACAGGCCACTTAAGTGGCCCCTGTTTCTCTTGGGGAAGAGGCTTCTGTTATCCACGGAGAGGGTGCTGCTGACTGCTGGCAGGGTCTTCACTTTGACCAGCAGCCTTTTGTACACCCTTTGATGACCACCTCACATCTCTGGGGCGGCTCCTCAGGTCATTCTAGAACTGAAACCAAGAGAAGCTAACTGGCCCATGATGACCTTGGTCTAAGTAGTGCTGTTCTCCAGTCACTTAGACAGAAGTATCAGTCTCCTTCGATGCCTGAACTAGGCCGTGAATAGGCAATGGTGACCAAGTAGACAGGGAGCCTAGCTGGGAAGGAAGCTGCCCTGTCCTGTAGGATGGGGGGACTGAGAGGTCTGGCAGCATATCTAGAGGGCAAATCCCAGACCTCTGTGGGTCTGGGTTAGACTTCAGGTCTTTCGAGTCCTTCCACCTCTGAAGTTCTCTAAACCCCACATTGAGGTGCACACCAGCAGGGGCTTGAAAGACACACTGGTCCGAGGGTACGTACTGCTAAAGGATGAGGCCTGGGGCCACGTGGTGCTAAGATGGAAGGCAGACATTTTGTGACATGGTGGTGGCATGATTATTTGGAGAGACTAGAGGAATCATTACAGCTCTTGTGTGGCTGTTAAATGTGTATTTTGCTGTAGTAAGTGGTCAATATGTCCCTCTGCTTGGACTCCAAAGCATTGGCTTGGCTCTGCCACAAAGAGTGGTTCTGTCTCTAAGGTGTGATGCCTGCTTAGGCTCCTTTCTCCCCGAGTCCCCAGCAGAAATGTGGCAGTGGGTGGGAGGCCAGGGATGTATAGTTCAGGGGACTGTGCATGGCCCTACCCACTAGCTGCAGCATTTAGGCATTTCAGCATTTCTCCTTCCTAATATCTTAGGGGCCCGATGAGATATGTTCAGACAGGGCTGCCTCTGAACAGGCCAGGTGTGGCCTACTCATTCCCAGCCGGATAGGGTGGGTGCCAGCTGCCCACAGACCTTGCAGTTCTTGAAATACTTGGCAAGGCCCCAAGAGGCACTTTTTTCCAATCAGATTTCTCTCCCTGAGCGGCCTCTGGGCCTGGAGGGGTAGGGAATATGCGTGTCATCCCCTGAGCGTGAAAAGCCAGGCTGCAGGGTTTTGGAACTGAGCATGTGTGCTTTGCTTTTGGGTGTGTGGTGGGGGTGAGAATTAGGGTGGAGCAGGACTGTGTTCTGGGTATTCCCTCAGGGCCTTGCCCCTCTATAAACCAGACTCCGTGAGGTCTCCATTTTCTAGCACAGCTGACTGAGCCAAGGAGGCCCTTTGCAGAACCCAGTAGTTGGCAAAGGTGCCATTCTTTTTTGGCGTCAGGGAACTGCCTGGAAGTTCTAGAGAGACATCTGGCCGTGATGACAGGCTGCTTCCTAAGAAGTAAGAAGTGTAAACTAGAGAGGTCAGCAGAGGGTTCTACAGGTATAAGTGTTAGCTAGTAGCAAATACTAGTGCAAGGTGATGGACATAACCAGCTAGAGCTGCAGTGCTGGCTGGCTTCTAGGCTTCACTGGGAGGGGCCTAGGGTAGATCTCACTCGGGGAGTGGGCTCGATAAGGGTCTAGGATCAACTGCCTTGGGCCAGAGGTCTGCGATGGGGGGTCAGCACTCTGCTGTGCTACTTGGGCTAGTATGGCCCAACACCCCCACTGCTAGTCTGCTCTGTACCAAGTTGGTCCTTAAGGTGGTAGGGTTCCTGGATGCAGATGACAGTGTAGAAAAATATGGGGGTTCTTTTTTTGTATTTTAAATTTAGAACTTTTTTTTTTCTGAGAAGGATTTGCCCTAACATCTGTTGCCAATCTTCCCCCCGCCCCCAAAGCCCCAGCTCATAGTTGTATATTCTAGTTGTAAGTTCTTATAGTTCTTCTATGTGAGCCACCCCCACAGCATGGTTACTGACAGACGAGTGGTATGGTTCTGTACCTGGGAACCGAACCCGGGCCGCTAAAGTGGAGCACACCAAACTTTAACCACTAGGCCGTCAGAGCTGGCTCAAAATGTGTTTTTTCAATCACAAAAATAACATTATTTTAAAAAATTCAGAGATTTAACCTAGAAAGTTAATTTCATAATCCTATATCCCACAGCTAGCCATCGTTTAATACTTTCTTGTACATTTCCACACGCATTTTTCTATGCTGACATCACTACATGTTTTGGATTGGATTCATATCACAGTACATACTGTTTTGGATTGTTTTTTCCACTTACTGTGTCCTAGACATATTTTTACAGCAATTTCATTATTTTTCAGATTGTGTAGTGTCTTGTCATATGGGTATACTGTAATTTAGTTCCTTTATAGGCATTCTCACATCATTGCACATTTATGCAAATATTTCTGTAGGATAGACTTGGAGAGGTGGCACTGATGAATCCAAGGGTATGAACATTTTAAATTTTATGTCTTAGTTTGGGCTGCTATAACAAAAATATCGTAGACTGGGCAACTTAAACAATAGACATGTGTTTCTCACAGTTCTGGAGGCTGGAAGTCCAAGATCAAGGTGCCAGCAGATTCACTGTCTGGTGAGGCCCCTCTTCCTGCTTCTGCCCTCTCGCTGTGTCCTCACGTGATAGAAGGAGTGAGAGAGCTCTCTGGGACCCCTTTAAAAGGGCGCTGATCCCATTCATGCGGGCCTTGCATTCATCACCTAATCACCTCCTGAAGGCCCCACCTCCTAACACCGTTCCATTGGAGGTTAGAATGTCAACATAGGAATTTAGTGGGGAGAGGGACATGCAGTCCATAGCAAATAGGTGTGTTGTTGTTTTGGTTTATATCCCTGCTAACAGTCTTGGAGAGTGCTTGCTTCATGATACAGATTTAACACAAAGACACCAGTAGTGGGAGGCACGTTTTTATAATGTAACATCAGCTTAAAAGCCAAACAGTCTGAAACCAGAAATTAAGAACAAGACAGGGGCTGGCCCCGTGGCCGAATGGTTAAGTTCGCGCACTCCCCTTTGGCAGCCCAGGTTTTCGCCAGTTTGAATCCTGGGTGCAGACATGGCACCGCTCATCAAGCCATGCTGAGGCGGCATCCCACATGCCACAACTAGAAGGACCCACAACTAAAAATACACAACTATGTACCAGGGTGCTTTGGGAGAAAAAGGAAAAATAAAATCTTTAAAAAAAAAAAAAAAAAGGAGACAGTACCCATATAGTGATATCTTATGCCTCTCCCATGGTGGTCTATTAAGAGCCCTCTTTAGGTAGATCTTTATGTACTGACTTAAAAGATGTCTGGGGGTTGGGGCTGGCCCCGTGGCCGAGTGGTTAAGTTCGCGCGCTCCGCTGCAGGCGGCCCAGTGTTTCGTTGGTTCGAATCCTGGGCGCGGACATGGCACTGCTCGTCAGACCACGCTGAGGCAGCGTCCCACATGCCACAACTAGAGGAACCCACAACGAAGAATACACAACTATGTACCGGGGGGCTTTGGGGAGAAAAAGGAAAAAATAAAATCTTTAAAAAAAAAAAAAAAAAAAGATGTCTGGGGGTGAGTTAGGAAAAGCAGTAGGTATGGGGTGGTTCCATTTCTACTTTATAGGTAAACATATCAATGTACATGTATCTAAACTGGAGGACTATATGTCTGACAGTGGCTCTCAGGAGCAGAGGCTGTTCACCCTTCAGCAGTTCTTTGCATGCCCCCTCTGCGCCCAGAACTGTGCTAGGCCTTGGGGAGATAGTAGACAAGATTTCTGTTCTTGTGGAGTTTGTCGTCTAATTTGAGGGAGATGGACAATAAACCTGTACTTTGGGTAATTTCAGATCCAGGTGTAGATTACAAAGAATAACATAGGGTAATGTGATCGGAAGTGACTGGTTTAGATAAGTTGGCCACGTATCAGATTCCTTGCTGGGGATGATTCTGTTATGAGATTGTTGCTCTTTCCACATTTCTGGTATGTTTGAGCTTTTGATGAGTGCAGATTCCTTTTGTAATCAGAATAAAACGGTTTAACAAAGCTCATTATAAAGCTTAGAAACAAAAACCCTTGAATCTTTAGCAGGCATCCTCTGGGTCTTGACGCCTAGGCAGCTCAGGCCTCCTCAGTGGGCATTTCTATAAACAGGACTACCCTGGCTTGTCACTGGGGTGGCTGGCGACCTGCCCGACTTGAGATAAACAGAACCAGATGTTGGGGGTGCTGTGAGAAAGAGGAGCTGCCCCCATTGCCAGCAGTGCCTCAGACTCCGTTAGCATCTTGACATGGGAAGCAAGCTTGTGGCCTGCTCTTGTAGAGTGGGGCCAGGGAGTGACGTGAGAAAAGCTGGAGGAGAGAGTGGGCCTGAGGGCAGAGCTTCTGAGAAGGCATCCCCCGAAGTGTATGTAGAAGGGGGGATAACGGGAGACAGAGTCAGGGGAAGTGAAGTGAGGCCGCCCAACTCAAGCCCCCTGTCACCTGGACAGCTTAGTCTTCTCCGAGAAAGAGCTAAACACCTCTGTATCTCGTCTCATCTCTGCCACAGATGCTGCACGCGAGATTTGGAAGTATGATGTAACGGAGAAGGTGAACCTCCAGCACAATCCTGGGGCCATGGAACACTTCCACATGAAGCTTTTCCGTGCTCAGAGGAATCTCCACATTGCTGGCTTTTCCTTGCTGCTGTCCTTGTGAGTGGGGAGGGGTGAGGGGCTGTGAAGGGACCCCTGGGCTATCCTGTGACCTTGACTCCTCAGTCTGTGACCTTGAACCGGAGGCCCTGTCACGGGAGCCACACGATTTCCCCAGAGGCCTCTCATTTTCCTCCAGACTCCAGAGGCAGCATGGAGAGTGGGAGAGGACTGGCCAGAAGGTCAGAAGACCCGAGTTCTGGCTCTGCCATGACTTACCACGTGCTTTTTTAGGGCAAGTGCATTACCAGCTTGCTCTGTGTATGTAGAGTGAAGTAAGTGACAAGGCATTTCCCTCCTCTGGGAGAGGCCCTTTGGAGCCCAGCTTAAAAGGACCAACTGAATAGGGGCTTTTTACGTATGGGGTCCTGACCTGAAAAGAGTGGGCAGAAATGGCATGAAGGGGCTGAGACTGACCCTGTCTCCAGAGCCTTCCCAGATGTAGACCTGTCATAGGAGCATGTTGTGCTCCATGGCAGCCTAAGTATTTCTGGTGTTTTTTTTTTTTTTTTTTTTGGCAAGACCGAGTGCCTCCATCAGGGCCATGGGGGTGGCTAGCTGGGCAAGACTAGGCTGATATAAAGCACCTCTTTCAGCCTGGGGGCCTTTCGCTGCCTCCTGCTCACAGGGGTTCTGATCGTGGGGGCCTGGCTTTTCTTGGGTCTGCTGACTGGCAGGGAGTAGATGTGCTCAGGCCGAGGGCTTCCGGAGGTATTGGGAAGAGGCTTACCGTGAGGTTATTCAGAAGCAGGGTGAATGTATGGATTCTGGGTCTGGGCCCGCTCTCCTCTAGTCACCTGGACATCCTTTTTTTTGAGGAAGATTAGCCCTGAGCTAACTACTGCCAATCTTCCTCTTTTTGCTGAGGAAGACTGGCCCTGAGCGAACATCCATGCCCATCTTCCTCTATTTTATATGTGGGATGCCTACCACAGCATGGCTTTTTGCCAAGCAGTGCCATGTCTGCACCTGGGATCTGAACCTGCGAATCCCGGGCCTCCGAGAAGCGGGACGTGCGAACTTAACCGCTGCACCACCGGGCCGGCCCCCGGACATCCTTCTTTAGTAGGCATTAGAATGATTATTTGTCTGGGTTTCACTTTTTCAGGAAAAGAGTCAGTCGTTCAGGTGAGCCTGGCCTCTCTGGGTCAGAATTGGAAAGTGCCGGGGGTGGAGCCGGACAGGGCAAACAGCTTTCAAAGTGATCTGTTTGGTCACAGAAGTGGTCTGCAAGTGTGCCGGCTTCAAATTTCTGAGAGTCAGGAAGTGAGAAGGCTGGGAGGAGTTGGACGTATAACACTAGAGTTTTAGAATTTTGGGAAGCTGTGAAAAAGAAGTTTCATCTTGTGGTCTGAGACTGAAAAGGAAGCAGATCTGGAGGACTGAGTCTCAGAAACAAAATTCTGAGTCCAACTGCAAGTGAGCCGAAGTGGGGAGATAGAGACCCGGCTGTGTCGAAAGAGACCACAGAGGCTCTCGGGGGGACTCCCAGGCAAGCTGTGATTCCATCTGGAAGACAGGAAGGACAGAAAGAGAACTAAGGACTGTCCCAGAAGAGCACACAGAGCTTTGAGAAGAGTACTAGGAAGGTGAGAGCCTGCAGGGAGCTCTGGCTCATGAAACGTGGTAAGGCCTGGGGAGAAGAGAGTCTCCTTGATGTTTCTGTGTAAAGGAACGAAATGGCATGCAGAGGTCAAGGGTAAAGGAAGCACTGGGATGAGAGAGTTGAAATCCCAGGTGAGTGAGTGTATACTGGAGTGCTAGCTGCTCTAAATGACTTAGCTTCCATTTGCCCTTGATGAAATTATGTCCAGAGGCTCTTGAGATCATTTGCAGGTGGAATTGCCAGTCCTTGAGGAATTGCAGGGTAGGAGAGATTCTGGCAGACTGCAGACAGGCAAGCATCCCAGTTTGCAAAGGAGGAAGAAGGTAGGTGAGGCAATAACTAGAATGGGAGGGTCTGACTTTGGTCTCAGATCATGTTGTAGAGAGAATAGCTTGTGTGCTTTCTGAGAAGAGAGAGGGATCGTTGGAGATGATCTACTGGAGAACAGATTTTATCAGTCTTAGCCCTGCCTTTTATCGGTCTAGTGTAGATGGATTTTCAGCAAAATGTTTGCCAGTCTCCAGTTCAGTTCTTAGGGACCAGGTACTGAAGTGTGAGCAGGGTGCTGGCATCACAGTGTGGTTAGGTGGGGTCCTAACTCCCTTGAGTGGCTATTGCCTGGATCAGCTCCATCCAAATAGAGCCCTCAGGTGTTCACGCTGCACCCCCAGCCTGCTCAGTGTTTCTCTGCTGAGTGCGGTTGTCATGGTGAGCAGATGCACGGAGAAATGGAAGCTAGGAGGAATTGAACAGCAGGTAGGCTAGTTACTGCTCAGAATCCACAGCTGTCTAGATGGCTTCCCTGGCAGGGCCGACTCCAATGAGACTTGAGTGTTTAATGCAGATACATTTGTAAATGTGCGTGTAGGTTCATAAAGGGCAATGGAGACAGGGCCCAGCAGGAACTCGGAAAGACTTGGGGTTGTGGCTTATTGTAGCTCAGTAGGAGTTAGTGGCACAGCCACTGCAAAAGCTGATGAGCCATTAGCACCCGTCATTGAAGGCTGGGACCGCCAGAGGGAGGCACCAGCCCTGCCAGGTTGGACGTGAACCAGTGCTCCCCGGAGGGTTGCATTTGGGGCTCCACCTCTTGAGAGATGCTCGCAAACTGCAGGTTGTGAATTCGGAAGCAGTCACAGTGGTGGCAGATAGAGTGGTGCTTATTCCTCACCTACTGTGGCTTTGAAGTCTTACTCTCCTGATTGTTCTGCTTTTGTAACCTCTTCCAGAAGGACACCTCCAGGGCAGGTGTTGTCTAACCAGGCCTGGTGACAGTGGGTAGCCAGGTGTACCAGACGAGTGAGTCTGTGCTTGGCTCAGTTCTCCCTCTCCAGCACCGTGAAGCCAGGTGTTTCAGTTTAATTCCTGCAGTTGACTTTTTAAAATTGACATTTAGTACATGTTGGAGTCCAGTTTTATGAGTGTTTTGACAAATGCAGAGTCAGGTAACACCACCACAATCAGGGTTCAGAACAGTTAGCAGTTTCCTTTCTAACCTGAAGGAGTGGCTTCAGAGAAAAGCAGTTCTCATTTATGCTCTATGCTATTCCCAAAGGGACACACGGAGGTGGGGAGAAGGGAATGAGATTTTGGCTCACTGTTCCAGTCTGCTCTTGTGATCCCACTCTGTTCTCTATTATAGTAGCTGCCTCCCCTACTTTGCTGTGACCTCTCCATTTGACAAGCACGTAAGGATTTCTTGAATTCCCTTTTTTTGCCTGCCTCCTTCTCCCTAATGCCCCCCAGTACGCAATTGTATATTCCAGCTGTAGGTCCTCTAGTTGTGGCATGTGGGACGCCGCCTCAGCATGGCCTGATGAGCAGTACTAGGTCCACGTCCAGGATCCAAACGGGCAAAACCCCGGGCTGCCGAAGCCGAGTGTGTGAACTTAACCACTCGGCTGTGGGGCTGGCCCCCAAATTCCCTTTTAAATGTGTCAGACGTAGTAACTTCTTGGGCCTGCTTGTTCCCACAGCTGCACATCTCTTTTTTTTTTAATTGAGTTATTGATAGGTTACAATCTTGTGAAATTTTAATTGTACATTAATGTTTGTCAGTCATGTTGTAGGTGCACCACTTCACCCTTTGTGCCCACCCTCCACCCCCACCTTTCCCCTGGTATCCACTAAACTGTTTTTGGTCCATAGTTTTAAATTCCTCATATGAGTGGAGTCATACACAGATTATCTTTCTCTCGCTGGCTTATTTCACTTAACATAATTCTCTCAAGGTTCATCCATGTTATTGCAAATGGAATGATTTTGTTCTGTTTTCCACAGCTGCACATCTCTTACCTCTCCATCTTAGCTAAAGATTCCTTGCTGTGTCTGCCATACCATCCCAAGTCCCCATTTAGTTGCCAATCAAAAAAGGACATGAGGTTGATCTTGTGTAACTTCTTAAAAAAGGAAACAGTGACCCCAAGGATCAGTGTAAATTCGTCAGTTGCCCACAAATGATGTGTTTAATTGTTTCCAGAGTTTTCCAGGACTATATATGCCTCCCTAGTCTAGGGGTCAGATCTTATATGGCAGCTGTGGCCCTATAGGAACTTCTTTCTTTGCATGGCATTAGCCATAGAAATGTTCTTGTCTAAACTTGATATCCACACAACCCATATGCGGCTTGCAAGAAACACTATAAAAAAAACTGTTGTCTTTGTTATTGTGATTGCCAAAGTTCTACCTGCTTATTAAAATAAACAAAGCCACCTGAAGTTCAGATAATACAAACATGTCAAGTGAGAGAGTGAGGACCCTGTAGTTCCATCCCCAGAGATAGCTACAGGCAGTAATTGAGATGTTTCTGAACTTTTAAAAGTAATGTTTTACTCAATGTATAACTTTTCTCTTACAAGTACCATGGGGGTTTTTTTGCTCTGCTTTGACTTGCCTTTTTCACTCAACAGTGTATCTTGGCGATTTTTCCAAATAACTCATGCAGACCTCTCTCATTCTTAATGGTTGTGTAGTGTTGTGTCATGTGAGGGGACCATTGTGTGTTTAACCAATTCCCTGCTGACAGATGTGGGAGCTGGTTCGAAATTTTTACTATTCGAAAACCGCTTTTGCATATCGGTGGGTTCTACTCTGTCCTCCCACACATTATGTTCCTTTTTTCCTTTTTCTCTTTGTAATCTTTGGAAATAGATTGGTGGTGTCCTCGTCCCCTGGCACCTCACTGCTCTAAGTCTGGTCTGTGGTCCTGGGCAGGACCCGGGGCTCACCCCTGGCCTGCTAGTGAGGGCCTGCATTTCCGTGAGCTCCTGGCTGACCCCATGCACGTAAGTGCTGGATGGCGCTGATCTGGCACATCTCCCCATGTGTACTACCCCCGAGGTCATTGGTGGATAGCAGTTCTGGCTGTGTTGTGGGGTTTCACAACTTGGGATAGAGTTCATCTAGGTCTGGATATGGTCAAATGCATTTGAAACACTTGAAGTACCCTCTCGTGCTCTCAGGTACCTGGTTATTTCTTTCGGAAACCATGCTATGCTTACCCTGTCGTTTTTGAAGTGCTTTCTCTTTGAGGAATGTATTCTCTCATCATGTCAGCACACACGCACTGTCTGCCCTACATGGTGGACTAACTCCTTTTTTTGTTCTGCATGTCCTTGCTTATGTGCCCCTCTGAACTTTTATGCATGTTCTTTTACAAATGAACCAATGACTCTTGTTAGCTGCATGCAAGCCTGTGGGAAAGAGATGTTTCTCTGTTTTGCTTTGCTGAGTCAAGTTTGGTTGCATTATGAGATTGTTTTGTGGGGTCCCACTCATGGTCTTAGCAAACATTCGAGCATTACTCTACAGGAGACGGTGCTGGGGTGTTGGCACAGAAAGAGGAATAAGAGAGTGGTTGAAGGGAGAGCAGCACCAGAGTAGCCCTCACCACACCGTGTTGGAGTTACGGCAGAGTAGTGCTCGGAATGTCATGGGGCACAGATAAGCGCACCCCTCCACACGGTCTTGGTGTCTCCACGTAGGAGTGCGACAGCGTGGAAAGGGAGGAAGAGGAGTCAGAAGCTTGTTTGCGTTGGTTTGAGCTGTTAGTACTAGATCGTTGGTTTTCAGCCCACCTCTGACTGCAGGCTGGGGAGTGGGCTGCTGTGTTCCCTGAGTAGTTTTTAGCTGGCTTTTGGTAGGAAGGCGCCTGCGCCATCTGTTAGCTAAAATCTACCTCCTGTATGTCTTCCTTATTAGTCTTAGTTTTATGACTCTGACAACCTTAATTTCTTAGTCCCCTTTGTATGTCTGAAGAATATTAAGTCATCTGGTAGCACATAGCCATTGGAGGAAGATGACGCTTTAAATAAACAAATAAGAAGATAAGTTGTCTGGGGCCAGCCCCGTGGCCGAGTGGTTAAGTTCGTGTGCTTCCGCTTCGATGGCCTGGGGTTTCGCTGGTTTGCATCCTGGGTGCGCACCTAGTACTGCTCATCAAGCCATGCTGAGATGGCATCCCACGTGGCAGAACTAGAAGGACCTACAACTAGAATATACAACTATATACTGGGGGGCTTTGGGGGAAAAAAAAAAGGAAGATTGGCAACAGATGTTAGCTCAGGGACAATCTTTAAAAAAAAACTAATTAGAAGAAGGAAAAAAATCCACATGCTGCTTAAAAACGGGCTAGCTGTTGTTGCCATGTGGGAACTTGCATTTTCCACTGAGTGTATTGTGGACATCACTCTAGGACAACTGGTCTGGCTCTCCAGCATTCTTACGTGTCTCACCAATTCCCTGCTGGTGAACATTGAGCTCATCTCCTCCGTTTTTCTGATATCATAAACAGTGGAAAACCCCTCTTGGTTGTCATTTTGCGTGCATCTCAGCTAGGGTGGGTTCTTTAGGGCTCCTGATCCCATTCCAAGAGTCTGTGCCCCTCTTACCATCTGTGTCTCTCTCGTCCATGTTTGCGCTCGTCTCACTGGCAGGCACTGGCTCAGTCCCTGAACCCCAGTAGGTACCAGCTAAGTCTGGGGAAGGGCAGGCCGAGCAGGGTGGATGGGTCAGGAGTACCAGGAGACAGGGTAGAAGGTTTTGAATGCTGGTCCCAGAGTTTGTACTCAATCTCTCTGTGGTAGAGGGCTGAATTTTTTCCAATGGTGCTGCACCAAGGTCAGAGTTATATGCTCATATTAGGCAACAATGTTTGGGATAGAATGGAGCAGGAGAGCTCAGAAGCAGGGAGACCAAGTCTGAGGTCGCCAGCGTGAGAGATGCTGGCAGCTTGAACCAGGGCACGGTAGCTGGTGGGGCAAGAGGGGCAGGTTTGAAAGCTGCTGATGGGAGAAGGGGTAGGAGGTGATGGAGCTGTCGAGCCTCTGAGGTGAGCCTCTGAGGCTGAGGTGGTGGCGGCTCTGCTTTGGGCACCTGCAGACGGGCACCTGTGGCAGGCCCCAGAGGACTGCCTGCATGCACGCACACATGCGTGCACGTGTGGGAGGGAAGGTAGCTGGTGAGGTCCACTGGAAGAAACGAGGAAGCTAGGAGGAGAGGTGGAGGAGAAGGGGGGCTGGTCAGCAGGATGATGCACTGTGAGCTGATGTGCTGTTTCACGAGGGGTGGGGAGATGGGTGAAAGGATGGTGCTGGCGGGGCAGCCACTCCCTGGAAGTGAGGTAGAGGGGAGTGGAAGCAGATGCAGGGAGAGGCAAGACTGGGGAGAGGCAGCAGGTTAGTAGATGAAGGAGCCACGGAGGGAGAGAGCAACAGTCGGAAGTGAGACTGGGGGTGACCCTGGTTCCTAGCAGGGCCGGGGTCAGGAGCACGTTGGGGGAGCCTCCAGCAGTCCTTATAATTGAAAAAGGAAGCCTCACACCCTTAAACGAGCCTGTCCCTCCCTGTCTGCTGTGGGGGGCTGGGGGAACACAGGGCCGCGCCTTTTGTGCTGCCTCCGCTTGCCTGGTTGTGCTGATTGGGGCAGCTTGCTGCCTTCCCTGGTCCTCACGCTCCTTTCTCTGTGGGCAACCCAGAAGCCTGGGGAGCTCTGTCCTTTTTTCTTGTCTCATGTGACTTCCTGCTCCTGTTTTTTTTAAAAATCGTGGTAAAATACACGTAACATCAATTTGACTATCTCAACCTTTTTTTTTTTTTTTTGAGGAAGATTAGCCCTGAGCTAACTCCTGCCGATCCTCCTCTTTTTGCTGAGGAAGACTGGCCCTGAGCTAACATCCATGCCCATCTTCCTCTGCTTTATACATGGGATGCCTACCACAGCACAGCTTTTGCCAAGTGGTGCCATGTTTGCACCCGGGATCGGAACTGGCGAACCCTGGGCTGCAGAGAAGTGGAACATGTGAACTTAACCACTGCGCCACCGAGCCAGCCCCTCAACCATTTTTGAGTGTAGAAATCAGTGGTGTACATTGTTGTACAACCAACCTCCAGAGCTCTTTTCATCTTGCAAAACTGAAACTGTGTCCCCATTCCACAGCCTAGGGATCTCACCTCCTGAGCCTCTCTTCCTCCTTATTCTGGAAACCACTGCCATGACCCAACTAGGCTTCCTGCCAACAGCCTTGCTTCCTCAGCCTGTCCACCCTGCCCAATCCAAGTGACTTTTCTGACATCCCATTACCCCTGTTCCAATGCCTTCAGAGTACCTTTGGCATAAAGGCTTGACACCCGGATCCCTCAGGACGTGACTCCTTCCTACAGTCCTCTGCAGTCTCGAGGAGGCTAGGGGTGGCCCTGGTTCCTAGTGGCTAATTCTGTGGCCTCAGCCTGGAAACCCCCTACTGTTACCTGCTAGCCCAGCCAGCGCCTCCTCTTCATGCTTCCTCAAGGCTTCCCTCGCAGTCTGCTCTGTGAGACCTGCGCCATGCTGCTAGCTGGCCTAGAGGGCTGGCTTTTGAGGGCCCCTGGCAGCCTGTGAGGTGTGGCCCAGGAACCTGGGCTCATCCTCTTTAGCCTGGCCGCCTTTGTGCCAAGGGCTGGGCACACACAAGGGCTGCCTACTACCTTGGGGACTAAATGGGGTGTCCCAGGCAGATGGGGACAGCTTTAGGCCCGTGTCCGGGTTGAACACGTCAGACTGTTGTGCCAGGTGTTTTAGGATGGCAGCCCAACTCTTCAGGTCTCCTGAGCTCTGGCAGTGGGAACCCCAGGGGGCTCGTGAAGACATACTTGTCTAGGCCTCCAGAGGATGTGGATGCTGCTGGTCCCAGCACCACGCTGGGGACCTCTGGTCTGTGACAAGGGTACAGGCAGTTGCAGGCTCTGTCTCATATATCATTGCTCATCTGTTTCCTTGGTGCCTACTTCCTGGCTTTAGGGCTGCAGCTGGCCAGCGTCCCTCTGGAGTTGCCAGGAGTGCAGCTGCACGGCGGCTCCTGCTGGGCTGAGTTTCCAGTGTTCAGAGGGCCATGCCGTGTTTTCCATGCCTTTGCTAAAACATCAGTCAAAGTCAGGACCAAAGTAGTGGTCATCATCCGACTAGGAAGGTCCATCCTCGTGCGTGAGGCCCCCTAATTTGTAATGATCTGAACTTGATCCACAGGGATCTCTTGTTTCCTGCCTACTCCTCTGGGGCTGGATGGTGTGCCTGTAGTCAGCCCAGACGGAGCTGCCCATGCTTTGCCGCTAAGTTCTTCTGCTTAATGGCCAGTGACCGGGGCGGGGCTGGGTTGTCTGCTGTAAGACGATGGAGTCCTTTTAAACCCATAGGGCAAAATCCATCCAGACCCTCTGGGGCGAATGAGGCGGAACCTGGCAACAAGCATATATTTGGTGCCCATGCGACTACTGGGGCTTGTGCTGATGGTGAGAGGAGCTGGAGCCACTGGGTGAGCTGAGGCCACGTGGGCTAGGGTTAACATCCAGCCTGGGCTCTGCTGCATGCCTTGGCCAGGGTGCACTTTCTTCGCCTTGCCTTGGGGCTCTGATGGCCCATGTAGCCCTGAGAAGCAGGCTGGTGTGATGAGAATGGGCTTTGGAATTGGGCCTGGATTTGGATCCTGGTCTGTTACTTGCTACCTGTGTGACCTCGAGTAAGTCATGTACCCTCTCTGAGCCTTTTCCTTCACCTGTAGAGCAGGGATGAGGATAGCTCTCTCATGCGCTTGGTGTGAGGATCGAGGTGGCTTGGTCATGTTCTCAGGCTGGTGCCTGGCACAAAGGGAGTGTTGAATAAGTGGTAGCTCTTACTGGTATCAGTTCGAGTAGCAATAGAGTTTGGTGGGATTTTCCCACTCGAGTGGTAGGCTGTGCCCACACTGGGTAGGGATTTGGAGAGACGGCCTGGTCTTGGCCTTCAGGGCTCTTCTGCTCTGGGCTGGGCTGGGGGCAGCAGAGTAGAGCTAGACAGGACAGGTGTAGCAGCAAGAGCAGAGGCCGGGGAGGGCGGCCCTGGGCACAGGGTGGCTAGTGCTGGGGGTCTTCCTGGGGCAGGCTGCTTACTCTGTCGACAGAGAAGACGCAGACATGTGGAGACAGAGTAGAAGAACGTGCCCCAGCTTCAACAGTGAGCATCTCCCGGCCAGTCTTGTTTTATCTACCCTGCACGATCCCCTGGCTTGGGCTTTGAAGCAAATCCCGGATACCATGTTTACAGGCAAAAACTATTTTGGTTTATCTGTTTGTAAAGAGAGGGACTTTTAAAAAAAATCATAAGCACGCTCCCATCTTCCCTGCAAGAAGTTCACAGTAACTCCCAGCAACGTGGCCCTGGCTCCCTTGCTGGGGTTTATTTCTGTGTTTGTGTTTTTATTGTTCGTTCATTTAAGTCGGCATCTAGATAAGGTAACTAAGGGATAACTAAGGGTTTAAAATCTTAATGCTCAGGCCTATGCAAAGACAGGGTAATTTAGGTGGAGGACGACTGCCTTCAGTTCCCCTTCGTCCGTGCCACCATCCCTTGGCTGCCATCGTTTTCTAAGGGTCCAAATGTGATAGTGCTTCAGATCTAGGTCCTGGGCAAGAGCCTTTTTGCTAAGTCCGTTGATTTCTAGTTCTCCCCAAGCCAAACTTGTCCCCGCTATAGTGGTGTGCCAGTGTCCTGTGGGTGCTGGGCCTAGGAAGGGGCTCTGATAGGGGGACTGCAGTGAAGTGAGGGGAGTTCCCTATGAAGAGGCCAAGAAGGACCATCTGACATACATCAGAATGAGCATCAGCTTCTTTTAAAATACACACAGTCTGCTCAGCTGCTTAACTGGGGCAGAAGAATTCTCTTCCTCACACTCTAAAAACAAACGGTGAGTGATTTCCTTGGGGGCAGCATGCCAAGCAAGCAGAGGTTCCTTCTTCCTGATTCCAAGGTCACTGGAAGCCTGACGTTCCGGGAGGACCCCTTTCTCTGAGGGCCTCAGGGCTCCTGCCTCTGAGGCCTAAAAGCGGAGGGTGGGGGAGTGGAGAGCAGGGTTGTAGACGGACCACTGGGCTCCTCCAACCTGGCATTGCCTGACCAACTATCCACTGGGTAGAAATATTCTCGCTGTGAAGGAGTGTGACTATTGTGACTGAGGAGCTGGATTTTCCCTTTAGTGTAATTTTAATTCATTTAAACTGAAGAGGCCATGTGTAGCTGGTGGCCTCCATATTGGACAGCGTAGCTAAAGCCACCTTTTGTCCTTTGCTTCGGTTCCCTGCCCCAAGCCCAGGCGAGTTTCCTGGGCTCTGAGCATGGTATGTCGCCTGCTAGAGGCACTACCCTGTCTCCTTTAGACTCTAGTACGGTGCTACGTCCCCGGGTGACATCTCCCTCCCTCCCCTCCCTCAAAGGTTGCTTCTCCAGGAGCCAGCGTGTTTTAGTTTGAGTCAGCTAGTCTGGGATATCTTTCCAAAGTTGTCTGACCTTGTTCAGTTGCTCTCTGCTCCCTGTTTACACAGAATCCCTTAGATAGCTGGATTCAGGAGGGCAACGTGACAAAAACCCCAGAAACAACTCGCTCCTGTTCACTGGTTCTCTTCAACTTGAGAGGGTAGACGACGGGTGGATGGCCAACTTCGCTGTCCTCCGGGTGGGCAGGCACCTTCCAGGTCGGCAGCTGGAGTTCCCCCAGGCTGTGGGCCTTCCCCCGCATTTTCTCCAGCCTTTGTGTACTGGAGGGCGTGTGGTAAGATGTGCTTGAGGCAGCCCTTCAGGAAGATTTTCCCTGCATCTTTTGAATCAACTTTCCTTTCTCCTGTTTTGCTGCTTCCATATTTTCATGACTCTAGGCTCTTTAGGGTGAGAGTTTCTTGGGGCGGCTTCCACCCTGTTATTACTGTTCTCCTTTGCCTGAAGCCTTTCCTGGGGCATCACCAGGCTTTTGGTTCCTTGGTAGGGTGGCCGCCTCCTGTGTTTTTCCTGGACAGTGGGGTGGGTTTGCCCAGAATCCACCGCCTGCCCTGCGGAGCACTGCCAGAGACAGAGCTGTAGTTGGCCTGGAGAGTCAACAGGTGGTGCTGTGACACCAGCTTCCCACTTGCACAGGGGCAGTGGAGTGAAGGGGAATTGCCTGCCTGTCCTGCAGTAGGGTCCTGAGGGCTGAGTGACCTAACTCACCTGACGACGTGGCACTCACCATCTGGCTGGCACATGCTAAGTGGGCAGGATTGACAATGGGAGGGGAGAGTCGGGGTGGGCACAACTGCAGACTATTCCAGTTGGGACACGGGAGGACTCTCCCCCTTGCTCCTCCCCCAATTCCTGTTAAGCCCACAGGAGGGAGACTGGATTAGTGCAAAAGCTCATATGAACATCTCCCCCACTTGATATGATTGGCCCTGTTTCTCTAGTGTCCATACAGAGACTCTGTTTCTCCTGCTTTCCCTTGTTTGCTCAACCTTTTATGAAAACAACGAGAACTCCGCTCAGCATCCAAAAATATCTTACCGAGAAAGCTGAGTTGATTTCAGGTATTTGGGGATGACATTTGTCTGCCAAGGACACATCTGGATTCTCTTAAGGTTTGTGCACTGACTTTTTCCTCTGTCAGTGCATTTAACCCAGACTCTGGGCCCCTCTCTTAACCCTGCACCTTTGGGAAATCCCTTTGGCTTATGGTTTCTCACCTGTTGTGTGGTTAGCCGGATGACTGGACTTGGGCGGTAGAGCAGAGAGCAGTGGAGGATAACCTCAGGGGAGGGCAGAGCAGGACGTCAGCGTTTTCTGCAGGCTAACATCTCCTGGGCTGCAGAGACTTGGAGATTCTGAAGCTTAGCATCCTCCACTGTATACCCTGCTGTGTCCTGGGCCTGGGGCCCGGTGGACTCTTGGTGTGCTGAGGGAACACACAGAAGGCGCATTGATGTGCCTGGGAGGGCTAGTGGGTGGAGAGTCGTAGGGGGAACCTCACAGCTGAATCTTTTTTTTTTTTTTTTAAGATTGTCACCTGAGCTAATATCTGTTGCCAGTCTTTTTTTTTTTCTCTTCTTCTCTCCAAAGCCCCCCAGTATATAGTTGTACATTCTAGCTGTGAGTGCCTCTGGCTGTGCTGTGTAGGATGCCACCTCGGCATGGCCTGACGAGCGGTGCCGTGGCCGTGCCCGGGATCCAAACTGGCGAAATTCTGGGTCGGTCGCCAAAGCGGAGCGCTTGAATTTAACCACTCGGCCGTGGGGCCAGCCCCTCAAAGCTGAATCGTGATGGGCGAGTTGAGGGCAGGCACAAGAGCATGGGCCCTAGTGTGTCGGGGCAGTAAGATGTTCTAGAAGGCAGGCTCCTGGTCAGCAGTGCTAGTTGCACTGCTCTTGGCTTACCCTGGGGCCCTGTGTGAGTACCCTGCAGACTCGGGCCAGGGCACTGGCTCCGTCCCTAGCTTTGGTGATGAGTGTTTTCCTGCGTGCCTTCTCCGCCACCACTGTAGTCACAAGCCAGGGTTGCTCATCAACACAGGTCTGACATGGCGCCTTCCCAATACTGCTTCCTGTCACCCTAGTTGCTTGACTGACTGGCAGGTTCCATGTCTGCCCGTGTCCCCGTCAGCGCGGCTGGGCCAAGGGAAGGCTGAGTCGGGGGAGAACCAGGGCACCAGACCTGCGTTCTGCCCTGGCCTGAGGTGCAGCCTCACACACACGGGGAGGGGTGGTCATCTTCAAGGCCCCTTTTCAGCATGCCAGGTATAGGGGATCAAGAGCTCCAAAGGACAGTCCCTGGCCCGAAGGCATCCCTAACTCGGCAGCCAGACAAGGAAGAGATGATGCAGAGAGAGAAGGAGAACAGAGTGAGAATGATGCGGCAGATGGGGTCGGCACTCAGAAGGGGGACTGGGGATGGCCAGGAGAGGCTTTTTGGGGGAAGGTGGTGATTGAGCTGGGTCTTGAGTCATCAACAAGAGTTCTCAGAGCAGGGGAGAAGCCATTGCAGACCTGATGGGCTGATGTGCAGTGGCACGGACATGAGGCAAGTGAGAACCCGGCGTGTTCCAAGAAGTGCCGGTGGTTTGGTGTTACTAGAGCAGAGGGCCATGTGGGTGGTGAGGAGAGAAGAGCCAGCTCTCAGAGGGCCATGTGCCAGCCAAAGGCCAAAGGCGGTGGGCAGGCGTCAGAGGGTTTGAAGCAGAGGGGTGACATGATCAGATTATCTTGGAGAAAGATCTACTCTGGCTTTCCTTGGGGCATGGATTGTAGAGCTGTATGGTTGCGGGTCAGAAGGAGGCCAGTTCAGAGCTGTTAAAATCCTCCCCAGAAAGAAGCTTTGAGGGCCATCCCTGTTGGTGCTGGGGCTGACTGGGAGGTGGTCTGTCTGGAGGTGACAAGGACAGGACTGGACAATGACTTGGGCCGGTAGGGAGGAGGTGGGGGCCCAAGGTGGTTGAGAGCTGGGGTAGATCAGTGACACTTTGCACACAGCGAGGGGGACGGTGCAGGGGCGGTCTGGCCTTCTTCGACAGGCTGAGTTGGGCGGGTCTCGAGGTAGACAGTTGGAGGTAAGGGCTGGGCTGAGATAAACCCTGTGGGGGATGAGATTGGTGGGTGGTAAGGGTTGCTTGAGTCAAGGGCAGGGGAGAGTTCCATGAGGGTGACTTGTTGGCTGCACCAAGTGCCGCAGAAAGAGTGCCCTGAGGACCCCAGGGCCCTCCTTGGATTGAGTGGTTAGGGCTCTGGTGGTCCTGCTGGTGGCTTGGCCAGGCCAGGGCCTAGGCTGACCTCGGTTGAGGAATGGAGGAGGAGGGGAGAGTGGTTGAGGGGTGAGGTTCCTGGAGGGAAGAATTACCCAGAATTGTCCTGGGCCGGTTTGGAGGAACAGGTTTAACAGGAAGGGAAAGGACGTGGATGGCATGAAAGACGAGGGGCCTGGGGGGCTCCTGCCCTGCACTGAAGGGGAGACCCTAACTAAGGGCTGCAAGTTAAGACGAGGGCCCCCTGGACAGCTCTTGTGTGGGACTCCATGTGTTGGCAACCCTGGTTCTCCATAGCTGAGGACGGGCTGGGAGGGCACCAAGGGGAGCTGGGCCCCTGCTGCACTGCCACTGTCATTCATTGCTGCCACCACCCCCCTGGGCCCAGCCTTGCTGGGTAACTGGGGCCACAGCCGTGGTCACTTACAGTGCTACTAGAATCCGCTCCTGTCAGCCGCTTGCCCAGCCTTGTTGCGGGGGAGTGTCATCCTTGGGCTTGCCTGCCCCATCTTTGCCTGCTGGGTCCGCCAGGTGGCACACGTGCACTCCCCCCATCCGGGCTCCAGCTGGGAGGAGCGGCCTGCTCCACATTGCCGGGATCTGTTCAGAGTTGCCCAAGCACTCTGTGCTGGGAGGCTGGGGTTTAGTCAGACTTGCCTTTCTTTCTGGGCCCCTCCAAGTGACTTCCACCCTGCCCATGTGGTTCAGGCGTGTTGCTTCTCTCTGGCTTCTGGGGTGCTTGGGAGCTCCCTCCACCTTCAGGGCTCCAGCCCAGTGGGGGGCAGGTTGGTGGGCAGTTGGGGGCTGAGACAGGGAAACCTGAGCCCTGGGCCACGAGGTCCCAGCCGCTAATTTTAGAGAGCACATGTCACTGGAAACTCTCCCCTCCTGCCAGGAACCAGCGGCCTGGCTCTTCCCATGCTGTAAGCGGTGCCTGGAGCCTCTCCCTGCACCAGGAAGTGTAGTGGGTGTCTCTCGGCCCTTGCAAGCCTGCTCCCCTCTATGTACTCATTCCTGCCAGGGGTTCTGCCAGGGCCCAGGCCTAGGAGAGAACTGGCCTTGTTTGCTTTCCCCATCCCCTTGGGCTGTCTGAGCAGCAGGTGTCCATGAAAGCCCTGTGAAGGCTGCTGGGGGTCTCAGAGAGTGTGGCCTGAGAGCAGGCAAGTGCGGCAGCTTCGTCTCCTCCAAGCAAGCACTTTGTTGTAGAAAGACCCTGGACAAAGAGTCTTTCCCTCTTTCTCAGGGCCTCTGCACAGACAGGACCATGCCTTCCTCTGAGCTGTGTCTGGCCTGGGCCCCGTCCCAGGTGTGTGGGGAAAGTGTCGCGTCCCCCCACATCCCCTGCCTCTGCCCAATTTTGACCGTTTGAGCTGTGCCTTTCTCGAGGGATGGAGTCCTTCCCTCCTCTCTCTTCCTGCCAGGTAACATCTCAGGGCAAGGGTGGCTTTTGGGAAATGGAGTAGTGTGTGCCCCCAGCTGCCACCTGTTTGCTCCTCATGGCTTGGCTGGACCTGGACCTGAGGTGTGCACCTGGGTCCTGATTCTTCGTTTTCTGTCCACTTAGCTTCAGAAGACCTGAATGCAGTGATGTTATCTAACAGATGTGTTCTGGCAGCTGCCTGTAGACAGCGTTTGAGAAGAGAGTGGGGAGAGAAGAGTCATTTTCATCTCTCTCAGTTGGCTTGGGAGTGGTTCCCTGGAAATTTAGAATATGTAATGGTTCCCAGCTCAGGTCTCAAGATTGGACAGCCAGGAGTGGGGATTCCACCCAAATCTGTTTCTAGCTCTTGACCTCGACTAGTTGCTTCAGCCTGTTGAGCCTCAGTTTCTCCTCTGTGAAATGGAGGCAGCATTAGTGCCTACCTTACAAGGTGGCCTTGGCCGAGGATTCAGCTGGCCCGTTGGAAGCACCCCCAGGTGCTAGCTGCTCTTGTTTACCAAGGTGAACCTGGCCTGGCAGCGAAGAAAATGGCGCTGTGGCTTCTCTGGCACATCCAGACCCTGACCTGGAAAGTGCTGGGTTCCAGGCCCGGGCCGGCAGTGTCTCGCCTGGTTGCCTGGCAGTCCAAAAGGCAGGTCTAGGCTGGAGGCAGGCATGGCAGGGAGCAACCAAGAGAAGTTCGTGCCAGTCATTTTCCCCTCTTTCTTTTGCTCACATCTCCCTTCTTTTTATAAATAATCACAGTCTGCTCAGACGCCTGGTGACTCTCATCTCCCAGCAGGCCACACTGCTGGCCTCCAATGAAGCCTTTAAAAAGCAAGCAGAGAGCGCTAGTGAGGCAGCCAAGAAGTACATGGAAGAAAATGACCAACTGAAGAAGGTGAGTTCTGTCTACCTGACCCTGCCACATGACATTCTTTATGGGCCACAGTGGCCACTGTTAGCCTATCAAGCTGGAAATTGTGTGACATACTGTTGTCAAAAGCTGAAGAGTTGGGTGGAGGGGCCAAGGGGCAGTTCTCAGTGGTGGCTGGTGCAGCGGGTTCTAGGGGACTCGGCAGGGAATGGGGCACCCTTGTTGCTTTCATGCCTCCAACTGCTGTGTCCAGGATAAACTTTCTCCTGATAAAACTGACTCCCTAGCGAGCCAAGCCCTGTGCTATTAAACACAGGCAAGTTAGCACAGAAGAACACAAGATAAGGCCCTGGTTTCCTGAGGATTGCCATCAGCTGGGGACGAGGTAGGGACAGGGGGCGGCCAGTCCTAGAAGGCTTGTCAGAGGAAGTGAGGTGTGAGCCAAACTAGGAAGGAGATGGATGGACTTGGATTCATAGGTAGGACAGAGTTGGATGGGCGTGGGAGAGTTTGGGGCTTCTTGGCTGGAGTTAGCTGTGGAGCCTGGGGAGAGGCAGGAGGGGCATTTGTCATTTGGGGGTGACTGGCAGAAATCTCCAGATGACGGCAAATTGAGTCATTGGATGGACTATTAAATTCTGAGGAGCTGCTGAGAAAGGAGGCAGGGCTGGGGGCCAGGGAAGGCAGGGCGTGTGGCCTGTGAGCTGTAGCAGGTGGCCCTGCTGGCCCTAGCCTTTCCCTGGTGGCTGGGAACAAGCAGTGGCCCAGTTCTGCACTGACATTTCTAAAGGGGCAAGTACCCAGGGCAGCTTGAGGAATCACAGCTCAGTAGGGAGGATAGAGCTGGAGTCCCTCCCTCCCTCCCTCCCTCCCTTCCTCCCTCCCTTCCTTCCTTCCTTCCCTACTTCCCTACTTCTTGCTTCCCTCTCTCCCACTTAAGTAACTCGGGCCCTTGGTGCTCTTCCTAGGAAACTGCTGTTGGTGGAGTCAAGTTGGATGGCAGGGATGCCGAGGTGAAAGCAGAGGAAGAGAACAGGAGCCTGAAGGCTGATCTGAAGAAGCTGAAGGACGAGCTGGCCATCAGCAAGCAAAGTGAGCATTGTCCTCGGGTGTTCTCGGCCCCCGGAAGTCCAGAGCCTCTGCCCTTCTCATGCCAAAGTATTAACAACAAACTCACACTTGAGCGCAGGAGCTGGGTGAAAACTAACAAATGGTACCCTGCTCGTCCAGCCCAAACACAGCCGGGTTCAGTCCCAGCCACTGGGGCTCAGCGATTTGGCGGTGCACGTGGGATCCCACCGAGGAGGGTCCAGGGTGCTCCAGGGGCACATGGACTGACTCTGGAGCGTCTCACCGAGCGTCAGGCATGGGGAATGGTGCTTGGCATGGGCATCGTCATTACCAGGGGGCTTGTGGGTGGAGAAGGAGAGAACCCTGGAGGCTAAATCAGAGCTGGTTGAGACATTCCCGAGAAACCTGCTGTGAGTTCCTGTCTGTTCCCCATTGGAGGGCCTCTTCTTCTCAACTTTGAGGATGGGATTCTGGTCCCTGCTTCCTGCTCTCACTCCTGACATTCTTAGGATGTTTGTCCCGTGCCCTCAGCCTCCCTGAAGTCACCCCTGCTGAGGCCCCTGGGGTCCCTCCATGAGGGCTGGGGCATCCTCAGTATTGTCCCACTTCCCCCAGCTTTGTTGGCCAGCCCTCCCCCACTTTGGGGCAGCTGGCAGAGGAGCTTTCTTGAGAGGGGTGATCTAGACAGCTTCACTGGGGACAGATGCGGGCCTGTATCTGGTGTCTCCACCAAATAGGTTTTTTCTTCTTACTCCCCACCTTCTCATTTACCTTTCTTCATCATTTGTGTCATTCCCAGAACTAGAGAAAGCTGAAAACGAGGTTCTGGCCATGCGGAAGCAGTCGGAGGGCCTGACCAAGGAGTACGACCGCCTCTTGGAGGAGCACACAAAGCTTCAGGTCAGCACCTCTTGCCCTGCTCTGTTGGCTTGGAGGGTCCCTCTTCCCCTCGCCCCGCCCTCTCAGTCTCAGTGCAGGCCTGTCCCCAGTTGGGCTGCCTCAGCAGAGCCCAGGGGGAAGCCTCATTGTGCTGGCGAGGCTGATACCCTACTGCTACAGGCCCTTTAAGAGGCCCTGGCGGCAGGCTGGCTGCTTTCTCTCCTGCTCTGCTTTTCTTCCTTTATCGCTCTTGAGTCTGGGTCTATAGAAGAGCCTGCCAAGCAGTGCCGATCTGGGCCCAGCAGCCAGAACCCTTTTTTGGGCAGGAGGCGTGTGGGTAGATGGCGGCCACTTACTAAGGTGGCCTCAGCAGTGGGGTCGGCCTTCTGTACTGTGGGCCTTCCCAGCCTCGTGCCCAGCATCGATGCCCTTAAGAGGAGCTCCATCCCTTACATGCACCCCTGGGTGTGGGGCCCTGGACTCCAGTCCAGTTCCACTGAGTGGGGGCCCCGTGAGAACCAGTAGAGACGTTCAGGAGAAACTCCAGGTCTGGCAGCTCACCTTCCCCCTGTAGGGGCTGCGGGGTGATGTGGGCCAAAGAGCTCGGGCCATCGCAGCCGTACACCCCCAAGCCTGGTCTGAATCCTCAGACTAGCTGCATCTCTGGGAGCTCAGGTGGCCTGGAACTTGGGTGTGAGGACCAGGTAAACAGCCCTAAGTTCTGACAGCTTGCCTCTGCACTTGGTGGCCCAAGTTTGGGTACCATAGTGGGCAGAGAGGGAAAGCCCAGCCTCCAAAGAGGAACCAGTGGCCTCAGTGTAGGGCAGGCTCACCTGCAGGACCTGTATAAGGTCTGTGGTCAGGGGACCAGGAGCTGGGACTTGAATGCCGAGGCTGCCGTGGGCATGAAGGCAGGAGTGGAGTGGGGCCCAAGGGGACGTGTTGGTGTGAGATTGGCGGCTCTAAGGAAAGTGACAGCAGAGGCTTCCAGCTGCACCCCCCGGCTGGTGTTAGGCTTGCAGCCTTCACTAGAGTGGGGTCACTCCCACCGTGGTAGGCCTTCAGATGCTTACTTGGATACCTGTCATTTGGGGGAAGGGGGCACCACACTGGGCTTCTGGGGTGGAGGGGCGCCCTGCCAACCCACTGCTTTGCGATTTCTGTCCCTTCCAGGCGGCGGTAGATGGTCCCACGGACAAGAAGGAGGAGTGAGGGTCCTCCTCCCCGCCTGTGCCGGTTGCCACCTGGCCTGCACTGGCTGCTTCCTGAGAACCCTTGGTACTTCGGTTTGCTCCCTTCCGCTTCCTGGCCCCTTGCACTGCTTGCAGTTCCACGCTCTCCCAGCATACCACAGGGGCCCTGGTTTCTGCCCGCTCAGGATGAGCTTGCTTCTCTCCTGGCCGACCAGGAGCCTTTTGGGCACCTGTCACCAGGCATGGTGGGGCTTGCTGCCCGCTGGGTTGAGCCCCTTTTTGTTTTGCGCGTTGATGTTTGGGGCTCCAAGTCCCCTTTTCTGTGGTCCTGCAAGAGGGTGGGTGGAGCAGGCAGAGTAGAGTTTCTCTTGGGGGCAATAAAGGTTGTCATGAAGTAAGTATCTGTGGTGCGTGCGTGAAACAGGCCGCGAGGAAGCCTCTTTCTCCCCCATCCCTGGAGTGACCAGGAAGGTGGCGGCAGGCAGCTCTGACAGACTCCTAGTCTTGCCCTGGAGGCCCTCAGGGTATTTTCTTTCAACTTGTTCTAATCCCTGAAGGCTCCCTCATCTCTGGCCGGGCTCAGGCTCACACTTGCCCTCTCCACCCCTCTGCCTCCTCCTCCCTAGGCCAGGCCCCACTTTATGGCCACTTGGGGTGTGTCTGTCCTGTTTGTCTCTCTGGAGCTTGGCCGCTGGGCCCTGGTGAGCTTGGAAGACTCAGTAAACCAGTGGGGCTTCCGGGTGGCAGACTTGCCTGCCTTCTCCGGGACCTGTTCATCACATTTAGGACAGATAGAATGTGGCAGAGTGCCACCAGTCACTCCCTGCCCCACCCCCTCCTGAAGGTTTGCAGGATGACCTCTGACTAATGCCAGCTCAGAGAGGAGACTCGCCCTTGGCAGTGACCTGCGACTGGCCCAGGGCAGAGCTAGGTGTTGGGGAGGGGCTCTGGATGGATCGGGTACCCCCTCTGCTGCCTGCAGCCCCACGAACATGTCAGGCGCACTGGCCTGCTTGAGGAACCCGCTCCTGCTGTGGGCTCCCCGTCGGTGACTCCCCAGGCTGGCTTCGGCAGGTAGCCGCTGTCCTCTGCTGGCCTGGAGGACTGGGTGGAGGGACCAGGTGAGCAGGCCAGAGGTGTTTTCTTTTGGAATGGGGGGGGCCCCTGAAGATGTTGGTGCTGCCCAGCCTTGTGCTGCCATCTCTAGTGTCCCTTCTTCACACTTTCCTGGGGAGTGCCGCCCCTTTCTAGCCAGCCTGCAAGAGGGTGTCTGTGGGGGAGGGGGCCCACAGGTGACGCCCTCTGGTTGCTATGTCAAGGCTGAGGGCTAGTCCTACTTTTCCAGGAAGTGTTCCCTGACTACTTTGGCCTCCCTCAACTTGCCCTTCTCTGAACTTCTAGAGGCCAAAGTCCAAACAGCGTGTCTTCAGGTTCTTCCCTGCCCTGCCCCAGGCAGCCTCTGAACCCCCTCGGCGTTAGGCCCTGGGCAAGGCAGGGGGGAGAAAGCTGCACAAGGCCACTTTTTGAGTACCTCATCTAGCCGTGGGGGTGGGGTGGGGCGCGAGATAGGAATGGGAGCGACAGACTCTTAGAGCTGGAAAGTGAGGTGCTGGGCCAGCCTAGGCTGGAGGGCCACCTGCAGAAACTGGCCCCTCAGACCCAACCTGAGTGCTGTGTTTCGCCAATAGCCTTCTGCTCGGAGCCGGACTGTGTTCACAATGTTCCTGACAGCATCCCCCGCCTTGCCCCTGGCTGTGGTAGCCCGGTGGGTACCATGGGCCCACCTCTCCCACTAGATTGCCAGTCCCTGTGTCCTAAGCCCTTACCACAGGGGCAAATTCTTGAGTAAATGGTGCCTGCCCACCGTTCTCAGGGCCCTGACCAAGTGATCTGACCTTTGTCAAGTTCTCTTCTTGTGATGTCAATGTTTTCTGAATCTTTTGGTGGCATTGTGGCAGGTGGCTTAGAGGCCATTTGGCAAGAGATGACGAGGACCTGAGCCAAGGCATGGCCACATTTGGGGGAGTGGAGACATTAAGGGGCTGGTGTGAGCCCCAGATGGGGAGCGGAGCGGGCCTGGGGATGACAGTAGGCTGCAGGCTAGGTCGCAGGTGGGGAGGAGGCAGGGACTGCTGATGCAGGAGTTGTTGGGGGCAGGGTGTGGGGTGAGGGGCCTCCTCACTTGAGGAGAGCCAGGCTGGAGATGGGGGAGCTGCCAGCAGTCGGGGTTCTGGAGGTTGCGGATGTGCTGAGAGCAAGAGGGTGTGTGGAGTGTCAAGTCTTGAAGAGAAGGTGGGATGAGGGTTGTCAGGAGTCAGGTTGTCAGGTCCTGCAGGGGCCAGGCAGTAGTCTTTCTGGGGAGGCGCCTCTCCACATGCCGGCATAGGCTCTAAAGGGTTGGCTTGAGTTGGGCTCAGGCCTTGCTGAGCTGACACTCCTTGTCAAGCTCGAGGGGCGAGGAGGCCCTGCCCCCTGTCCAGGTTCTTCTTGGCGTCTATCACAGCATGGCTGATGGCAGTGTCACAAGCCAGAGCCTGCCCCTGGCTGTACAGCTGAGGGCTAAAGCCTCTTCTTTGCTAAGGGAACCATGTCTTGCTAAAGTGCAGGGACTGTCCTGGGAGTGCCCATGAGGGAGTAAGCTGTCACTTTTCTCTGAGGGACCCCCCCCCCCCCGAGGCTGACATCTAGAGTGAACAGCAAGCTCCCAAGCCTTGCCACCCAGCCCAGGCCTCATCCCACCCTTCTTCCAGGCCTCCGGATGGAGGGAGTGCCCTCCTGCACCTACGACTGCAGCCTCTTGTGCATGAGGTCCCCGCCCACAGGCATCTGAATGGAGTCACTCTGGCCAGTGCTTCCCCACCCCTTCTTGTAAATTGTGGTAAAATATACGTAGTCTAAAACTGCCGTTTTAACCACTTTTAAGATTACAGTTCAGGGGCATCAAGTACATTCAGATTGCTGCACAGCCATCCCCACCATCCAGAACTTGTTCATCTTCCTGAGCTGAAACTGTCCCCATGAAACCCTGCCCCCCCGCAGCCGCCATCCTCCTTTCTGTCTCTGTGAAGTTGAAGTTGACTGCTCTCGGGACCTCACACAGGTGGAATCATACAGTATCTGTCCTTTCGTGGCTGGCTTCTTCCACTTAGTATGTCTTCAGGGTTCATCCAGGCAGTAGCACGTGTCAGAATGTCCTTCCTTTTTAAGGCTGAATAATATTCCACTGCATGGATTGACCACATTTTGTTCATCCATTTCCCCATTGATGGACACTTGAATTGCTTCCTCCTCCTCTTTCTTAATCCCACTCCAATCAGGCTTTTGCACACACACTCCCCACCCCCCCCAAACCTCTCTTGTCCATGTCTCCATGATCCTGTTGCCAAGTCCCGGTGAGCGTTTGGGGCCTCATCTCCCTTGACTGTCGGCAGCACCCCACAGAGCCGATCACTCCCTCCTCCCTGAGCGCCCACCCCGGGGAGCCTCACTCATGTTCCAGGACCCGCCTGGCACTCTTGGGGTCCCTTCCACCCCTCTGGCCCCCACTGCTCAGTCTATGCTGCTAGCTCCCCGTCTTCTTGGCCACTTGTGGGTGTCCCAGGGCCCAGTGCTGGGGCCGCTTCTCCCTCTATACCCACTTGGCTGCTCTTGGTGAGCTCAGCCAGGCTCGGGGCTTTCAGGGCCTTCTTTATGTGCTGAGAACTTCAAAGTTCTCTCTCCAGACCAGACTCTTTTTAGAACTCCAGACTCCTTGTCCACCTGCTCACTAGATGTCTCCACTGGGATGACACCACCGCCCCCTCCAAACCTTCTCTTCTCAGCGCTGGGCCCGGCAACACCATCCTTCCTGGTGCTCAGGCTCAGTCTCTCACTGACTCCTCTCTCAACCTTGCATCCTAGCTGTCCACAAGCTGGGCTGGCTCTGCCTTGCAAACAGGTCTCTAATCCAAAGACTTCTCCCCTGCACAGCTGGTGCCCTGGTCCCAGGGACCTCCAACTTCCCCCAGCTCTGCTGTAGCCTCTTGCTGCCGCCTCCCTAGCTCTCCGCCTTCACCTTGGAAGGTCACCTGTTTAGTGCGGCATTTGGGCAACCTTCTGGAAATTCAGTGCCTGCAACTTCCTGCCCACTTTCCCAAGACCTCATACCACCTTCCCTGCTGGTCGTGTCCCTTCTCGGCACACTGTCACCCTTTCTCCCCAAGTAGTGAGCTCCACTTTCTGCCGGCTCCCTTGCCTGCTCTGTCTTCAGTTCCTGGAACAGGCAGGGTGCAGAACAAATACTTGCCCAAGAAAGCAGCTCGAGGTGGGGAGGCCTCCCCGCCCCCCTCCAGTCCCACCTCCTCCCCCCAAGACAAGCAGAGGTGGAGCAGGAGCCAGCTTTGGAAAATGACATGTTTTTATTGCTATGTTTGCAGTGGCTTTTTAGCACAGTAAGAATGTCCCCGCTGGCCCCCCGCCCTCACCCAGCCCCACCCCTCCAGCCAACGTCAGGTTGTGGGGGAAGCCCTTCTGGGGTCCTCTTGGCTGCCTCGGGATTGGACGTGACACAGACGGGGGTTAAGTACAGCTGCTACCTGGAAGACTTGAGACATGGAAAGTGCATCAGCCTTCAGCTCGCAGGTGGCAGCCGTGGCCGGGATCCCTTCCCCGGCTGGGGCCCACCTCAGATCCCTGCAGTCTGCCCAGTGCAGGGGGCAGGGTGTAGGCAAGCCTGAGCATGCCAGGTGAGCAGCCCCAGATCCACCCGGACAGAACACGGCATCCGTCAACTTGTGGGCAAGGGGGGAGTGTGGGGACTCCCCTCAAGGCCCTCACCATGCACTTTTCCACCCCAGTCTGGGGCCGGGGACTACACATGCATACCCACGTGACAGACTCGCACGCTCGACAGCTTGAAGCTTTGTTTTGCCTATGAAAATTAGATCTATAAATTCACACTCCTTGGCTTGGGCACAGGAATAAGGATGGGCTGAAAGGGACAGAGAGTGGCAAGGAGAGGGACGTCGGGGTGTTTTCTCTTTAGAAATATACAAGCAGAAATCTCTCTCCAAGTTTTTATAAAATGTGCAAAATACAAGCCTCATTTGCCCACAGGCACAGTTTACACCTGGTATTCACCTTTGCTAAGAGATAGAGATCTGTATATACCCTACATACTCACGCACACATGCACTCGGACACAAGCTCACACAATTGATATTGGTGGCAATTGGCGCAGGAACCAGAAGGTTCCATTGCTGGCTGGCTCTCTAAGCTTCTAGAGTAGGGATGGGGAGAGGGGTCTAGCCCAGCTGAAATATTCACCTTGGTTCCGCTGCCCCTCCCTTGCCTCCCCCCTCTCCTCTCCTGTTTCCCAAGCTGCCACTGCTGCCTCTGGGGTGAGGGACCACCCAAGGGTGTGTTGGGCAGAGCCTAAGAGGCAGGCAGGCAGGGTGGGCATGGTGGGGTGGAGTGAGACGCGTCCACAGCGGGCACTGGGGGGAGGGCAGGCGGCAGGGCCTGGGAAGCAGTGTGTGTACCAGCTTGGTTAAGGGGGGAGGCATCTATTTTTGGTGGGTTGTGATATTTTTGGTGTTTTATTAAAAATGGAAAAAAGTTATTTTAGTTATAAGCACTCATGGTGCTTCTCCCCCCCCCCCGGCAGACCCCAAAAGTGTCAGGGAAAGGCAAGCCCCCTGAATGGGTCGGGGGGGGCTAAAGCAGGGGCTGCTATGGCTACAAGAGGGTGAGCTGGTGATGTGAGCTGGGGTGCCTGTCACATGACGCTCTCCACCACCACCACCTTGCTGCTCTCGGACACTGGGGTCAGGGTGGTCAGGCCCCTGACATCCGAGTCCTGAGCTCTGTACTCCAAGTGGTGGAGGCCCCAGACAGGCTGCGTCAGGTGTTGCCAGCGCTGCAGGAGAAAGAGACACGCTGAGTCCCCTGGGAGGGGCCCTTACTCATCCTTGGCCTCTCTCCACTTCCCACCACCTGCCATTGACACAGGGCTCAGGGACTGCTCCTCCCGGGGTTACAAACCAGGCCCCACTCCTTGCACTCTGGAAACAGAGTTGAGTGGCTGTTAGAATGGAGGCTAGGGACAGGCCTCTCCTCCCCCTGCCAGCTTTCCTTCCACGCCCCCCACAATGGTCTGAGTTGACCCAGAGGCTTCCAGCACAATGGTCCATCCTGGTGGGTGGGAGAATGGGCATCTGGAGGTTAAGGCCTTGACCCAGTAGAAGGGAGGGGCTGGCATAGGGGAGAGGGCACAGGGAACTAACCTCAGCCACGGTCCCCTTGGCCCTGAGGAGGCAGCCCAGGAGGTGTAGGGGCACACACAGCATGGAGGAGAGTGCGAAGGCCCAGCCCATGGCCTCGCCCCACCACGGGTACACGTAGGTATTGTTGTAGACCAACGGCTTGTAGTACACCACGTTGAAGATGAAGATGCCCTGCGGGTGGGAGCCTGCGCTCAGCCACTGGCAGGCCCTTGGCGCCCCTCGCCCTGCCCAGCCACCTCGGGCCTTACCATGCAGACCAGCGGGGTGAAGAAAGACCAGCACCATTTCATCCAGGGGCAAGGTCGGTACCCAATCATGCAGGCAACGTCATCCATGAAGCGGTCGGCTCCTGGGGTGAAGCGAGGCGGGAGGGCCTGAGCTGGATACCCACCACCCCACACTGCACTGCACCCTTAGCTCACCCCTTGGCTCAGACCTACCATACACCCAGGCAACCACCACGCACTCCCAGAAGGCCTGCCAGAGCAGGGTCGTGCCGCTGGCTGAGTAGTAGTCAAACAACTGGAAGACGTACATCCCGCCCTGGGGATGGAGCCAGGTCAGGGAAGGTGGCAGATGGCAGTTGGAGGCCAGGGGCAGCCCCCACCCTGTCCCCACTCACATCGGTCACCATGGAGAGGTCGATGACAAAGCAGAGGGCACAGCATAGGGCCACAGAGATCTCCCTTTGGAAACGGAAGTAGTAGGAGGCCGGGAGGAGGTCGAGCAGGCCGGTGATGAAGCCTTCCACACCTACAAACTGTGGCCGGGCTGCTCAGGCCACGCCCCTCCACCTGCTGTCTCCCCTGGCACAGCATGCCCTCTGCCCACCAGCCCTTCCTCACCCTCCCGGCTCCCTCTGTCCTGTTCTCCCTGCAAACCTGGCTGTCGAGACCAAGCAGCAGCAGCATGAAGAAGAACAGGGCAGCCCAGAGTGGGGCCACAGGCATCAGCGTGACGGCCCGGGGGTAGGCGATGAAGGCCAGGCCAGGCCCTGAGGATGAAGGGTCAGAGTGTGGACACCTGCAGCCCGTGCCCATGTCCCGTTCCCTGCCCCGTGGTGCCAGACTAATGGATGACACCAGGGCGCCCTGTGGCCGAGGGCCTTTCCACTTGTGTCAAGGCATTGCTGGGCTGCTCAAGCCCCTGTGGGTCTGCCATACCAGGGGCTGGAAGGTTCCTGCAAGCTCTGGGTGGACCACCACCCATAAGAATGGGGTGTCTGGCTCAGACTCCTGGCCCTGGGTTCCAGGAGCTATTGTGGTCACAGGTCACCACTGACCCTGGAAACAGCCTCCTTTCCCTCTGCCACAGAGGTATGAGGACATACCCTGAGGCCCCTGGGGACAGATGGATGGGGGCTCAAGGCTCCACGTGGCCTGGCCCATAAGGCTCTAGCTCCAAGCTGGCTGGAACAGCTGTGCTTTGCAGCTGCTCAGCCAGGCCTACCTCTGGTCTAGAGTGTTTAGTTGAGTTTGAATTTTTTCTCTCATTTCTCAGAATGTCTATTTGCATGCACATTCATGTACATGGTCCATTAGGACAGCAGCTGCTGCTCTGAAGGTTGGGCTGGGGCTTGGGGGTCTTTACCTGATTCCGCGACCTTGGAGATGTGCACGCCCTGCTCTGCAGCCATGAAGCCCAGGATGGAGAAGACCACAAAGCCAGCAAAGAAGCTGGTCCCGCTGTTGATGAGCGCGAGGATGATGGCGTCCCTGTGGGCAAGAAGGAACCATGTGGGCTGGTTAGGCTGCCTGTTGCCCACAGGCAGGCAGGTCAGGGTTGGCAGGACTATGGTGCCTACTTGTAGCAGTTGTTGTTGAAGCGATTGTAGCTGCCCAGGGCTGTGAGGGCTCCCAGGCCAATGGCGTAAGAGAAGAAAATCTGGGTCCCGGCATCTATCCATACCTGGAGACAGGCAGGGAAGAGTGGGTATGAGGGACCCTGCTGGGCCGGCCTGCCCCTTGTTTCCCTGCCCCCCAGCCCTGCCTCCACCTCACCTGAGGAGACCCCAGCTTCGACCAGTCAGGCTTGAGATAGTAGATGATGCCGTCCAAGGCGCCAGGCAGCAGCACTCCACGCACCAGCAGCACAACGAGGACCACGTAGGGGAATGTAGCGGTGAAGTACACGATCTGGGGGGCCAGGCTGCTCAGAGGGGCCTGCAGCACCCACCTCCCCCTTGGAGGCCCCCAGCCTGAGCAGGACGGCCGGGCAGGCCATGGTCCCGGGCTACTGGACAGTGTGTTCAGAGGTAAGGAGGGAGGCCAGTCAGCAGCGCCCCCCACTTCTACTCCTCGGAGCCATGGCTCCTCCCAAAGGAAGCTGGGTGCTCAGCTGGAGCACCAGCAGCCCCATGGCGAGCACAGGTCAGCCGCGGAGGGAGGGGAGAGGCAGGGCCCTCCCCAGGCAGAGTGGGACATCAGCATGGGGGCAGTTCCCATGCCTCCTGTGCCAGCGACTCCAGGTCATCCTCTGCAGAGAGGTGGGGTCCTAGGTAGCTGGGATTAGAAGCGGCCCAGCCAGAGACAGAGGCAAGAGCAAGGTGGCCGATGGAGGCCTCTGCCTCCCGTCTAAGCGGGCCTACCAGCCCAGCAAGCGGCTGCTCTGTGGACCCCGCAGGGAATGAGCCAGCCCTCCAGGGACCTGGCCATGTCCCACAGTCCTCGGCACACTGTCTTATTATGCGTCTGTTCACACATTTGTCTCCCCAACCTGACAGAGAGCCCCCGAGGGAGGGCATGTGTCTGGACTCCCCCTGGGTCCCCGGGGCCAGAGAGGCAGGCGAGAGAGACAGCCATAGGCCAGGCCCACCCAGACCATCAAAACACACTCAGATCGTGAGTGAGGAATAGAGGCCCTGGCCCTGGCCCAGTCACCTCCCGTTGCAACAGGGGTCCCTGGCAGAGACACCCCTCCCCCAGACAATGCCGCCCTCCAGCCCTGCCGTCATCCAGCCGTGCCCGCCTCCAGCCATACCTTTCCTGTTGACTTGACCCCCTTCCAGACACAGAAGTACACCAGCACCCAGCAGGCCAGCAGACACAGGGTCACCTCCCAGTTGAGGGCCCCTGGTACCTCCAACCCCCCAGAAAGCCGCAAGACTTTGTTCCTGGGGGAGGGAGAGCCCATGAGGGCTGTGCCAGCAGAGAGCAAAGCGACAGGGAGCTGTCCCAGGGGTGGTGCTCCCCCTCATGCAGCCCTGGAGTCCAGCTGGTCCCTCCTGAGCACCTGGGCTGGGCCCGGGCCCAAGCCTGTGGCCACCCCCAACATGTGTAGCAGCAGTCTCCCCTCCCCTAGGCTGGCCAGCGTGGCTTGCTCTGCATCCCTGGCCTTATCCTCCCAGGGCTGGGCCCTGGCACGCACAGACTCAGGCCACATGTGGGAGACCAGAGGGACAGGATGGACCCGGCCCAGAGGTGCCTGACTTACTCCCAGAACTCAATGACTGGGGACCGGCGGTCAGCAAGCTGGTCACATGTGAGGTTGGCCAGGCTGGCATTGGCACAGTCTTCGTGGCGGAAGATCTCCACACAGTCGGGAGTGTTCCAGGTATGGCCACACGTGGCCCAGGGCAGCGTGGTGGTGAAGGACTTCACCAGGTAATAGAAGCCCCAGGCCAGCACCATGATGTAGTAGGTGTTGCAGTAGAAGACGATCACCATGGAGGCGTAGCCCAGGCCTGCGGGGGAAGGGGTTTCCATGCAGGCTTTCCTCTGGTCAGCTCCCTGCTGCCCCTATTGTCTATCCTACCAGGGATTGCCGGTGCTCCCTGCCGTCCTCCCCCTCCCCACCATCCATCCCACCAAATCCTTCTCTGTTGTGCTCTGGAGACTTCTTCGAGGCCCTCTGGACTCTCTCTTGTGGAAATGTCCCGATGCTGGGCTAACTGACCAATTTGTCCCCTGCCAAAAATCAGCCCCTGCTCCTTGCCCACTGTGCACACCTCATCTCCTGCATCCTCCCCAGACTGAAGGCAGAGCCTCTCCCATCCTGCCCCGACCCGAGCGTTTAGTCCTGTTGATTCCCTAGCCTCATGCACCCGTCCCCTTCTCTTGGGTCCCCCTGCCCCCACAGTGCTTGAGGGAGGGCCAAGCCTCCACATGGCCCCCCAGTGGCCTCCAGTACTCAGCAGCTGGGGCACTTTCTGGTGACCTGGGGCAGTGTAGGCAACAGTCACCCTCTCAGTGTGCAACCTCAGCCAGTCACTTCACCTCTCTGTGTCCCAGCTTCCTTGGGGATGGTAATAGTAGGACCTACCTCCTAGGGCCTCGAGAGATGATGGGAGAACACTGCCCACATACAGAAGGGGCTCTAAGATGACCTTTGCCATTAGTCCTCCCATTCAGACCCTGAACTTTCGATGGCTCCTGTCCAAGCTCCTTAGGCTGGCCCTCTGGCTTTGGGAGAGCTGGCCCCAGGCAGCTTCTCCCACTATCATTTCTTGCACCCAGCCACCCTCCACTCAGCTCCAGTGAGCCAAGTGTTCTTGGCAGGGCCTATCCCCCACCCTGCTAGGGCCTGAGCATCCAAGCCCTGGTGGAGAGGCCCAATCCCCCACTCTAGTCTCTGCCTCCCAAAGTCACTGGGTGGTCTTCATGTCCTCCAGCTTCCCCCTCACAACTTGGGGGCATCACTGGGCCCCAGGCCCAGTGCTCAGACAGGATGAGATTTCTCAAGTGGGTGCCAAACTTGCCCCAGCAATGGGAAAGGGGAGGAGGCGCTGAGGGAGAGGGCAACAGGGGCTGGCCCAGGACTGCTCACCTTTGAACAGGGGGCAGATGTTCCAGACATTGATGCTGCCGGCCTTCATGAACTGGCCCAGCGAGATCTCCAAGAAGAAAATGGGGATTCCTCCAATCAGGGCGATCAGGACGTAGGGAATAAGGAATACACCTAGAGGAGAGAGCACAGGAGGACTTGACCCCCAAACCCCCAGCCAAGCGGCCTAGGCCAGGCTTTCAGAAGCCCTGCGAGGCCGGGGTGGAGCCCCAGCTCTGGACTCCACCCCAGCACCATCATAACTTCCCACTGGTGAATCAGTGCAGGGGTGGCCACTGACTCAGAGGCCCAAGGTGAACAGACTTGGGGGGGGGGTTTGGAGTGGTGGAGGGGGCTCTAGCAGCCCCTGGGCCCTTAGAGCTTCCAGGACTCTACACCCACAAGGCTTCCGCCCCCACGGTCACCTAGAGCGACCTCATGGGCATGGAGGACACATGCGCTTGCACACACAAGCCATCCCTCCTGTCGCAGTTCCCCGTTTCCCAGGCAGCACAGCAAGTAACAGTGAGGGCATGTGCGTGCATGTGCATGTGTGCACCATGGCTGGCGTTCAGACCTGGGGGCCTGCCTAGCTTGGGCGAGTGTGAAGGTCCAGGGAAGAGGGTGGGTGGCAGTCCTCTGTCAGTGGGCTGAAGGTGAGCAAGGACAGAGGGAGACAAGGTGGGGTGGGGGTGGGGGGAACAGCCAGGTACAGCATACACCAATGAGCCTGGCTCTGTAGGTGGCAGGCAGGGCCAGAGACCACAGATTGGGGGTGGGGGGGTGGGGAGCTGGGTACCAGCAGCCCTTGTCCACTGCCCTGTCCTCCTCTCCAGGCCCCCTACTCTTGAACCTGGCTCAGCTCTCTCCACTACTCAGAAGCGGGGCTTGGCAGCCTTGGCTGCAGCTTGCGCAGCTCCTGGTCCCAGCATCCTTCTTGTGTGTGACCTTGGGCAAAGGCCTTCACTCTGGGCCTCAGTTTCCCACCAACCCTGGTGCTGCTTTGCAGTCACAGGACACACGCGTGCCCATCGCCGTTGCTAAGCTGGGCTGGGGCAGGCGGGCAGGCATGGGGTGTGCATGCAGTGTGTCTAGCAGCGGCGCCAGGCGGCCCAGGCCGCAGGCTTCCCAAGCCTGGCTCAGGCCCCCAGTGTTCCAGGCCCAGGCTGGAGGGGAGGAGGGCGGGGAGGGGAGGGAAGGGGAGAGAGGGGAAGTGAAGAGAGGGGAAGGGAAGGGAAGGGAGGGGAGGGCAGGGGGAGGGACAGAGTGGCCCATTGTGTGTGTGTGTGTCCGTGTGTGCACACGTGGGGGGCCCACACAATGTGCCACTTGTGTGCCTGACCAGCGGGGGCAGCCAGGGCTCCTCACCTCTGGGAGCCCCCCAGGGGGCAGGCCTCCTCTTCCCACCTCAGTGGCCAATCACTCCAGGGCCCTCGGGCCCTCGGGCCGGGAGCCTGGGGGGGCAGCCCCGCGGCTTCGGCAGGAGCTTCGCCGGCCCCTCCCCCCACACCCTGCCAGGCACATGACCGGCGAGGGGGGTGGAGGCCGCCGGGCTGGGCCACCGAGCGGCGGCGGCCGGCGAGGGGCGGCCCCCGGTCCCCCGGCTACCGCGGGGGCCCTCCCCACCCCGTGGACTTCGCCCTTGCGCCCCGGTGGGGCCGGCGGCGGGCGGGGGAGGGGGCCCCGGCGAGGAGGCGCGGCGGGACGGGGGCGCTCACCTCCGCCGTTCTTGTAGCACAGGTAGGGGAAGCGCCACACGTTGCCCAGGCCCACGGCGAAGCCCACGCACGACATGATGAAGTCCATCTGGCGCGTCCAGGTCTCGCGCGGCGGTACGGCCAGGCGGCCGCCGGGCGCCCCCAGACCCGCGGGGCCGTCGCCCTTGGCCGGGGCCCCGTCGGGCCCGGGCGTGATCAGGGGGCCCTTCTTCTCGTCGCCGGACACGCTGTAGATGCCATTCTCGGCGCTCTTCTTCGCCATGGCCCCGGCGGGCCGCGCGGCCGGGCCGGGGGGCGCGGCACCTCGCGGGGGCGGGCGGGCGGGCGGCTGGGGGCGCCGGCGGCACGGGGGGGCCCCGAAGGCGCGGGACCGCCGGGGGTCGGGGCAGCGGGGGCGACGCGGTCAGAAGCAGTCCACGAAGCACTTGAAAGTGAGCCTGAAGAATCTCATGTGTGTCGGGGGCCCGGGGGCGCGCGGGCGGCGGCGGGGCCCGGCCGGGCGGCGGCGGCGGCTCCCGAGGCTCCTGCGCGCGGCTCCGGCGGCGGCGGCGGCGGCGGCGGCTCGCCCGGCCCGAGGCTCAGGCTAGCGGGGTGCGGGCGGCATCGGGCGCCCACTGCCTACAAGGGGCGGCCGGAGCAGGGGTCTGCGGCCCGCGCCCCCCGCCCCGGCCCGGGCCCGCGCGGCTGCCCGGCTCGCCCGCGGCTCCGGCGGCGGCGGTGGCGGCGGCGGTGGCGGCGGCCCGGGCGCGCTCGCCCCTCCTTCCCGGCGGCGGCGGCGGCGGCTCCAGCCGCTCTCGGGGCCGCGGCGGACTCAGCGACTTGCCACTGCGCTCCGACCGTCTCTCTCCTCCCCGGCCCGACCGGCTGCCGCTTAAGAACCGACTCCGGGGTGATGTCACTGTCGCCCCACCCCCACGACCGAGCTGGTCCCCCTCCCCCTCCTCCGCCCCTCCCTCCCTCCCTCCCCGTCACTCCGCCCACCTCCTCCCGCCCTCCTCCAGAGGAGAAGACGCCGCTCCAGCGGGAAGCAGGATGGCTGCTACCTGGGGCGCCAGCCAGGACCTCCTCCCGAGGGGCCGAACCGCCCCGACCCTAGGTTTACCTGGGCGTGGTGCCAGCCCAGATCGCCTCTCCTAACCTGCCCTTCCCGGTTCTAGGAGAGCCACTTCCCTGGCTGCCTTCCAGCCATCCTTGGCCCCTCTCTCCCCTTCTCCCCCTCCTTCCAGCCTGTCCCATCTCTTGCCCTTCTCTGACTCTCAGCTGGAGGCTGGGCTAATGTTGGGTACCAAGGCCTACAGATTCCCAGCTCCCTGCACCAGAGGGGGTGCAGGGTGGTCCCGCCTCCGGAAGGGCTGGGCCCAGCCGCGGGCAAGAGAAGGCTGGGGAGTGGAGGGTTTGCCTCCAGGTGTGCTGTGGGGTTTTGCCAGAGGCACCACCCTGCCTGCTCCTGGCATTCAGCCCTACCCGAGCGGCGCAGCCCTGGAAGCTGGAAGTCAGGCTCCTAGCTCTTGGAGTGACAGATCTCTGAGTATCCTAAGCCAGCAGCGGGGAGCCCGTCTGGCTGAGGGGCACAGCTACACTTTGTCAGCAAGGTGGAGGGGTCATAGGGATCCCTGTCGCCCTGCCCCAGCTCTACCTACAGGAGACTCGGGCAGGAATAGGGTAAGGCTGCCCCCTGGTGCCTGGCGGGTGCATAGACCCTCCCCCAAAGGCCTCAGCTGGGAGGCCCCAGCACCCCACCCTCTGGGCTTCTCTACCCCTGGGACCTCCAGGCCTCCCCAACAAGAGCAAGGTTGTTCGGCTGCCTCCCCACTGGCAGCTGAGCAGTCTGTTCAAAATTTTCCAGGGCCAAGAGCAGCCATGGGGTGGGGAAGGAAGGTGTCGTTGTCCTGGCCAGGGATATAAAGTGTGTCCCCCGCCTCCCCCTGTCGCAGGCTTCCTGATTGCCACGCTGCAGTCCCCAGATGGCTCATCCTGTTAAGCTAAACCCTCGGCCATTCGGCAGCTTTAGGAAGAAAAGCAGTTCCGGCCAGAGCCAGATTGAGCCTGCTAGGTGAGGGAGGGGCAGCATCTCCCCCCTAGGCTTGCTGGAGGAGCCTCAGTGGGCATGTGTGGGAGACTGGCAGGGTCACCTGTGCGTCGGCTGTGGGGGCCACAGGGGTTTTAGGAACCCTTGAAGTGGCAGGGTCGCACTGCTCATCAGAAGACCCTAACTTGAGTCTTCTCTGGCCCAGCCTAGGACTGAACCTGGTCTGAAGACAAAGGCGATAGAGAAGTACGCGACCCACAGATGGACTGGAGAAGCAGGGGCCACCTGGGGAATGAGGTCAGGGGGAAGAGGGCTGGCCCAGGGGACCTGAAGACACCCCCTGTGCACATTTAAGAGAGGAAAGGAGAGGGTGAAGTAGGCAAAGGACCTTGTTGCAGAAGGAGGAGGGGTGACGGGTGCCTGTGAAGGGAGGGTGGTCTCTGGCAATGACCTAGGTGTGGGCTGCTTTAATGGAGAGGTGTGGGCAGACGCTAGACGCTAGACAGCACTGAGAGAAGCAGGAGAAAATGAGGATGTGGCCCCATCCAGGCGACTCTTTTGAGAATTTAAGATCTTTCTTGTCCAAGGAGCATGGTGGAGAGAGAAGGCAGTGGCTGGAGAAAGACGTGGGCGAGCTGATGACACTTTGGGGAAGTGCCTATGGCTGCGGGGAGGGAAGAGGGTGAAAAGAGCAAAGCTGAAGGGGCCTGAGAAAGGTGGCTGAAGCCAACGGTCGGGGCCCTCCTTCATCCTGTGCCACCAGTTGGGAGGGGAGGTAGGTTCCCAGGCCAGTGGCAGGAACGTGAGGGAGCTGCCATCTGGGGCTACTGTTGCCTCTGTGAGGCCAGAGGCTGCTGAGGGGGAGGTGGCTGGGCTGGAGGTGGCCAAAGAGAGATGTGAAGGGCGAAGTGGCTGCTGAGATGGCCTGTGCGAGTTCCAGGACGCTCCCATTGCTACAGGGACCTTCATGGGGTGTCTCCAGATGTTCAGAACAGCGTCCTCCACATTTGGGGGGTGCAACAGGCCCCTAGATCAGACTTGACAGGTCCACACCCTCCCTCCCACCCCCCTCCTCCAGTCTTCCCCAGGAGGGTAATGATACCATCCTCCTGGCTCTCTTGGACCCCACAGTGACCTCGTCCTTCTGGTCTGCGCGCTGCATGCTTCTCTCAGCAACATAAATCTGAGCAATCCCTTCCTAACTGCTCTTCTTTGGGCCTTTCTCTGTTGTCAGCGAAAATAATCCATAACCAATCTATAAATGAAAGTTTGGGTGAGTTTATTCTGAGCTGAAATCAGAGGACCATGGCCCGGAGCCTTTCTTCCCGAAGGAAGAAAGGGCACCAAGGAAGTGAGGTATACAGAGTGGTTATATACCCCCATACAGGACGTTTCACGTATGATTGAAATGTCCCTCCCACAATAGTCACAAGATTGCCCTGTCGGCACAGCGCTTGATGGACACAGCAGGCAGTGGGTCTGCTCTCTAGGAGGCAAGTCTATTGTCTCTGAGCAGTCACAGGTGAGCGCAGCAGTCAGTTTCTGGCCTAAGGAAAGATGCTTAATCCTTAAAGAAATGCCAATGTTGGGAGGGGGAGGGAAGTTGCACCTTTATCTCAAGGGCCTTTTGCTCTTGCCATAGGGAATCTCTAAAGCAGATATACAATGCATGCTCAACGGCCTGGGTCAGGCCCTTTTGGAAAGACAACGTCAGGCCGAATTAGGTTTATACCAAATGGCTTCCTCATATTCTCCAATATATGCTATTGCTTGCCATTTTTATTTGTCACTGTGCTGAAGATCAAGCTAACTTCCTCTCAAAGGTGTGCAAGATTGGGCACAAGGTAGCCCTCCGGCTCCCCAGCACTGAAGAGCCGTGCACCTCCGGAGGTGCCCTCCCTGCGCCTTGGCCCGTGCTTGGCCCACTGCCTGGGCTGCCTCTTCTTTGCTGACCTCCCTCGGATCCTGCAGGCCTCAGCTCAGCTGCCACCTGTCCCAGGGGGCTAAAGAGGGAGGCATGGCAGCTCTCTGAACTGCACCCCGTGCACCACCTCCCGCGTCCAGCCAGGGCAAGCTGGGCTTCTGTGGGGCATGAAGTTCACAGACCCATCCTCACCTCCAGCCGGGATGATTAGGTGGAGTTTCCCAAAGTGGGAACCAGAGGCCAGAAGTCTGGCCTCTAGTGTGCTGACCTGAGCAGCCATGGGAATGTTGAAGTTGGTAGGGACAGCTGCCGTGTGCCCAGGGCAGCTCGCGTGGGGTGCTGAGCACCTGAGCAGAACAAAGGCGCATTCTCAGGGTGTTTGCAGGGCTTTGCAGAGGTGTATCTTGCCGACTGCCTCCTCCCCGGGCAGCAGCTGCTGGGAAGGATTTGGGTAGACGTCCCAGGACCCCAGCTGATGGCTGGGAGGCTGTCCCCTACCAGCCCCATCTAAGCCTCCGCCTGTCCTGCCAAGCCCCTGTGTTCATGGCCCTGCAAGACTGGTTTCGGAGCATGTACAGGAAGGGCTGGAGTACCCCTACTGCAGCTCCTGGGTGAGAAGCACAGTGTACCCCAGGCAGAAGCCCTGCTGGGCGGCCTTTCAGGGCCCAGTTAGGTGGGAGTTGGAGTAAGAGCTGAGGAGGAGGAGGAGGAGCGGAGGAGGGGAGAGCTGGAAGGAAGGCAAGGGAGGGAGGGCGAGCCAGAGGACTCCTATTGTCCTGGGAGGCCTGGGAACTCAGGCTGGGAATGGGACTGTGTGCTGCAGCGATGGGGGCTGCGGGGTCCCCTGGGTCTTGGGCGGCGGTGGATCATGGAGTGGGCTGGGTAGGAGGGCACCCCGCCCTGGGGTGCCCCATTATTCTGGGAGGACCTCACTGGGTTGTTGGAGATAGGGTGGGGCTCCTCCTCTTCTGGAATTAAAATAAGCTGGGAACAAAGGAAAGGCCGGAGTCCTCCTGGAAAGGCTTTGTGCTTCCAACAACTGGGGAGTGGAGAATGGCGCCAGGCGTGCCCCCCACTGCACCCCCCCTGCCCCCGGGAAGAGCCGACGGCCAGGAGGGTCACTAGCCCCGGGGAGGGGCAACCTGACCCCTAGCCCCTGCATAGCACCCCTTGCCCACCAGCTGTGCTCATCCACACACCCCGAAAGGAATAGTTTTAAAATTTGTTTTTATGTTTGCAATAAACTTTTTCTATCAGAACACTTTTAGATGGTGTGAAGGTCCCCACACTAAGCTTCCTGTTGCTAATTTTCTACAGAGTATGGTACGTTGGTTACAATAGTCAACCAGTGTTGTATGTTGTTATTAACAAAAATCCCCAGTCTTTTTTTTTTGAGGAAGATTAGCCCTGAGCTAACATCTGCTGCCAATCCTCCTCTTTTTGCTGAGGAAGACTGGCCCTGAGCTAACATCCGTGCCCATCTTCCTCTACTTTATATGTGGGACGCCTACCACAGCACGGCTTGCCAAGCAGTGCCTTGTCAGCACCGGGATCCGAACCAGCAAACACTGGGCCACCGAAGCAGAACGTGTGCACTTAACCTCTGCGCCACCAGGCCGGCCCCTAATGAAAGTCCCCAGTCTTATTCAGATCTTCTTGGCTTTCCCCTAAAGCACTTTATCTGCCCCGGGATCCTTAGGCTCCTCTTGGCTGTGACTGTCTTCTCAGACTTTCCTCATTTTTGATGACCCGGGACAGTCCGGAGGATGATGGCCCCTTGGGGTTTGTGTGGTGTCTCTGTTGTGAGAAGATGGGCGGATGGTTATTCGGGGAGGACCGTGGGGGTAAAGTGCCCCTCCATCGCGTCCTAGCAGGCTCCACGTGCTCAACCTGACTCCTCACTGTCCACATCAACCTCGGTCACCCGGCTGAGGGCGCCTTTGTTTATCAGGTGTCTCCACTTGAAATCTAATCTCTCCCCTTTCCACCATATCCTCTCTGGAAGGAAGTCACTCTGCACAGCCCTCACTCGAGGAGTGGGGCTCATGCTCCCCTGGGATGGGAGAGGGTGTCTACATAAATTATTTGGAATTACCTGCACAGAGCTTGTCTCTTCTCCCCCACTTATTTATTTAATCATTTATTTGTAACAGTGGATATTTATTTTATACTTTTGGTTATAATCCAATACAACTTTCTTTATTTTATTGCTCAAATTGTTCCATCTTTGACCATTGGGAGCTCTTTCAGTTGGCTCCTGTGTCCCTTTGTCATACCCCCATCACCGTGTGTGTGTGTGTGTGTGTGAGTGTGTGTGTTTGAGAGAGAGAGAGAGAGAGCGAGAGGGCACTTCCTTTCTGGCACTGCAAGGCGCTCCGGGCTCAGCTTGTGCCTCTCCTGCCCCAGCCGGAGAATCACCCGGTTCTCCAAGGAGCCCTTTATTGGAGAACAGTATTAGAAACCAAGGTCTGGGCTCTAGTGTGCTCATTGTTACTGGGGTGTCATTGCTTCTAGGCCCTCTCAGTTGACGGAGCAAGGAAATTTATGTGTATACTAGCCTATGTATATACACATATCTATAAATATTCATGTGTGTATGTATATATGTGTGTGTGTGTATCTATTTTAAGGTAAAATGAGTTCGTACTGATGTCTCCAACTCTGATCCATCACCACATAGATCATTTTGGCACCTCCGCTTACTCATCTGTATCTTCCCACATCCACCTTCCCTTGGCTTCCCTGTTGAATCCCAGTGTACACGTCAGTGCTTTCGGAACTGTGACCCCAACTTCCCAGGGAGCCACAGTGGCCCCTGGGAGTGCAGTGCTCCCATGCACTTCCTTTGCCACTGGTCTCCCAGTCTCCATGCATTTCCCCCAACCCCCTCCAGTGAGTAATATGCGTAGATTCCTTTGTCACAGTCTGCATTCCTTCCTGAGATCCTCCAACCTCCTAAAAGTTCATTTTAAAATTTGCATATGTTACTGTTCACTCTCTCTGCTGTACAGTTCTCTGGGTTGCCATATGCAGAGTGTCCCGTATCCACCATTACAGCATCAGACGAAGAGTTTCATGGCCCTAGACATCCCTTGGGCTCCACCTAGTCAAACACTACCCACCTCTCTCACACCCCTGGCAACCACTGATCTGTTCATTGTTTCGATATTTTTGCTTTTTCTAGAATGTCATAAATGGAATCATCCAGTATGTAGCCTTTTTCAAAGTGTCTTCTTTCACTTAGCGATATATGTTTAAGCTTCCCCCGTGTCTGTTCATGGCTGCATAGCTCTTTCCTCTTTAGCACTGAGTAGTATCCTATTGTCTGGATGGACCACAGTTTGTTTATCCATTCACCTACAGGAGGACATCTTGGTGGCTTCCAGTTTTTGCCGATTGTGAATAAAGCTGCTATGAACATTCACATACTGGTTTGTGTGTGGACATAAGTTTTCACCTCCTTTGGGTAAGTACCAGGGAGCGCAATTGCTGGATGGTATGGTAAGAGTATGTTTACTTTCATGAGAAACTGCCAAACTATCTTTCACAGTGGCTGCACCATTTTGCCTTCCCACCAGCAATGGATGAATGTTCCTGTTCTCCACATCCTCACCAGTGTTTAGTGGTGTCAGTGTTCTGGATTGGGGCCATTCTCATAGGTGGGTGTGTAGTGGTATCTCGTAGTTGTTTTAATTTGCATTTCCCTAATGACATGATGTTAAACATCTCCTCATATGCCTACTTGCCAACTATATTTCTTCTTTGGTGAGATATCTGTTCAGATCTTTTGCTCATTTTTTAATTGGGTTGTTTGTTTTCTTATTGTTGAGTTTTAAGAGTTCCTTGTATGTTTTGGATACCGGTCCTTTATCAGATATGTGTTTTGCAAAGATTTGTCCCCAGCTTGTGGCTTGTCTTCTCATTGTCTTAACAGTGTTGATCACTGAGCAAACATTTAAAATTTTGATACATTCTAATTTATCATTTTTTTCTTTCGTGGACCTTGCTTTCCATATTACATCTTAAAAGTCATCACCAAGCCTGAGACAAGACAGATTTCTTCCTATGTTTTCTTCTAGAAGTTTGGCATTTTACATTTAGGTCCATGACCCACTGTGAGTTCATTTTTCTGTAAGAGGTCCCCTGACAGGACTCTGAGAAGCTCCTTATCCACCACTGCCCAACACACACGCGTGCATTTTGAAGTTGATATCTACATTTCGACAGATGTTTAAGTAGCTGTGAAGGGTGTAGTTTCTGGTGTATTGTAAATACTGGTTTAAAACAAAAGCTGTGATATCACTTTTTCCCAGAGACTAATGGCATGGAGATCCCCTGGCGCGTTGGCTGCTACGGCTGCGTGAACTCGGCGGGCTGGCTCTTCCCTCCCACAAGCCCTCCGCGAGGGCCCCTCTGCTTCCTGCCGCCACTTCTCTGCTGCCCCTCAGGGAGGGCTCCCTGTGCCATCTTTCTCCATGTGGGCAGTCTTTTATTACTCATACATCGTACTTCTCCAACACGCAAATGTATATAAACTACATTTCTTGTTATAACCCATGACCAGAGGGCTCTGGAATGTTCCTTCTGGCTTGACAAAGCAGCAGCAGTGTATTAGATGTGCTGATGCGTAGTCATGAAATGACCATATCAGAGGGGCTGCTGTTGGTGTTAGGGAGTCCAGGGGTCTGTCACCACATAGGACTTATTGCTAGCGGGAGCTGGGGCTCACTGTCAGCTCCAGTCCTATTTGTTTGACTTTTTCAGATGTAAGCCCTAGGAAACCCTGCTCACAGAGATGAGCAGTTGGGAGTGGGGCCATGCTGCTGAGTGCTGGGTCCCTGGAGCCTTCTCGAGTGAACTGGGAGGGGCGACTGGGGAAGGGCGGGGAGACAGGAACTGAGTTTCGGACAGAGTACATGTGGGAGTTGAGGTCTGGAAAGAAGAGTTTTACAAACCTATGCCTGCCCTGTTGACCCTCTTGAAGACTTTGTGTCATGCCAGGGGCCTACAGACCCCTGTGAAGATGGATTCAGCAGGCCACTCCTGGACCCTGAGACTCCGTGGAGGCCCTGTGGCACTGGCCTGTGTGATGTGCTCCTGATGGGGCCCGGATCCCCTGGGAGGGGGCCAGAAGGGAGATGGGACTAGATGGGAGGAATCCACTAATTGCTGGATGAAGGATTGAATTTAGTCACCCAGCACTTATTTCCTGAGTGCCTCCCCTGGGCCGGGTCAGCAGAGACACTTTCTGGGCACCGATGCTCTGGTGAGGAAGATAACAGAAAGAAGGTGATTTTTCATGATGGATCTTCTGAAGACAGGGCAGGCAGGGCGATATACTAGAGAGTGGGGGGAGCAGAGGAGGCCTATTTGAGGAGGTGACATTTGAGCAGAGACCTAATGGAGTGAGGGAGCAAGTCAAGCAGATATCTGAGTGAAGAGCATTCCAGGTGAACAGGCAACAAGTGCAAAGGCCCTGGGGCAGGTGCATGTGTGGTGTGTTTGAGGGCCAGTCAGGAAGCCAGTGTGGCTTCAGCTGGCTGGAGCTGCTTGAGCAAGGGGGAGAGTAGGTGGAAAGGGGTCAAAGCAGGGATGGGGAAGGGAGCCTCATCATGCAGAGCCCTTAGGCCACTGTAAGGACTCGTGCTTTGACTTCGAGTGACATGAAGAGCTGGGGGAGGGTTTGAGCCCGGGGGTGACAAATCTCAAAGGGAATGCTCTGGCTGCTTGGTGGGGAAGAGACTGGGGGTAGGAGAGGTTCATGGTGGGGTCAGAGGGCAGAGGGAGCCCAGTGAAGAGGTTGTGGCTGTCATCCAACTGTGTGCTGATGGGAGCTCAGGCCAGGGTGGCAGAAGCGGCCTTGGCAGGGCTGGGGCTAGGGAAGGAGGCTCTTTTAGACCAAATGGCCTGGACGGCCTGTCTGCAGAGAGGACATTAGAGCAGAGACCCGAAAACAAGCAGAGAGCCATGTCAACATGTGGGTATAGAGACTTCCAGACGGAGGCCACTGGTAGTGCAAAGGCCCGGAGGTCGGCCCAGCTGGGCCGCCAGGGGGCTGGAGTGGGCAGGTACCGGTATGAATGACCGAGGAGGGAGGCGGTGGCAGCCGGCGCCGGCCGATTGCCTTACAAGGTTCCCTGCAGCGCCCGGCCGCTGGGCCACCGCGTGCTCGGCAGCCAGCGGCCGACGGGGGCGCGCGCGGAGGGGGCGGGGCTGGGGGCGCGGGCGGGCGGGGGGCTCGGCGCAGCGGCCGCTGCGCGAGGCGACGCTGCGGCTCCGCTCCAGGTTCGCACCCGGCGCTCCGGGGCGCGACGGGGACGTGCGTGGTCCCGGGCGGCCGCCGCAGCCCCTCGCGCCCCCGCGCACACCTGTCACACCCGGCGCGCCCCCGTCCCGCACGCTCGCGGCCCACGTAGCCCGCGATGCCGGAGGCCCAGGCCGCCGGATCCCTCCCGCCCTGAGGCGCCGAGGGCTGAGCTGTGCCTGGGCGGCCGTGTGGGCGATTGTGGCCGTGGCCGTAGCAGGCGGCTGCGCGCAGGGGTCGCAGGTGCATCTCGGGCGGCTGGTGCCCAGGGTGGCGCGAGTCTGTGGGCTCCGGGCCATGAGTGGCAGGTCTAGGCCTGGGGGCAGCGGAAGGGGGCGCCTCTGGGCGCTATGAGTGGGCGTGGGCCCTGGAGGGGCCAGGGTCGGGGTACACGGAGCCTTCTGGAAGGTGGCCGACCGTGGCTGACTCGGTTGTGTGGAGGCAGAGAGGGGGTGTCTGGGCGTTGATCGCCATCGGGGTGCCAGGGTTGGGGGCGCTGGATGGTGGCCGTGTATTTGGGAGGGGGAGGAGTGTATGTGGTGGCCTCGCTGGGTGGGCGTACACCTGGAGTGCAGACCTGGGTGGTGAGGGAGGGGCGAGAGGTACCCGGGCTGGGGGAGGATGAATGGGACCTGTGTTCCTGAGTGGGGCTGTCACTGAGGGTGGCTGAGGCACTGCTGGGTCTAGGGTAGGGGACAGAGCTGTCCCTCGCCCAGGGGGCCCTCCCTCCACCTTTCCCCCGCCCCCGCAGATATGCTGCTGCTCAAGAAACAGACAGAGGACATCAGCAGCGTCTATGAGATCCGGGAGAAGCTCGGCTCGTGAGTGTGTGTGTGTGTTAGTAAGTGTGTGTGTGTGTGTGTGTGTGAGTGTGTGTCAGTGAATGTGATGTGGGTGTCAGTGAATGTCTGAGTGTGTGTGTGTGTGTGGGGGATGGGTGGCATGGGACATGGGAGGGGGAGGGCCCTTTCTCCTCCCCACTTCTGCTCCACCTCCCCTCCCCCTCCTCTTCGCTTTACCCCCTCCCTCCCGGCCTCCCCCGTCTCTGCGGCAGGGGCGCCTTCTCTGAGGTGGTGTTGGCCCAGGAGCGGGGCTCCTCACACCTTGTTGCCCTCAAGTGCATCCCCAAGAAGGCCCTTCGAGGCAAGGAGGCCCTGGTGGAGAACGAGATTGCAGTGCTCCGCAGGTGCGCTGGTCTGGCTGAGAAGGCCTGGCCTGGGGCTCTGCACTGCTGCCCTGGGCAGGGGTGGCCTAGGGTAGGGAAGGGGAGCAGAGTGGGGAGGAAGAGAAGAGGGAGGGGAGCTTCCCTGGGGGCCCAAAACAAAGCACCCCTGGCTCTGAGAGGTCCCGAGGGGGCTGCGGCAGCCTGTGAGGGGCTTTTCTTGCCATTGCAGGGTCAGCCACCCCAACATCGTGGCTCTGGAGGACGTCCATGAGAGCCCTTCCCATCTCTACCTGGCTATGGAGCTGTGAGGAGGGCAGGGGCAGGCTGGGGGTGAGGGCTGGGCAGTGAGTCGGTGCTGAAGGGCCTGGGTCAGCTGAGCTCTCACTCTCCCCAGGGTGACGGGGGGCGAGCTCTTTGACCGCATCACAGAACGCGGCTCCTACACGGAGAAGGACGCCAGCCACCTGGTGGGCCAAGTCCTTGGCGCTGTCTCCTACCTGCACAGCCTGGGCATTGTGCACCGAGACCTCAAGGTGCCTGCTCTCCTGCCCGCCCACCCGGGTCTTGCCCAGCATCCCTGTGCACCAGGGGTCTGGGGGACTTGGAGGTGCCCGGCTCCTGCAGTCCACCCTGTCCCAGCCCTGATGGCCATGCCAGGGCTGACCTGGCGCTTTCTCTGGTGCCTGTATGTCACAGCCTGAAAATCTCCTCTATGCCACGCCCTTCGAGGACTCCAAGATCATGGTCTCCGACTTCGGCCTCTCTAAAATCCAGGCTGGCAACATGCTAGGCACTGCCTGTGGAACACCGGGATATGTGGGTAAGTGAGGGGGGCGCCCTAAGGCTGGAGGACCCTGCGGGAGCCGGGGTGCCAGGGGCAGGGTCAGCGGTGGGTCATTCCTGGGGCGATGGTGCATGTGGGCGTGGGCATGCATCTGTCTGTCTCCGGCCCCCAGCCCCGGAGCTCTTGGAGCAGAAACCCTACGGGAAGGCTGTAGACGTGTGGGCCCTGGGTGTCATCTCCTACATCCTGTGAGTAGCCACCGGGAAGGCTCTTCTTCTGCCTGCCTGCCCCCTGTTGGGTTGGGGAGGGGTGGACAGCTGGGTGATTCATCTGTGGGTGCCAGGCTTTGTGGGTACCCCCCCTTCTACGACGAGAGCGACCCTGAACTCTTCAGCCAGATCCTGAGGGCCAGCTACGAGTTTGACTCTCCCTTTTGGGATGACATCTCAGAATCAGGTGAACTTGAGGCTGGCCCCGAGATCAGGGAGGGAGGATTGGTGAGGGGGGGTGGGAATGGGGCCGGCTGACCTGGCCTTCCTGCTCCAGCCAAAGACTTCATCCGGCACCTTCTGGAGCGAGACCCCCAGAAGAGGTTCACCTGCCAACAGGCCTTACAGCATCTTTGGTGAGTGGGACCTCTACCAAGCTGTCTCGGGACCAGAGGGACAACACCCCAATGACCCTCAGCCTTCCCCTAGGATCTCTGGGGACGCAGCCTTTGACAAGGACATCCTGGGCTCAGTCAGTGAGCAGATCCAGAAGAATTTTGCCCGGACTCACTGGAAGGTCAGTGTGGGGAGGGGCCTGTGAACCTGACTCAGGCATCTGTCCCGTCTCCCAGCCTCAGGGGGATCGACTGGGCTGCCTGCCAGTGGTCCTCGAAGTCTTGGGGCACGGCCTGACACTCCTCTCTCCCCACAGCGGGCATTCAATGCCACCTCCTTCCTGCACCACATCCGTAAGCTGGGACAGAGCCCAGAGGGTGAGGAGGCTTCAGAGCGGAGGATGGTCCGCCACAGCCCCCCGGGTGGTGACGCCTAGGTGTGTGCAGGTGGGCCCTGCACCCCCTGGGAGCTGGCTCCTCAGCGAGCTTCGAGGGTGGTGGGCTCCATGTGCTAAGAGCTAAGCAGAGTGGCCCCCACGGAGCAGAGGGCTGAGGACGGAGGGGAGGAGTCGGGGTTCAGGGAGGATGAGGGAGAGCCGCCAGAGGAGGCTGGTGCCTGTGGGGACCGGAGGATCCTTGAGGGGCCGAGTGCCAAGCCCCAGTGGGCGCCACTGCTGAGAGCCTTGACTGGGAGCAGGGGCACAAGGCAGGCTAGCGGCGCCTCCTGACTTCACCCTTTCCTTGTGCTTCTCTCTCCTCCTCCCCCCAGGCAGATGCCGAAGCCGAGTGCATTGACCCTCAGATTCCCCTCCCATGGACCCTTTCCCCCCCCCCCCCCAGGGCTGCCCTCTGCTGGAGAGTTTGAGATGCATGGGTGTGGCGCATGGCACTGGGGCGGGCAACCCTGTCCGCCCTTTAAGCTCTGCCATTGCCCAGGTGTCTGCAGGGGCTCCCCTCTCCTGTTGCCACCACACTCCCTCTAGAAGCGAAGAGGCTCCAGGGGCTGTCCTTCCTGCACGCTGCTTTGTGCTTCGCTGACTGTGGGTGGGCCTGCCCACTCGTGTCTTGGTCCTCCAGCTCCCCTCCAGTTTTCCCCAAATCAATAAAGACAGACTCACAATGGGCCAGCGGTGAGCTGGAGGGAGGGGAAAGGGACAGGGATGGAGGACAAATGTGGAGGTGTTGGGTGTCACTGTGGGAAGGACTCCACCATGTGACCTCTCCAACTGCCACCCGAACTTCTCCCTCCCTGTTGCCACCCTGCAAAGTGCCAGCAAGAGGCAGCTGGCTTGGCCCGCTCTGCCGCCCTAGAGGTTGGTGGTCCTGCATGTGGCTCTGGCTCCCTGGGAGAAAATGGAGGCAGCACAGGCCTGCTGGGCTGCCAGCAGAGGGCGGTGACGGGATGCTGAATGGGGGCTCAAGGAGCCCCGTCTCCAGGCCCCCAGGGATGGGTGCAGTGCATATGCCCTGCAAGGACGGGCTGGGAAGGGCTCGCAGGCAAGTGGAGGCCCGAGCGCTGTAGCCAGGAGGGTGACCAGAGCCCCAGGCTGTCTCCTCCGCCACGTCCCCCCTTCCCGTGGCTGTGGCCTGACAGAGAGCATTTCCCCTTCCCGTGGCTGTGGTCTGACAGAGAGCATTTCCCACACGCACCTCCTCGTAGGGAAGGCTAGGGAACCCGTGTCAGAGGGTGGAGGAGGGCCCCTCGGCCAGGAGAGGGCGCCACTAGGGCCTCTACTTCTGTACTGTGCTGAGGCTTTGGAACTGCTGGGCTGCAGGCCCCAGGGGACACAGGCTGGGTTGGTTATGCCTTCTGGTGTGAAGAGCGATGGCCGGTCCTCTTGTTTGCACGGTGCCTGCCCCTCAGACCCCCATTTGGCTTGCTGGGCCCCAAGCCTTCCTGGCCCTGCTAGGCCTTTCTCCTGCATTCATCAGGGGAAGACTCCTAGGGTCACTTCTCAACCCCAGCCAGAGCAGAGGGAGCACTGTCAGAGTTCTGGGTGAGCTGGCCATCCTTTCCTCCCCATGGTGACCCCTGCCCCCACTTCCCCTTTGCAGAGCATGATGGAGAAGACCCTTCTCCTTGTCAACCTTTGGGACCTTTAGGGAGGCAGTGAGGTCCAAAGCAGAGCTGACTTGGGTCTTGGAGGCGGGTGGGGGCTGGAGCAGGAGCCTGGCTTCCACCGAGGAGAGCAGCGGGGCACACTGTGCCTCTGCAGAACTGGCGGTGGGCACAGCCCAGGGTGGGTGCCTGCTCGCTGCTTCCCAGCCCACAAGCCCTTCTGTGGCCTTCTGCTCCCAGCATCCTCCCACCCCCTTCCTGCTCCACATTGCCCCATGCACACCCCCCACAGGCCCCTGAGTCCCGGGGCGAGTCTGGAGAGGAATGGGCAGCTTCCTCCTTCGTCTCCGTGGCCCCTTCTAGGCCATCTTTGCTCCAGGCTTTGGGGTCACATGGCCTAGTCTTGCATGCCTGCTCCCCTTTCTCTGCCCACCATCCAGGGGACCTCAGGCAGCCAGCGCCGTGGCCGGGTCTCAACATCTTGGCCTCCTCACCTCCAGTGACCTGTCCTACCTTCTCTTAGGCCCCCACTTAGGGCCTTGTCATCTCCTGTCCTGCCACCTGGGATGTTTTCACCAACATCTCCTTTGCTGACTCTCCTTCCCATCTTTTCATTCATTCACACTAGACTCCCACAACACCTATTTGTTCTTGTTTTGTCTGTCAAATATTGATTAGGCCTCTGCTCTGTGCCGGGCACTGGGCCCACCGGACAAGGGGCCTGCCATCTTGGAGGAGGCCCTGTCATGGAGGGATGGGCTTACTCGGATGGTCAGGATCATCTGCGTGGGGAAAGTAGCAGGAGAACCAACACCAGCCTTCCAGAGGGAATCGCACTCGTTCAGAGACTCAACCGATCCTTCCAGCCCAGGCCCGCGGCCAGATCGTCACTGCAGAGTTGGACGCCAGCTCTGGCTGCCCTGACACAGGGTGCAATTTGGCCTCCGGCCAGCAGGCGGCACCGTGGTCACGTCTTTCCACATCCATGAGCCCTACCCCTTGTTCCTTCAGCACCTGGGGCAGCAGCTTAAAACCATTCCTCTCCTACACCATCCCCCCAAATCCTCCCTGAGGAAGTCCTCACTTGGGGGAGAGGTCCTGCCCTGCCCATCTGGGAGCCGGCAGAGAGGGAGCCTTAGGTCAAGTGGAGGTGGCACCCTTTCTTCATCCCTTCCAGACCTTCCCATCCAAGGGGTCAGCTTGTGAGAGGAAAGCTTTGGGTCACTCAGGCTGTGGGATGCGTGGGCTGGGAGAGAGAAGGGACTGGTTCAGGCAAAGGCAAGAGATGGGGGGTGAAGAGGGAGCTGAGGGGGCACCGTGAGAGCATTTCGGGCTCAGAGAACAGCAGGTGCTCAGGCACCAACGTGGTCTGCTGGAGGCACTGGGCTGACACTGGGAGTGTAGCTGGAGTATGCCCTTATCCAGTCTGGGGTAGGTGCTGAGCTTGGGCAGTTGGAAAACTCAGGCGCTGTGAGTCAGCAGCAGAGTCCAGCGACTGGCCTTGCTGGGTGTCAGGGACCATACCAGAATTGAGGGGGGGAGCCCTTGTGGGCATCTGGAGAAGAAGCTGTCTTCCTAGCTCTGGGCCACACAGGGTTAGCCACACACTCCGTGTTGGATCAAACGTGTGGGTGGCAGGGGTTCCGGGGATGCTCAACCTGTGGGGCCACACTGGGGACAAGGAGATGGGGGGTGGTCCTGGGAGCTCTTTAAGCATCAGTGATGGGTTGTGGGTGGGGAATGAAAGAGAGGGGGTCCAGGGTGGCCCATGCATTTCTGGGTGGACTGTGGAACCATTTGCCAAGAGGAGTTCACTGGAGTGGGTTTGAGGAGAGACAATGAGATTGGTTTTGGACATTACAAGTTTGAGGTACCTGAAAGGGCCCAAAGAGACTTGTTTCTCATGCTTCTCTTTGCAAATCCGGATCTAGCTCTATAGCTGAGCAAAGGATTAGCCCAATGGTCCCTCTCCATGGTGCCCTTATTGCATGCTGGGCACTGTTTTGGAGGGCTTCACATGTATTGACTTCAAACCTTGACCATGAGGTGGCTACTCCCGTTAGCGTCGTCTCCCCTTTATGTATGGGGAAACTGAGGCATAGAGAGGCCAAGCAACTGAGCCAAGACCACACAGCCTTGTGCTCCACCCTTCTGCCTGCCTCCGTGCAAGTTAGGAGGGCTTGTGGAGACATGAGGCTTGTGTGGGGACTTCAGGAAAAGATGGTGGAGATCATCTGTCAGTCTGAGGAAGGAGAAGGGGCAAGGGGTGGGGACAGCCCGGGATTTGAGTTTGGGCCTCGCAGGTGGTTTTGTCATCTTTAACATTCTCTGTGCCTCAATTTCATTTAATTAAATTCCCTGTGAAATGGGAACCTGGGAGGTCTTTCCACAGTGGCAGAGGTGGGGTGTGGGTTCTGGGCCCTAGGAAGATCCTTCTGGAGTTCAGTGGGGCAGGGCTGGTGGCAGGAACACACGTCTGGGGGCCATGCGGTGGGCGAGGCAAAAGATGTAGAGAGCCTATGCTGAAGCAGCTGAAGTGGGACTGGAAAGATCGGTCGTGGTGGACTGAATGGGAGGGGAGGGTGTGGGAGTCGAGGATGCCCCCCAACGAGGGAGAGAAGCAGGTTGATTCAGGAGATGAAGGGGCCCTGTTGGCACTCCAAACCAAGTTTCTTCTTGTCAGCCACTCGGTGGGCACATGGCAGCCACGTGCTCTACCCAAGCTTCAATCCAGGCATCCCTGTCTCCTTAGGTGGGCAAGACACGAAGTATAGGATGTTCCGGAAATAACAAACAACCTAGTTTGGTTGATTGAGGGCGGTTGTGAGTAGCGGCTAGAGATCAGCCCGGAAAGTGAACTTTCTCAAGAGGGCACTGGGGAGCCACTGGAGAGTTTTAGGCAGGCCAGTGACAAGATCAGCGTTTTGCTTTGAGTTTTTCAACCTTGTCCGGCCCCTCTTGATAAATATAAAAACCTCATTGATAAATATAAAAACTTCATCTCCAAATCCCCTCCCGGGGCCCCATGGAGATGTTGGTAGTTCCCCTCATACCAGGGGGCCAAGCCTGCTTCACACGATGCCCTGAATAGAGACCTGATTGCTTTTTCTCAGTTTGTCCTTGCTGTCTGTCTTTTAAAGTTAGGTTATGCAGATAGGTTTAGGATTGCTATATATTTCAGGTAAGTTGAGTAAGTATCTACTAGTGCTAGTAACGCTTTTGCTGTAGTCTACTTTGTCTGATGTAACACAGCAAAGAAAGTTTCTTTTGATTAATATTTGCCTGGTCTTTCTTGTTCAATCCTTTTCCTTTCAAATTTAAAATTTGTTGTTTATTGAGATATAATTCACATACCATAAAATTCACCCTTTAAAATGCATAATTTATTGATTTTAAGTATATTTACAAAGTTGTGCAACCATCACCACGATCTAATTCCAGAACATTTTCATCATCCCCAAAGAAAACCCTGTACCCATTAGTGGTCACTCCCCATTTTCCCCAACCGTCCACACCCACTCCCAGCCCCTGGCAACTACTAAGCTACTTTCTGCCTCTGTGAATTTGCCTATTCCGATATTTCACATAAATGGAACCATACAATATATGGCTGTTTGTGTCTGGCTTCTTATGCTTAGCATAACGTTTTCAAGGTTCATTCATGTTGTAGCACGTACTTCATTCTTTTTTATAGCTGAACAATGTTCCATTGTGTGGATAGACCACAGTTTTGTTTATCCATGCATCCATTTATGGGCATTTGGATTGTTTCCACCTTTTGGCTATTGTAAACAATGCTACTATGATCATTTCTGTGCAAGTTTTTGTGTGGACATATGTTTTCAGTTGCATTATTTGATAGAATTCGCCAATGAGGACTTATGAGCTTGGATTTTCTTTGTGGGAAGATTTTCAATTACATTCAGTCCTCTGTATCTGTGGGTTCTGCATCTGAGGATTCAACCAACCCCAGATCCTGTGCTGTATTCACGATCCTTGGTTGAATCCATGGATGCAGAACCCGCAGATGTTGAGGGCTGGCTAAGGGACTTGAGCATCCGCAGATTTTGCTATCCTTGGGAGTCTGGGAACCAGTGCCCTGCAGATACTGAGAGATGACTGTACTAATTCAACTTATTTGCTTGTTATAAGTCTATTCAGATTTCCCATTTCTCTTAAAGTCAACTTTAGTCATTTGTGTCTTTCTTGGAATTTGTCCATTTCATCTGAATTGTCTAATTTGTTGGCATAAAGTTGTTCAAAACGTTGCCTTATAATCCCTTATAGTTCGATAGGTCAGAGTAATGTCCCCCTTTTCATTCTTGATCTTGGTAATCTTTTCTCTTGATCAGTCTAGGTAAGATCAGTTTTGTCGATCTTTTCAAAGAACCAGCTTCTGTTTTCATTGATTATCTTTGTTGCTTTTCTGTTTTCTGTTTCATTCATTTCTGCACTAATCTTACCTTTTCTTGCTTTGGATTTAATTTGTTTTTCTTTTTCTACTTTACTAAGGTAGATCATTAGGCTGTTGATTTGAAACTTTTGCTTTTGCTGGTATAGACTTTTAAAGCTATTAATTTCCTTCTAAGTACTGCTTTAGCAGCATTCCATAATTTTGATATGTTGTATGTTCACTTTCATTCTATTCAAAGTAGTCTCTAATTTCCCTTGTAATTTTTCTCTTTGATCTATGGGTTGTTTAGATATTTGTTGTTCAATTTCCAAATATTTTTAAATTTCTTAGGTTTCTTTCTTTCTTTCGTCTTTCATTCTGTCTGTCTTTCTTTCTTTTGAGTTCTAATTTAATTCTGTTGTGGTCAGAGAACATATTTCACATTATTTCAATCCTTTTAGATGCATCGATGCTTGTTTTATGGCCTAGGTTATGGTCTATCCTGGATAATGTTCCATATGTATTTGAAAAGAGTGAGTATTCTGCAATTGTTGAGTGGAGTGTTCTAGATTTCAGTTAGGTCAAATTTGTTGATAGTGTTGTTGAAGTTTTCTACATTCTTACTTATTTTCTTTCTAGTTTTATCAGTTATTGAAAGTGGGGTATTGAAATCTCCAACTGTCATAGTTGAGTTGTCTCTTTCTCCTTTCAATTCTGTCAGTTTTTGCTTCATGTATTTTGGGGCTGTGTTGTTAAACGCATCTATATTTATAATTGTATCTTTCTGATGAATTGACTCTTTCGTCATTATGAAATGTCTCTTTTTTCTTTAATAATAGCTTTTGTCTTAAAGTCTTTTTTATCTGATATTAATATAGCCACTCCAGCTCTCTTGTGGTTACTGTTTGCATGATATATCTTTTTCTATTCTTTTACTTTCAATCTATTTGTGTCTTTGAATCTAAGATTTGTCTCTCGTAAACAATATATAGTGAATTGAATCTTGCTTTTTTTGAATCTCTGATTTTTGATTGGGATGTTTAGATTGTGCACATTTAATGCAATGTTTGATATGGTTGGATTTACTTTTGACATTTGTTTTCTTTGTATCTCCTGTCCTTTTTTCTTCCTTGACTGCCTTCTCTTGTCTTAAATATTTTTTAGCATACCATTTTATTTCCTCTTGATTTTTTAACTATATATTTTTGAATTATAATTGCATTGCAATGTGTATCTTAACTAATAACAATCTACTTCATATTAATACTCACTTAATTTTGTAAAATGTAGAGACTTTCCTCCAAAATAGCTTCATTACTTCCCTCCTCTTTTGTGCTATTAATGTCATGTATGTTACATCTATATAGGTTATAAACCTTTAAGGTTTATATAGGTTATATACCCACCAATACAGTGTTATAGCTATTGCTTTATATAATCTGATGTCTCTTAAAGAAGTTAAGAGAAGAAATGAGGAAAAATATATCGAGAGACTTTTATGTTAACCCACATATTAACCATTTTGCTGCTCTTTATTTCTTCCTGTGAATTCAAGTTACTAACTGGTGTCAGCCTGTAGGACTTCTTTTATTATTTATTTATTTTTATTTTTATTTTTATTTTAAAGATTTTCTTTTTTTTCCCTTTTTTTCTCCCCAAAGCCCCCCAGTACATAGTTGTACATTCTTCATTGTGGGTCCTTCTAGTTGTGCCATGTGGGACGCTGCCTCAGCGTGGTTTGATGAGCAGTGCCACGTCCGCGCCCAGGATTCGAACCAACGAAACACTGGGCCGCCTGGAGCGGAGCGCGTGGACTTAACCACTCGGCCACGGGGCCAGCCCCACTTTTATTATTTATTTTAAAGAAATATTCTAGCAATGAATTCTCTCAGTCTTTGTTTATCTGGGAACGTCTTTTTTTTTTTTTTTTTACCTTCAATTTTTAAAGTCTAGTTTTGCTAGACATAGAATTTTTGATTGATAGTATTTTTTTTCTTTCAGCTCTTTGATTATGTCATTCCACTGTCTTTTTTTTTCCCTGCTTTTTCTCCTCAAGTCCCCCCAGTGTATAGTTGTATATTTTCTTTAGTTGTGAGTCCTTCTAGTTGTGGCATGTGGGATGCCAGCTCAACATGGCCTGATGAGTGGTGCCATGTCCGCGTCCAGGATTGGAACTGGTGAAATCCTGGGCCGCTGAAGTGGAGTGCGTGAACTTAACCACTTGGTCATGGGGCCAGCCTCATTCCACTGTCTTTTGGCCTCCATTGTTTCTGATGAGAAGCTAACTGTTAATTTTATTGTGGTCCCTTTCTACATGGGTCATTTTTCTCCTATTGCTTTCAAAATTGTCTATCTTTGGCTTTCAACAGTTTGACTGTGAAATGTCTACGATTAGCTCTTTTTGTGTTTTACCTTAATTGGGGTTCATTGAACTTCTTGGATCTGATTAATGCTTCTCATAAAATTTTGGATGTTACTGCCATCATTTCTTCAAATATTTATTCTGCCCCTTTCTTTCTCTCCTCTTCTTCAAAGCCTCCCATTACACATATTTTTGTATGCTTGTTGTTGTTTTACAGGCCTCTGAGGCTCAATCATTTTTCTCTCTGTTCTTCAGATTGGATAACTTATATTGATCTATTTTCAAGTTCATTAATATTTTCTTCTGATACCTTGAACCTGCTCTTGAATGACTCTAGAAAAATTTTTATTTCGGTTATTGTACTCTTCAACTCCATGATTTCCATTTAGTTATTTTTCATAATTTCTGTATCCTTATTGAGAATCTTTATTTGTTGATTGTTGTCATACTTTCCTTTAACTCTTTAAACATGGTTTTCTTGAGTATTTTGAACATATCTATAATAACCGCTTTGAAGTCTTCATCTGCTAATTCCAACATCTGGGAACACTCAGAGACAGTTTCTATAGACTGATTGTTTTCCTGAATGTGGATACACTTTGATGTTTCTTTGCATGTCTTCTAATTTTTTGTTGAAAATTGAACATTTTAGATAATATTTTCCAGTAACTCTGGATTCTGATATTCCCTTATCCCCCTAGAGGTTGTTGTTTTTTCTCTGTGTATATGTGTGTGTTTTGTAACTTGTTTGTTTCTTTGTTGTGCAACTTTTCTGGACTAAATGTGTGAAGTCTGTCCCCCTGCAGTGTGCAGTCACTAGTGTCTTGCTTAGTTTTTTAAAAAAAATATTCTAGTTTTAAATATTAAGCCTGGTTTCCTAGGGGCTGCCCCTGTATCTGCCTAGCTTAGTGACCAGCCAATGATTAGACAGAAACTGTGCTCAAACATCTTGAAACAGTAACGATTGTGTACTCTGCTGATGGATCTGTGTGTGGGTAGGGGAGTTCTTTCAATCTTCAGGCTATTCTCAGGTCTGCCCTGGGTTTTCTTTCCACTGGACCCTTTTGAGTCTCCTATATACATGTATGTAGCCTCAAGGTTGTCCAAGAGAACAGGAATAGCTTGGGACCCCTCCATTCTCCACTTAGGCAAGAACATGCTTGCCCCAACCACATTCACTTCAGTCTAGTAGAGCTGAGTTGTTGGCTCTCCCCTGCTGGTCTGCCTCTGAGAAGTTGCTTCTACTGACAATGCCCCTGGGTGTGGATATTGCCCACTACTCCAAATTGAGTCAGCCTCTTCAAACCTAGGCAGAGAAGCTGCTGATCTTCATGAGCTGCCTTCCCCTAGAAGAACCCCCATTCCAAACTAAGCTGGGAGGGATGAGAGCAGCCATAGGCAAGAATGCCACAGATTCCCAAATTTCAGCTTCTCAGTTTAATATATACCTTTGGTTGATTTCCAGATCATAAAGGGTTGTTTTTATCAATTTAGTCCAGCTTTATAACTACTTTTTTAGGGAGATTATTTGTCAGTATCCTCACTTGGCCATAGCTGGAAGTCCTGCCCTTTCAATCTTTTTTTTATTTTTTGAGGAAGATTAGCCCTGAGCTAACATCTGCTGCCAATCCTCCTCTTTTTGCCTAGGAAGCCTGGCCCTGAGCTAACATCTGTGCCCATCTTCCTCTACTTTTATACGTGGGACACCTACCACAGCATGGCGTGACAAATGGTGCCATGTCTGCACCTGGAATCCGAACCAGCAAACCCCGGGCCGCTGAGAAGCGGAACATGCGCACTTAACTGCTGTGCCACTGGGCCGGCCCCCCCCCCCTTTTTTTTTTGGTGGTATCATTTAGATGTATCTCTTACAAACAGCATATAGCTGGATTTTTAAAAATCCTGTCTTTAACTGGAGAATTTAGTGTACTTGTTTTGCTTACTGATGTTTGGATTAATTTCTAAAATCTTATTTCATACTTTCTGTTTATTCCAATGTTTCTGTTTCTTTATTCCTCTTTTGACTTCTTTTGGATTGAGATTTTCCCTCATTATTTGATATTTTTCCACTACTAGTTTGGAAGCAGTACACTCTATTTATATTCTTTTAGTAGTTACTTTAGAAAATTTAGCACGCATATTTTATCTTAACAAAGCTCAAAGTTATACAATACTGATATGGCCATGAGGGAGTAACAGGGTCCAAAATTACTCTCCCAACATACACAACTGGAAAACTTGGCAAAAGATATGAACCATTTTCAGATGGTGGACAATAGTCAGCAAAGACTCTGTGGTGCCTGAAAGAGGGGACATAAGTTAGGTGAACTCTACCAGCAAGACTTTCTGACTGAGGTAGAAGAAGCATAAAAATGTAATCCATAATAATAAAAATCAGCCAATCAAATCAGACCCAGGAGAGTTCCAGTTTCTGGTTCAGCACGTAAGGAGCTTGGAAGTCATCACTCCATGCTAACAACAAGTAAAAAGCTGGACAAACTGAAAAATCAACAGCTCTTCTTAGATCCTTCAGAGAATTAGGGTCACAGGGCAAACCATTGCTCCAAAAACTAGAGAGACAGACGGGCAGATACAAAGAATCACAACTTACCAGAGTAGAAACCCCTGAGCAGGAACAGTGCTGGGTAGTAAAACCTGAACTGTAATTGATGAATTGCTGGAAGTGCAGTGTGAACAAATCAGAGAGCTAAAAATTCCAGGGGGGCCCAGTCTTAAGGAGGTTCCCACACTTTTGTGAATTTTACCTCCAGGAGCCCTACCAGGTTTTCACAGTGAAGATTCCAGAAAAATTTCCTCATGCTTCTGGCAGTGGGAGGGGGAAGGCAGACATTTTGAAATACACCAAAGCATCCTGTTCTTAACAAGGCCCACCCTCAAGACAAACTATTATACTAGAGCCTGGCCAGTAGGGTTTTATCAGAGTCCAGCAGACCTGGGGGAAGGGAAATACCCAACTCTAGCCCACTCTAGCCATCTTATCCCACCTTAGGTGGCGGGGGGGGGGAATAAGAAGTATTTGTAAAGGTCATAGCCAAGAGGCACAGGCTCACTGTAAGACTGAGACCTAATCATAGGACTATAGAAGGATTCTCCTCTCCCCACACCTCACCACCGCATTACTAAAGGCCTACTTACTGCAGTTCCTTTTACCCAGTACATCATGCCTGGCTTTCAACAAAAAATGACAAGGCATACTAAAGGGCAAAAAACACATTTGAAAGAGGCAGAGCAAGCCTCAGAACCAGACTCAATTATGGTAGGGATGTTGTAAATATCAGACCAGCAATTTAAAATACTATGATTAATATGCTGAGGGCTGTAATGGAAAAAATAGATGGCATGTAAGAACATGGCCACAATTAGCTGCAAGGGAGGATGGGAAATAAATTTCTAAATTGAAAGCCATATGTCCTATTAAACTTTGGGGATTTCATTTCTATTTTATTTTATTTTATTTATTTACTTATTTTTTTTAAAAAATTTTATTCTTCTTTTTTCTCCCCAAAGCCGCCCAGTGCATAGTTGTATATTTTCAGTTGTGGGTCCTTCTAGTTGTGGCATGTGGGATGCCGCCTCAGCATGGCTTGATGAGTGGTGCCGTGTCTGTGCCCAGGATCTGAACTGGCGAAACCCTGGGCTGCCAAAGTGGAGCGCGTGAACTTGACTACTCAGCCACAGGGCTGGCCCCAAGGGGATTTCATTTCTAAAAGTAGGAAGGGGAGAATGGACACTGGGGAATACTTAGCATTCTCTTCCACAGTGTCTTTCATCAATTTTGGAAAATTCTCAGCCATTGTCTTTTTTAACATTGCACATTCCCTATTATCTTTAATTTTTTTCTTTTAGAAATCCAACTAAATATTTATGTGACCTCAATCTCTCTCTTTGTCACTGTGTGCTGCATTCTGGATAATTTCTTTGAGTCCATCTTCCAGTTCACTAATTCTTTCTCCAGCTTTGTTTAATATACTATTTAACTCATATCATGAAGTTCTAATTGCAATTATTATATTTTTAATTTTTAGAAGTTTTATTTGGTCATCTTTCAAGAGTACCTGGTCATTGTATAGTCTCTTATTCTTTTGCTATATTTTTGATACTTCCTTTTATTTCTTTAAACATATTAATCATACTTATTTTCTATTTGTGTCACATAATTTCAAAATCTACTATCTTTGCAGGGTTGATACTTAAATTTATATGCTTGTATGTTTCTCTCATGTATGGTGGCTTGTTTTCTTGTACGTTTTGTGATTTTTTTCATTATATATTTAAAATTTTTCTGTAGGAATTCTTTGAGGCCTGTATTTAAAGGGAATCCCTGCATGGAGGATTTGTGCTTGCTTCTGCCATGCACTCATGGACAAGACACCCTCTGGACCACTTCATTTGGAACTTTTAAAAAATGTATTTTTAAAACTTTGCTATTTTTATTGGGCTATCACAATCTAAGTAAATTCTGTGTGCAAGCTAATCAGATGCAGCTTCAAGGCAAAAATGGAGCTGTACCCCCAACTAGATTGCTGTCCCTAAGTCCGTCCAAGAGAGAAACGCTGGAGCATCTACTCCTCTGTGCCTAGACCACCATAAAGTAAAATTCCAGCTTGTGGCTGTAAATTCTCAGGGGCAGCATTTTTCTTTTTTTCCACTTCAGCCCAGACTAAAGGTCAAGATAAGCAAACATCCTCACCTCTTTCTGCGGGATGTTTTTTTCTAGGTCACAAAATGTTAGTTTTCTGTTACTGCTGTATCAAATTACCACAAGCTTAGTGGCTTAAAACCACACAAATTTATTATCTTACAGTTATGGAGGTCAGAAATCCAAAATAGATTTCACTAAGCTAAAATTGAGGTGTCGGCAGGGCTGTATTCCTTGAGAAAGTTTGAGAGAAGAATCTATTTTCTTGCCTTTTCCTACTTCTAGAGACCACCTGCATTCCTTGGCTTGCAGCCCCTTCGTCCATCTACAAGGCCAGCAGTGTAGCATCTTCCAATCTCTCTCTGGCTCTGACCCCTGTTTCCATCGTCACATCTCCTTCTCTCACTCCCCTGCCTCCCTCTTTCCCTTATAAAGGTGCATGTGATGGCATTCTGGGCCCACCCTGATAAGCAATACAATCTCCCCATCTCAAGATCCTTGACTTCATCACATCTGCAAAGTCCCTTTTGCCATGTAAGGTACCATATTCACAGGGTCCCAGGATTGGGATGTGGCCATCTTTGGGGGGGGCCCATGTTCTCCTGACTATACCTACCGAGAGCATTGCCCTTCAAAAGTCCTGGCATTATGGGGTTGCTCAAGTGTTGTCTCCCAGCTCCCAAGGGTGGCATCAGGAAAGCCATGGGAGGAGGGTGTTCAAAGAGGAGCGGCAGCCCAAGGCTCCTGGCTCCTGAGTGGAGATGCCCCGGGACAGGTGTAGCCCTGGAGCTGGCTCACTCCTCTGGACTCGAGGATCCTCATCGTTTCTGATCTCGGAGGCTTTCTCTTATTTTCCCACCAGCTCAGCCATTCATTCAAATGTGTGTTTAGATTTCATCCTACGTTTCAGGGGTCTGGACCGTGAAGGTTTCTCTGGACACACAGTCCACATTGCTCACAAAGTCCTCACTGTATTCTCATACTGCACTTGTCCCCACTCACCCTCCAGCTTCCCTTCCACTTCCTACTGTGTCTCTATGGTTGGTAATCATGACTTCAGAAAGCCACTTCAAGGGCCTGCCTCGTGGGATAGTGGTTAAGTTGGCACGCTCCACTTTGGTGGCCTGGGTTTCGCAGGTTGGGATCCTGGGCGCGGACCTACATACTGCTTACTCATCAAGCCATGCTGTGGCCGTGTCCCACATATAAAATAGAGGAAGACTGGCACAGATGTTAGCTCAGGGCCAATCTTCCTCAGCAAAAAAAAAAAGAAAGAAAAAGCAAATCACTTCAGCTGTGGTGTGCAGAAGGCCCTGGAGGCGCCCAGAGCTGAGGCTGGGAGGCCAGGGAGGAGCAAGACCCATCTGTCACTTTAGGTGGCCCAGTGGCCTCTGCAGGCTCTCCCTGCCTCCAACCTGGACCTTTGTGGTCCAAATTCCACACTGCGTCAGCCAGAGGGACACATACTTGGACGCGCAAGTCTGTCCATGTCCCCCCCAGCTCAGGTCCTTCTGTGGCTCCCATCATCCCATATTGAGGCTTGGGTCTGACTCCGCACTGAGTTTCAGGGCTCAGCTGCCAAACTCTGTGGTCACGTGTGGGTTCCTGCTCCCCTACTCTCTCCACCGCACTGGACACCCAGCATTGTTTACTGCTTCGTGGGGTCTGTTGTTTAGTGTCTTCCCTCCCCCTCCAAGAAGTTGGCTCTGAGCAGCAGGCTTCTGGCTCACTGCTGCGTCCCGGTCCCTAGCCCTGTGTGGCACAAAGTAGGGGCTCAATGGGTCAGGAGTGAAGGGAAAGTCGGCCAGAGGTTAGGCCAACAGGTGCGTGGGTGCCAGATGGGAAATGATGACATGGGGGTGGAGTGGCCTCCTTCTCCTCTTCTCCAAAACCCTCTAAGGTGCTCAGGAAGCAGCTTCCCTCCATTCAGTATCTTACATAAACCATTTATTCAGGAACAATTAAAGACAACAACTGTGGGGTGGATTCCCAACGGTGAGGTGGCCCCACTGCAGGGACTGCTGGCCCTGGGTGTGTAAGCAGACTGGCATGCGTGTGCGAGTGCTGACACACACACACACGCATGCATGCACGCCAGTTGCCCATGAGGGGTGTGCACTGCAATGAATGACCATGTGTGTCTGCAGCTTGGCCTCTTCCCCATCCCCCCAAGCCAACCTCGGCTGTGCGGGACCCGCAGCAGCAAAATCCTGGCCGCCTTCTTCCCCTTCTCCACCCTCAGCTCTTGCTCTGAGACCCCATCTCCTCTGGTGGCAGTTTGACCACCCTCAGTCACAAAGAGCCCCAGTGATCCCATAAAGACATCTGGGGGAAGAGGAAGAAAAGCATCTTTTCAGATGTCAAGTGGATAAACAGTCAGGGCGCCAGATGTGCGGCCGGGAACCTGCCCAGCGGCTCCCAGGTCGGCGCCCTCCCCTGTGGTGCTGCCAGCAAGGAGCCACACAGAGAGGAGCTGTCCTCGTGGATGCTGGGCGGCCACTGCACCTCTGAGTCTGCATCCTGAGAGGACCCCAGCCCCGCGAGGCCCGAGCCCTCAGCAGAGAAGCAGAGAGGTGACAGTGCGGCTGGTGGCGAACCCCTCCCCATAAGTAGCCATTTGGGGACAGGGATGGGACTGGGAGCAGGTCCCTGTGGCAAATGAGGTGGCAGAGCAGACACACGCCCTTCCTGGACAAGGAAACCACAGGGAGGCTCAGGGCTGGCCCAGCTGACTGAGCACACAGGGCCTGGGCCTGGGGCACAGGCAGCCACCTGGAATGGTCCCTCGAAATGGGAACCCCCATTCCCCCCAAAGAAAAAAATAACAGTCGCAGAAGAGGCAGGTTCTGGAGCATGGTTCCGCCTGAAAGTGGCGCAGGGCAGGCCGGTGGCCCCGGGCCCGGCCCATAGGCACGTTTAATAGGATTCCTGTGGATGTTTCAAGTGGGCAGGACAGGTCTCTCCCTGCGGCCACCCTGGAGGGGCTCCCGCTCCTGCCTCTTCCCACAGCCCCCGCATGAGGTATTGTGCTCCCCCCAATCCCCCCTGCTTACAGCTGAGCCCGCTCCCGCCTCCCCCCCAGCACATAGGTGGTCCAGAGCACCCACTGGGGGGCAGGGCGGTGCCCTATGTGGGGTCCAGCTCAAAGACACCGTCGCTGGTGGGGGTGGTGAAGAAGGAGGGCGGGTCGGAGGCGGCCGACTCCTGCCCCCCACTGCCCCGCTCCTGTGCGCGCCTCTCCTCCAGCCGCAGGCTGCGCTCGAAGTCCAGCAGCTGCCCCATGAAGTTGAAGTTGGGCGAGATGTTAGACTTCTTCCGCTTGACCAGGTCGTAGGCATCGTTGAGTGAGAGGTGGAGCTTCTGCATGAGGTAGGCCACGGTGACGGTGACAGAGCGGCTGACGCCCGCCAGGCAGTGAACGAGCACCCCGCAGTTCTGGGACAAGGCCTCATCTAGGAGGGGGCAGAGCGGGCCCAGTGTGAGGTGCAGGCCAGTGACCTTCCGAAGGGGCCCTCGCAGCCCCCGCTCCGCCCTCCAAGGCAGGTGGCTCTGGCTAGGTTCAGCTTGGGAGCCCTGGCCAGCCTCAGGAGTCCTGGAGCTTTCACGGGCTGCCTCTGGGAGTGGGCCCAGCACTGCTTGACCCCAGAAGTGCCATCCCGGCTCTGGGCTCTGGGGATGGCAGCCAAGCCTGGGAGGAACCCTTGTGAGGGAGAGGGGGAAGATATGGGAGAGGCCAGGAGCCAGGCTTTGGGGGTGAGGTGAGAAGGAGGAGCAGGAGGGCAGGGTGGACTCACCAATGAACGCAATGGCCTCTGGAAAGAACTGGGACAAGTTCTGGCTCCAGTGGTCTGAGATGGGGATCTGCTTGTAGTGAAAGTCACCATTCTTCTCGAAGAGGTTAGGGAGGTTGGGGGTGACATTGAGGATGTATCGGATGCCCAGCTTGGCCAAGCTCTCCACATTGGCCGAATCTCGGGCACTGCCCAGGTAGAGGTTGGGCAGGATCTGGACGGGGAAGGAGGGCAGCAGCCCCGCTGGGGGGGGCGTGCCACCCTCTGAATCCAGGCCACAGCTCATGGTGTCACGGTCGGGCTCAGATTCCGCATCAGAGCAGTCGGAGCCCAGGCACAGGCCACCCAACCCCACCACTGGGCTGGGCACCGGGGCTGTGCTTGGGCCCCCACAGCTGAGGCTGGTCTCACACAGGTGAGGGCACTCGGCTTGGAATCTGCTGAAGCCACCTGGAAAGGGAGAGGGAGGGGGTCCTGCTGATCTGGCCTTCTAGGCAGCCAAGTGTCCCTGGCTCGGGATACAGAACTGACCCTAGACAACCCCGGTGCCATCAGGGGCTTGTGGATGTCCCCAAAGGGGACTTGAAAGCCAGCAGCCTGATCTATACTGGGGACCCATATGGTACGCTATGGGTAGCCCAGCCCTCCTCGCTCAGCACTGCTGGCCACTCCTCTGGAGAGCATGTGCCCACTGCAGCTGCTGGGGGTGCAAGAGCTGGATCCAGGCAGAGCCACCTACAGAGGATCTGACACGCCCAGGACCCAGCTGAGGCAGGCACGAAGGCTCAACAGAGTCTAGAGGTCCTGCCAGCCTTGGGGAGGACAGTGGCCATCAGTTAAAGCAGAGGAAAGGTTCAGATGGGAATTCTCTGCCTGGGTGTTTCCTGATTCAGCTCAACCAGGAGCACCCTGAGGGCAGGGGCAGAGTCACAGCCATCTTTGCACTCTCTTTAGGGATGAAGTGGGACCCCAAGAGGCAGGGAGCCTGGGAGAGAGTGAGACATTCCACCGGGATGGTTCCAAAGTCCCAAGAAGCCAAGGTCTCCCTCATCTACGGGTAACTACTATGTCCCTGGGCTGGGGGTGGGGGCCTGGAAATCCACTTTCTATATTTCTATATTCCTGTGGATTCAGAATGGAGCAAAGGATGACAGCCCAATGATCCTCTTCGATGGGGAGGTGGGGCAGCTGACTCTGTAGGTTCGTGGGAACTCTGTCCCTACCCTGGACTGCCGAAGGTGGCATGTGTGTGTTACCGGCCTGTACCAGCTTGTCTCTCCTCCCCAGCCCTGCTGTGACTATGGGGGCACAGGTCTCTGCCTCCTCACACCTGCTCTAGCCTTCACGGGTTCTCTCTCCCCCCACCGTTTGTCCTCCTGTGGTCCCTGCCTCCTTTGCCCTGGCTGAATAGCTGGGGGAGGTGGCCATACCACCCTGGGAGTCTGGGAGCCTGCACTTGGGACTCCATTCCCGGGCATCCTTGGGAGCCAGGTCAGCTCAGCCTGATTCTCCCCATTTTCTAGACTCAGAAACTGGGGCTCCCTAGGGTGAAGGGCTTGCCCCAAGTCATGCTCAGGGGAGAGGATCTCACCTCCACTTTACACAAAATGAAGTGGGGCCTGCCCAAGGTCAAATCAATTATGAATCCCTGCGGAAGGTGGGGCCCTGCCTCCCAGACCGGGGTCCTCCCCGGGCCGGTGCCCGCTGCGCCACCACCAGCACCTACCCTGTAGGTAGTAGGCCAGATAGCCTTCCTCCCGAAGCTTCTGGAGCAGGGTGCCCAGCACGGACTCAGCCTCCCACTCTTCGGCTTCTGCCTCCCCGCGCCGGTGCCGGCCCCCGCCCTGGTCGTACAAGAGCACCGGGGCGGGCGGGGGCGGCTGCAGAGGCGGCCCAGGCAGGAGCGCGCGCACTGACAAGCTCCCCCGGCGCAGGCGGCGCAGCAGCAGCGCGGGCAGGGCCACGCTCAGCGCCCCGCCGATGCGCGCCGACTCGTACAGCTCGCGGCTGCGGCAGTCCAGGAGCAGCAGCCGCGGTCGCGGGGGCGACAGCTCCCGGCGCAGCCACAGGCACGAGCGGCCCAGACCCTCCATGGGCTCCCGGCTCCCGGCACGTGGGGCTGCTGGCGCTGCAGAGAGAGGCAAGGCGGCGGCGTGAGCCGCCGTCCTCCACGACCAGTCGCCACGGGGCGCGGGCCCAGGGGCCAAGACGTGAAGCCGACCCCGTGTCCTGAAGGCGGGCGCCCAGGGTCCGGCAGGTCCACAGCCCGATTCTTTTCTGGCACCCCTCCCACAGTGAGGACACGCAGCAAGGCGCCCCGTGTGCCCCACGAAAAACGCCGGAGGCAGCCACTCCGGCGCCCGGCGCTGCTCCCCGCCCCAGGAAGGGAAGTGTGAGAGGACCCCCAGAAGAGGAAGGCTGGGCGTCCAATGGCTCCTTTGAGAGCCATGGGTCCCTTCCCAGCCCTCCTAGGGTGGCCCAAGGCCACAGCCACGTCCCTTCACACCCCCTTTCTGCGTCTCTCGCTCGGCCCGGCCGCAATCACTCCCCAAGTTCCAGCTTCTGACTTCGGGGGCATGCGCCCGGGAGAGAGACTCGAGGCCGAGATCTCCCCCACGGCCAGGCGGGCCGGGGAAAAAAGGTAGTGGGCCTCGGTTGGCCTTCTCGGAGCTGACCCGGCCGTGGGGCCCCCCGGGAGGAGAAAACAAAAGGAGAGAGACCTGGAGCGTGTTCCAGCAGCGGGCGGCCGCGCGCGGACATCCAGGCCACGGCCACCGCGGGACGCAGGGCGCCGTCCCCGGGCAGGGTGTCCCCGGGGCCGGCCATCGGGAAGAGGGCGGGGCAGCGGAGCAGGCGCGCACGTGGAAGCTCAGTCCGGTGCAGCCTGCGCGCCGGCAGCTTTCTGGCAGCGGGACCCAGCTTCCACCTTGGAAGCCGCTGCCTTTGGACGTGGAGCTGCCGTTTGGAGGGGCGGGGCGGCGGGGGCGGCGGGGGCGGGCTCAGGGGGGCCGGCGAGCCAACGGGTGCCAGCGAAAGCAGTAGGGTGGGCCCGGCAAGTGGCGGGCGCGCTGAGCTGGGGCTTCCACCGAAGCGGGACAGAGCTGGGGCAGAGGCCAAGGGCAGGTCAGGGGCCCAGCAGGGGACCGGCCTCAGCTCCCCTGGCCGGCGCCAGTCGGGTCCCTGGAGGCAGGGGGAGGGGTGAGGACAAGAGCCCAGTGCGCCTGCCCTGGAGGTTGCCTCCTGCCCTACTCATTCCTTGACCCTGGACCGTCATGCCCCCTGACTGGACTTCAGCAGTCCCATCTATATAATGGCTCCTCATAGTCACCACCTTGGGATGCCACTGAAATCACGGAGGGGAGGAGGAAGCAGGATCAGAAAGCTGCTGCTGCCCTCTGCCCCGGAACTCTACCCAAGGCTGGCTGGAGGGCTAGGCAGGCAGAAGGCAGCTTCTGGGCACCCCCAGGGGCTTCTTTCACACAGGCCAAAGGCCCCCAGGAGCTCTATGCTCCCAGCCCTAAACTGGAGAGCTCTGCTCTTATCACGGTTCTGATCCTGGGAGTCGCCCCCTCCCCGCCCCCCCCCCCCCCCCCCCCCGCCCTCTCCCTCTGCCTCCTCCCTAGTCAAGAGTCAGAGTCTTTTCTACTTAAATCTCTCTCTCATCTTTACTCTCTCCTCTGCCTCCTGCGCTGGCCAAGGGCTTGCATTCTCCAGTTCTTGATGAGGAGGTCACCATCACAGCTTCCAAAGCCCTCCCCCCGCCTCGACCCTGCCCTGCACCGAGCAGCGGTCAGCAAAGGCCGGTGGCCTCCATACCTTCCACGGACACCAGATGATGAGCAGGTAGGACACACGAGGTCCCTGCTTGCATGGTGCTCCCAGGCTAGTAGGACAGGTCAGTAATAGACAGGGAGAGCGAACAAGGTAATACAGCTGTGATAAGTGCTGAGACAATGAAACGAAGTGGGGGAGTTCTGGAAAAGTCTAGCTCTGTGTCCCTTCTCTGCTTAGAACCCCTCTAAAGCAAATAGCAGAGTTGAAGGAGAATGTGCAACAGATAAGACAAAGTTCATACAAATTAATCAAAAGGTTAAGGGGCAGGTCCCGTGGCCAAGTGGTTAAGTTCGCGTGCTCTGCTTAGGCGGCCCAGGGTTTCGCTGGTTCAGATCCTGGGCACAGACATAGCACCGCTCATCAAACCATACTGAGGTGGCGTCCCACATGCCACAGCTAGAAGGACCCACAACTAAAAATATACAACTATGTACCGGGGGGATTTGGGGAGTAAAAGGAAAAATAAAATCTTAAAAAAAAAAAAGAGGTTAAGACTCGGATAGATAAATGAGCAAAGAACCAGAGACAACTGCATGGAGGAGGAAATACACCAGGGACAAGCCATTTTGGGGAAGGTTCAACCTCAGGCTTGGAAGGAAAGCAAATTTAAAAAACAAGGCAACAACAACTGAAAACAAGGGAGCACTTCCCCCCATTACATTAGTAAAATGCTCTCAAAACAAGAACACCCAGTGCTGGCAAGGATGCTGTGAAATTGGCCTGAGGCTCTACTGCTGGTGGCTGGAGGATTCTATTGGTATGGCCCTTCTGGAAATGAATTTGATAATATGCATCCAGAGCTAGGAAGAAATCCACACCCTCTGGCACCACAAGACATGTGCCTAAGGAGAGAAGGACGCAAAGCCACTGAAAGGCCAATGGTGAAGATAGTTAAGTCCAGTGTGGCTGCTGAAGACTCCTCTCACAAACACAAACTTGGGAGGTAATGCTGGGGAGAGGGCAGGTTACAGACAACCAGGCCCCCTCCCTCCCTCCCTGCCCCAACGGGCCGCCTGGGACTCATCTCTGGCCACAGCCCACCATGTCCTAGCCTCTGAAATGAGTCCTACTGCCTGCGTTCAGGGGCCTCAGGCAGCTGGGCTGTGTCCCCTTGCCCCCCAGCCCAGGCCTCCCGCGTCTGTAGCCTGTCCAGATTCTGCGCCTTCTTCAGGTCCTCCCTAGGCACCCTCCTCTGGGGAGGCCTTCTGTCTCCTGAGCCAGCCTGTAGTCTTCCTCCTCTGTGCTCCAGACCTCAGTTCCGTGAGGCTGCAATGCCCGAGAGCTGCAAATTGGGAGGCCGGGGCTGAGCAGGGCCGGCTTCCCCCTGTCTCGCTGCTCCAGGGCAGGGACTCAGTCTTCTGTCATCGCCTTTCCCTCCCATCCTAGCTCCCAGAGGCAGAGGTGGGCTGCCACCTGGCCATGAGTCCCAAGCCTGGGGGCTCCCCCCAGGCCAGTCGCAGCTGGAGGAGGGACGCTAGGGTGGGCAGGGGTTGAAGGCACCAAGGGGCTCTGCAATGTGCCAGCCTGGCTGCCTTGTGGGCAGTGGGGGTGGCAATGCCCGACGGGGAGGTGGAGAGACACATGCCCCTACCTGGACTGTCATGGGGCTCAGTGTGGTTGGAGAGAAGAAGGGTCACCAACCCCGAGGGAGGTAAGAGCTCCTGAGGTATGGAGGCATGTTTTCTGGAGAGGGCTCCCTGGAGGAGGTGATGGGAGTCAGGCTGGGAAGATGAGGATGGGGAGGGAGGCGACTTCTGCACTGGTGAGGGGAGAGGAAGCTAGGCTTCAAGAAACCCCCCAGGGTGGGACTGTGCCGTCACCTGCATCTCCCAACGCCTGAAGAGTGGCTCTCCTGCACCTTGCTCCAGACCCCTGTTGGCAAGCCTCTCCCACGGGAGAAAGCTTTCAGGAGGGGGAATTTCAGTCTTGAAAGCGAGTGCTTAATGTGCCGGGCGGCAGCAGTGCCTGCTGCGCCAGCAGCAGGACAAACTGGAACCTGTTGCCACCTCCGCACTGCAGGGCTGAGCGCAGCCAAGTGCCCCCTCCCTCGACCCTCGCCGGGTGGCCCGCACTCAGGCCCCATGCAGCGCCCGCTCTGGGTGCCAGCACCCCTCAACGCAGCTCCCCAGGCAGGCTGGGCAGGGGGAGGTGGTGCCGCGCGCCGGGGCAGGCAGAGCCAGGCCACCCGATGGCCGCAGGGTGGGCGCTGCGCCCGCCGCCCCAGCCCTCTCTGGGCACTCCCAGCCTCCGCCCGGCCGGGCCAATGCCCCTTGTAGGCCGGGAGGACGCTGCTGCCAGTAGGCCCGGAGCGTGCCGCGTGCACCCTCTGGTCCCTGGAGCCTCCAGAGAGTGGCGCCCCACCTCCCCCTCCATCCCTCCGCCCCGAAATGCACGGTTCCCACCGGGCTGAGTGGCAAGATTTCGGCTGTGGCTGTCACAGCCGGTCACATGGCCAGGAGCACAACTCCCAGCGACAGCGTTCCTGCCAAACCCAGTGTCTTTTCCACCAAATCCACTTTCCACTGGGGATGGCTTTCTGCTTTTCCTGGTCGGTCTCCTCGCGGGACTGGGAGTTCCTCCAAGGCAGGAGCCGGTGTGTGCCCGGCCCTAAGCTGGCCCCAGCCCCCAGTGCAGGGCCAGGCATGCACCTCGGTGCTCCCGGAAGAAATGCTCGTTAACAAAGGCAAGAATGAATGAAACCAATTGTTGCATGAGGGAACCCAGGAGGGTGCTGCTCCTGCTTTTTCTCTCAGCGGGCCACAGGCTCCCCTCTCAGACACACACAAGCACACGTGCACACACAGTCCTCTCCCACCACACTCGCAGACAGGCGCACACACTGCACCCACCCGGACTCCTATCCTCATGGAATCCACGACCTACTATGTGCGGGCTGGGCAATTGGCAGCCGTTTGATCCCAGCTGGGCCGCCTCCATTTCAATGCCTGCCTCTTCCTTCCTCCTCCCTGCCGCCCTTCCGCGCCCTGCCATCTAAGTAGGGTGGGTGCCTTGAGCCCCAAGTGCCTTCTTCATCTCTTAGGGAAGAGGCCAAGCCAGTCACTGGAGAGACTCAAGGTCTGTTTAGGGAGGCACCTGGGGGGCCTCAGGAGGGTGAGTGGCTGCCCAAGGTGAGCCAGAGGTGCCTGACGGTCCCCAAATGCTGTAGCCTCTAGACCCCACGGGCCAGGTGTTGCAGGTGGTGGTGGAAGGGAGTCAGGGCTGTGCTGAGGGGCGTTGAGGGCTATGGGGGCGGGGCAGGGTGCTGAAAGTGTGAATCCAGCAGGTGTGCCGACATGTTGGGGTGTATGAGAGCGCATGCTAGGGTGTATGCCTGGGGAGTGGGCCTAGCTATGGCGAGTGGGGAGTGTCGGCCGCTGTGGTGTGGGTTAGTGTTGGGGCTTTGCTCTGGGGTGGGTGGATTGCTGTCTCCAGGCTGGGAACGTGGGTGGGGTGTCTGTAATGAGCATATGGGGAGGTGGAGATGGTGGGGGCACGGTGAGGGAGCTCTGTTAGTGCAGATATCACAGGGATGTGTTGGGAGTGTGTGCCTGTGCATGAGTGTGTACTGAGGCGTGGCAGGGTCTGGGATGGGTGCCTGCCTGAGTTGGGGACAGTGGTGGGTGGTGGATTAGGTGCACTGCAGGGACCCGGGTCCACGGTGCACGGTTTGTGTGCGCGCGTAAGTGGCAGGGGGTGTGCGTGGCGCAGGACACTGGAGGTGCACGGGTGGGATGCGGGGGGGCGTGCGGCGGCAGGACCGAGTGGGCCTCGCCCGGGCGCGTGCGTGGGTCTCGCTGGGGCGCGTGCGTCGGCCCCATGGGGCGCGCGTTGGCAAGACTTTGGGGGTACAGGGCGGAGGAGTGCACGTCGGGGGGCTGCCACGCCGGGTGGGGGTGGGGGTGGGGGTGGGGTGGGTGCCTGGGCTCCGCGTGCTCCCCTCACCTCCGCTCACCTCCGGTCCGCTCGGCTTCCTGTGCCAGCTCCGCGCGTCGCGGCCGGGAAGTTTCCGAAGCCCGGGCGGCGGGAAGCTCCACCGCTGCTGCCACGGAGCGCCACCGGAGCCTCGGGCGGCGGCCTCGCCTGGAGCCGAGGGGGCCGCCGCCGCCGCTGCGGAGGGAAACTCCAAATCCCGCCTCCGCCGCCGCCTCCTCCCCTCCCGTCGCCGTCTTCTCCGCCCCCTGCCCAGGAGGGGCAATGTCGCCGGCGGCGCGCAGGCAGGCAGTGGGGAGGGGCGGCAGCCTGCCCGGCGTCTCCCTCCACCTCCCGCGTCCCCGCCTGCCTTCCTCCCACCTGCGAGCCTCTGCCGCTCCGCCCGCCGCCGTGCCTGCCGCGTGCGGGCCCCCCGAGTTTGGGGCGCAGGAGTGGGTGGGGGCCTGACCTAGGCCGGACCTGGACTGGGAGAGGGTTGCACCAAAGAGCCTGCTTCCAGCGAGAGAAGCAAAGGGGCCCATCGAGGACCAAGCACACCTTGGCCCCCAGGGCCACCTCCTGCTGCCATAGGGGAGAGGGCGTAAGGCCTAGCTGAGAGCGCAGCAAGTGCCCCCAAGCCCCAGGTCCCCCTGCGCTGTGTTCTCCCACTCTCCTCTGTCTGATTCTGGCGTCAGAGCCTCAGTGCCTGGAAGAGGTGGAGCCAGGGCGGTGGGGGAGGGGCTGGGAGGGGTGTTCTCGGCAGGCCCACTTTGCTTTCCTCTGCACCAAAGGCCACGAGCGTCCCCACCAAGCACCTCGTTTTGTCCTTACACCAGTCTGAGAGTCCGAGGAGACGTTCCCATACTATAGCTGGGGAAACCGAGGCAGTGGTTTCTTGGTGGTCAGGCAATAATGTGGTGGCAGAGCCTGACTGGGCTCAGGCTGGCTGTGTTCAGAAGCCTTAGCTGAGTGTGGACAAGACCCAGTGGGTTTCTGGCCTGCTCACTGCTGTGGGGAGGGGGAGGCAGGGAGGAGCACGCAGGAGGCTCACCCCTGGAATGGGGCAGAGGGATGTTGAGAACTAGTGTGAGGCTGGGCCGTCAAGGGCTGGCTTCGGTCTGGGGCTTCCCCTATGTTTGGCCCAGGGAGATCAGAATGCGGTGAGGCCAGGCCAGGACTGCACCCAGAGGGAGGCAGGCAGAGCCGGATGCCAGCTGTTCATGGATGATGGGCGGCCAAGGGAGGCCTGGCCGTCTGGCTCGCGTCTGCGGCAGCGCTGAATTCCCCTGAGTCATCACCCCTGGAAAAAGAGAGGAGAGGGACAGCTTTGTCTCTGGTGCCTCAGTTTCCTCATCTGTACAGGGGAGTAGAGGCCAGGACCTCTTGATCTCCATGGGCCCTCCTAGCTTTGCTGTAGTTTCCATCCATGATGTGTGAGCTGGGGCAGGGTCCTGCTGCCACCAGGCGGCCCTGCTCGCTCTGTCCTTTGCCTCTTTCCAGCCTGAGCAGACGCCCGCCCTTAGAACCTTCCCCCTGCTTGGGTCCCTGGGCCTTTCTGGGCTGCACCCACTGGCAGGTGCATCTGCCAGGCAGGCCCAAGGTGCTCCAGGGCTGGGTGTCCTTTCACCTCCCCTTCAGCATCAGGGCTCCAGGGGCCAATGTGGAGCTGAACTGCCAAAATGACACCACACGGGCAAGCAAACGAAACTGTGTGCAGGGTCCCCCCCGCTGGAGCCAGCACTTCTGTAGCAGTCCACACTGCCAGTTGTCCTGAAGTTAGGGGGCCTTTGCTGAGAAATCTACATATGCTAGAAGCTGTGCCACGCAGCAACAGGACCATTTTATCAGTCAAAACTGAAAATACGTGGAGACTAAAAAAGATGGGGCTGGCTTTCACCCCTTGGTGGTCCTCCCATTTGGGGAAGACATATGGCGGCTGGGCCTGTGGTCTAGGCACTCAGTTGGGCCCAGGCAAAGGCTTGGTGAGCTGACTCACAGAGGAGATTCTGGACAGGTTGGGTAACCAATTCTCCCCACCCCCTGCCATCCTGTGCTTTAGTGACTCAGGCCTGAACCGCTGGAGGAGGAACATTTGGATTGAATGATGCTGCCCCCACCCCTGCAAGCTCTCATCCCAGCCCTCCCACAGCACCTCTGCTCTCCAGGCAGCAAGGCCCACCCAGCCCAGGAGGAGAAGAAAGCTGACCCGACGGCCAGGCCTCCTTCCTCTGCCCCACGGACTTGTCTTGGCTAGCAAGGCCTGGCCTGTGCCCTGTGGAGGAATAAAGTGGAGAACCTTCTTGAAGAGGACTTGAGTGCAAGGCTGACTGTTTCGGAATCAAGGTTGTTCTGAAGGCACAGCGGGGCCTCTGTCTCCGAAGCAGCCAAGCCCACGTGCTCAGGCCCCATCTGCTCCTAAGAGAAATCTCAGCCCTCACCCTCTCTCTTCTGTGGTCCTGCTCCCTTTCACTGCAGAACTCAAGGCACTCAGGAAAACGCCCCAGGAACTGCCAGCCCTGCGCAAGGTGGAGGGGCAGAGAGCTGGGCCTTGCTTGGGATAGAGCGGTCTTCAGCCTGGCAGTGCCACCAACCACTGACTCAGCTCTGACACTCTCTGCCATGGTGGCCCTCTGGCTGGAGGCGGCCGTACCTGTTAACGCACACCTTTTTCATGCCCCATTCTGGGCCACTTTCCAGGTGAGTGAAGCTTTGAGGAGAGACCCACCCCCTCTGGCCCCTGCATGGAGACCCTGCTGCCAGCTGGGGGGCCCCGGCACCTGGGCACACCCACAGCCGAGGTTTTATTTCTGGGCAGCCATTGGGTCCTCCTGAGAGCAGTATCTGCACTGAAGCCATTTGCTCCCGTGACAACCGCCCCCAGGCCGCCATCCCTCCACCATCAGGTACCAGGCTTCACTCTGCTCTGCCCCCATCCGAGGCATCTAGCCCAGCATCTTCCAAACCCATCTCGCTACCAGTTGCCATGCCTTCAGGAGCACATTCTAGACCCTGTTCGGGAGCACCCCACCTGCCAGCAACAGTTCCCAAAGGGACCCCGTCCAGACATTTTAAACAAAATGCCCCTGTGGCATCTTCCAGATCTGTATGGCCAGGCAGGGACAGGAGAGAGCGAGAGCAGACAAGGGAGGGGCGTGCTGGGAAGGAGAGCCAGCCTGCGCAGTGATTGATTTCCAAGGGCCGGGACTTCGGGAACCATTAACACCCCCATTCCGGGAGGGCTCAGGTTCAGGTTCAATAACCTGGTTATAACCCCCCTCCAGCCAGCTGCTCGGGCTCCCTCTCCTTGCCTTGTCCTCCCAAGAAGCAGTGCGCGTGTCTGGATATACATTACAGATGATATAATCCTTTCACCGGGAGACAGCCGGATGCCCATGCCCATTGGCTGGACAGGCAAAGGGAGGCGAGAGGGAAGAGCCCCTCCAGCCCCCACACGGTGGAGATGGAGGAGAGGGGGAAGCCCCCACGGGTGGGAGGACAGGCTGGGGAGATTGGGGGCACCCAGGACCTGTGGGGAGTCGCTCCCCTGCTGCTGCCCTCTCTCAATTGCTTCAAGAAAGGCCTGTGAGTGCCCACCTGCTTTTCTGGCCACATGTCTCCATCACCCCCCAGCCCCCACTAGGAATGTGCCTCGAGTTAGGCCCTCTCATCACAGGAAAGAGGATAATATATGAAGCAGTCAGGGAGGCCAGGCCCAGGCGGGGGCTCATTCTGACCCCGTCCCCTGGCTCAGATGTCTGTGGGGGTCAGTGAGGGGGCTCCTGGGGATGCTGTGGGTTTTTATCACCTTGCTCCTTAATGGTCTGCCCCCCCTCAGTCATAGCACTGAGCACCCTGTCTGGCTGCCTCCCCCCAGCACTACCTCCCAACACCGCAAGATCTAGGCTGGGCCCCTGCTGGCTCCCTGCACCCAGACCAAGGTGTGACACCAGGCTGGCTGAGTTGCGTGCTGCTCTGGGGGAGCCGGGCCCCTGAGCACCTCTCTGCACCTCTCCCTCACTGCTGGAGCTGTCCCAGATGTTGGGGGAGGTCTCTACCCCCTAGGCTGGTCTAGGAGTGTCTCTGAGTCCCCAGCCCCAGACCTGGAAGCCCTAGTCAGTCCCTCACAGTGACCGTGGGGAAAAGTGAAGGCAGGAGGGAGCTGAGACCCGGGGCAGTGACCTGCCCAAGCCCCTACAGCAGAGGTGGTGAAACTGGAGCCAGAACCCAGAGCTGCACGTGGCAGGAAGCACCTTCCAGGGCCGGGGTCAGAGAGCGACAAAGCAGGTACTGTGGGCGGGCCAGCTCATAGAGCCACTTGGCCACCAGGAAGGGGACTCGGGAAGGGCCCTGCCACGCCATGTCGCCATATCGCACAGCCAGCTCTCCGTCCTTTGAAGAAAGCCCTGCTGTCTCCGAAGTTTCCAGCTCACAGATCTCAAACTCGGGGAGCCAGTCCTCCTTACTTCAGGGAAGGCCCCATGCCGGGATCCCAGAAGGTGAGGCGGCAGATCGCACCCACCGTGCTGGGAACGAGGACGATGAGCAGCCATGCTGTTATCGCACCGTCCTGGCAGTCCTAGATGAACCTTGGAGATGAGGACACCAAGGCACAGAGTCAAGGCTGAGGACCCCAGCCAGGCCGCAGCCTCCAGAGGGGACTGCCTCTGCCCTCGGGGGGCTTGGGTGTGGTCTGAGTAATTGTTTCTCACAGGCTTGGGGGAAGCCAAGGAGCGGGGCCAGCGACCCAGCCAGAGCGAGGAGGAGGGCAGCTCCTGGTTGCAGCGGGGCCCTGGGGAGCGGTCCCAGCAGTTGGGATCAGCGAAAAACCCGCTGCGGAGAGGGCCTGCTCCACCTCCGAGTCCGGGCCAACCCCGCCAGGGCGGAGCCCTGGTCTGTGGCTCCAGAGTGACAGAGATGGGCTCCTAGAACAGACGCATCCTGGCCGGATGAGGGCCTTCCCCTCTGTCACCCTCTTTTGGTCCCCCCACCCCTGTCCTCCATGCAGTCCCCCAGGCTCTCGCTGCCCCCTCCCCACTTGCCACAAGGAAGGCTCAGGATATTTCTGCCAACTCTATGGGGATTTTTCCCGTCTAAATTTAGAGAGGAGCGATTACCCCGCAGTCCCTGCTTCCCACATTGCTGACTGATTTGCATCCCGAGAGCACCCAGCTCTGAGAGGAGAGCAGCGCAGATGCAGGACCACGTGACCCCGCCGCCCCTCAGGGCCAGCCCCTGGGCAGAGAGAGGGAGAGAAGAAGAGAGAGAGAGTCAGGACCTGGTGGCAGTGAAGCCAGAGGGCTCAGTCACATCCATGCATCCACCCAGAGGTGAGAGCCCCTGAGCCCCTGCCTGAGAGACGCCGCAAGTAGGAAGGGGACAGCCAGGGCCCCTCACTCAGGGTCAGGCACACAGCCCAGCCTAGATGCTGACCCTCCCAGTGGGGGGCTTTGATGAGTCCCTGAGCCCCTTGCCGGGGTCCTCACTGTCCTGCCTGCAGATGACAGGGTACCGGTCCTCAGAGCCATCTCCCTCTATCACTGTGTGCTGGCCAGTGTGGGGAATCAGCCCCCCATGCTCCCTGACTCTTGTGGGGATGCACAGAAGGGCTTTGGCCCAATGCCCAGCGTGTGGTGAGTGCCAAGTTCCTGCCAGCTGCCTGCCTCAGGAAATGCCCAGCACCATTTCATTATCACAGAGAGAAAAGGCCAGGATCTGTTGGGGCTCTGAGAGGTATGGCTCAGCCTGAAGTCCCGTTTGACTCTGCTGCCACCAACCTGGAGCAGTGGCCTGAGGCTGATCTTCTAGCAGTGGAAGCCTCTTTTCACTGCACCCCCACTCCAAGGACAGCTGTTGGGGCTGGCATGAGGTGTGACCAGGAGTATAACACAGAGCCCAGCTTGTCAACCTGCAAGGTTTGGGGTCAAAGATGGGGTTCCCAAGGCTATAAGCCTAGGGGGACTTCCCAGTCGTCAGAGCAAAGTCACGGTGGCCCAAACCAAACTTCCGGCTCTCAGTCATAGCCCCATGCACCGCAGCCTGTCTGGACAGGCTCTGCAAGTTACAAGGGAGAGAAGTATCCGGAAGTTGTCTTCAGGAAGGGGGACTTGTGGTGCCTGGAATGCTGTCTCCTTCTTAGCCAAGCCTACCTTTCTCCCATGGCTCCAATCACCGTGTCTCCCCGGCCGTCACCCCTGGCCCCTGTCCTCCCAGGACCAGCCTTGCCTCCACCCAAGTCCCTAAACGGTTCTGCTAATCCTCCCATGACCTCCCTGTGCCTTCAGAGTGGAGACACCCACCTCCCAGACCTTCCCAAGGCAGTGGCTTCCAGAAATGACTCGTCTGCCCTCCTGTCGAACTCCAGGGCCTTTCAGCCTCTTCTTCCCAGCCACCCCACCCCTCCCCCCTGGTTGTGGGCCCACTCCTGGGGCCTTGGCTCCAGGCTCAAGGCCTCCCTCCTGCCATGCCAGCCCTCGTCCCCCTTCTCAGTGCTTCTCCGGTGCCCCCGGCCCCATCCCCACTTGGAACCCTACTCTCCGCCTGCTGAATCCCTTACTTGCTCCTGGCCACCTTCCTTCCCACAATCCTCAGTGGCCGCTCCCAACCTCCACTAGTCTCCTGGAGCCCAGCTCAGGCCTGTCCCTCCCAGTGGGCGCCTTTGCCACCCACAACATCAAGCACCTTCAGCCAATCAGGTGAGAGCTCCCTGGACTTCCTGCCCCTCCCCAGGTGAAGCCACCAGCAGTTGTAGTCCTGGTCACCCGGTGTGCAGGCTCAGAAGAGGTGGGGGCCTCCTCCCATCCCCAGCTGGTCCTTCCACTTCTGCCCTTGACAGCCCCAGACTTGTTCTTACTCAGACCCTCGGCGCCCTCCTGCTGAAACACTCTCTTCCTCTGCCCTCCACAATGTCCCCTGCTCCTTGTTTTCTTCCCGCCACTCTGGCCATGTGTCCCAAGTCTCTCTTGGGCTCCATGGCCCTCGTCTCCATCTACGTGTTCCCACCGGCTGATGACTGTGACATCAGTGTCTCTTGGGGGCCGTGCCCACAGCTTCAACTGCCAGCTGACTATTGCCACCTGGATGCCCCTTGGCCCTTCAGATGCATTGTGTCCCACAGGGAACTCACTGTCTCCCCAACAGTCACCCAAATCGCAACCTCGGGGGTTGCACTCAATTCCTCTTTCTCTCCACCACCCCCTTGCACTGCCACTTTCTGCTGAGTTTACCACTTAAAGAGCTTGTAAGTTCATCGCCTCCTGTACCTGGCCGGGTCCTGGCCTCTCTTCACTGTGCAGCCTCTGGGCTCAGCCCTGCCTCCCACCCGCTACAGGGTGGACATGTGGAGGCAGAGACGGGGTGCTGCTCTCCAGAGGCTCTGGGGACCAGAAGGTGCACGAGGTGCGCGAGGCCCACGGGTGGCAGCATCTCCGCAGCCTCCAAGGGGTATTGACTGGGCCGGGTGGGGGCTGGGGCCGCCCAGAGGCCTCTTGCCCATGCTGTTCCCCTTGCCTCAGACAACTTTCTTCCCTGTTCCACCTGGTGAATTCCTACTTCAAGACTCCGCTCAGGGGCCCACCTCTGTTCTGCCCTGTCTGTGGATTTTGTGGGCTACTCGTTGAAGGTAATTCACTTCTTCCTGAGTCCTCAGCTACCATCTCAGTAACCATCCTCAGACCTGGATTATCCCTGGAAACCAATCCGATCAGTTCGTTCATTTATGCCACAGGTGTGTGTTGGATGCCAACTACATTATACTTTCTCCTTAAAGATAAGCTCTTGGTTAGTATAACTAATCTTCAATTAGTACGTTGGGATACATATTTAGGGAAATCTATAGTTTAGAGCAGAGTTTAAAGAAATGCCGTTAATTAAGAATAAACTAAGACCTGTTTCAATGTTAACCATGAACCACCGTTGCTTGCTAAGTACTGGGTCTGTCTTGGAGGCGGAATAAGCAAACACCTCTTCGTGGAACTCTAAGTTTCCTGTCGATCCCCCGCCCCGTCCATGCCTCTGTTGTGTTGGAACTCCCAAGCAGGAGGGGATGTTCACTGGCGGCTTCCTCCCTTTTCCATGATAAGGGGCAGAGGAGGGTGCAGGCCACCCTTCCTTTTCCTTAATCTGGGTCCAGAATTGCCAAAAAAGCAAAACTATCTCCTCTGAGTTGGGTTGCCTTTCTCTCCAAGACCCTCTTCTGCTGCTGGGCCCCCTACACCATAAAAAGTATAACTGGTAAAAAAAAAATCATCTGCATAAAAATCAAAAATTTCATTTCAACAACAAAAACTTATTATGATAAAGGATCATTCCACCAAGAAGGCGTAGCACTCCTCAGTGTGCGTGTGCATACACCAAACAACAGGACTGCAAAATATGCGATGCAAAAAGTGGTAGAACTGAAAGGCGAAATAAACAAATCCACAGTTCTAGTTGGAGGCTTCAACACTCCTTTCTCAACAACTAGAGAGAAAATTAGCAAGGATATAGAAGAACTCAGCACCACCAACAACAAACAGGATCTAATGGACAGTTATAGAACATTCCACCCGACAACCGCAGACACTTATTCTTGCCAAGCACCCATGGAACACATACTGATATAGACTCTATCCTGGGCCACAAACAAACCGAAAAGAACTGGAGTCATGCAGAGTGTGTCCTCCAACCATAATAGAATTGAACTAGAAGTGAATAACAGTAAGATAAGAGAAAAATCTCCAGACAATAGGACAATAAACACCACACTTCTAAATAAATAATCCATTGGGCAAAGAGAAAGTCTAAAGAAAATTTTAAAAATACACTGAAATGAATGAAAATAAAACTGTAACATAGCATAATTTGTGAGATCCAGCTAAAGCTGTGCTGAGGAGGGACATTTGTAGCAAAAAAAGAAAGACTGACTATTTCTAGCCCTTAAAAAGAATCCATTTATCAGAGGTAAGACAGTACATAGGGTAAGGGTGGACAAGTTGCCTTGACTCAATCAACAAAATCTGTCAAGCCCAAAGCTTCAGAAATATACATTCTAAAATAAAATTAAAACCTGACTATATCAGGAAGCCAGGAGACTTAGAGCTCTTCATGTTTACTGGATTGGGATTTCAAATCAGAAGAGCTGCACTGAGCCCTGCATCTGCCTCAAACTGATGAGATTACCCTGTGCAAGTCTTTAAATGCTCTGCATCTTAGTCTCCTCATCTGTGAAATGCTAAGACCGTTAAACAATACAACAGACGAGAAAGCATTTTGAAAACAGTAAAGCTCTGTATTAGTTTGCTAGGGCTGCTGTAACAAAGCGTCACACACTGCGGGGCTTCAAACTACAGACGTGTTGTCTCACCATCTGCAGACCAGACGTCCGGGGTCCAGCTGTCAGTGGGCTGTGCTCCCTCTGGCGGCGCGGGGAAGGGGTTCTCCTGGGCTCCCCGGCCTCTGCCCCCGGGCTGGCGGTCTGTGGCCTGCCTTGGTTCGTACAGCTCTGCCTCCAGCTTCACACGGCGTTCTCCCTGTGTGTGTCTCTGTCCAAATGTCCCCTTTTCACAAGGACATCAATCATATAGGATTAGAGCCCCCCTCTCAACTCTGGTACGACCTCATATCAATTAGCTACATCTTTGACAACCCTATTTCCAGATAAGGTCATATTCAGGGGTGTGGGAGTTTAGGACTTCAACAGACGAACCGGGGTATGGGGGGGAGGACACAATTCAATCCCAAATAAGCTCTATACTAATGTTTTTTTTTTAAGCTCCAGATGGTTTTTAAATTTTTATTTATTTATTTTTGTGTGTTTGTGAGGAAGATTCGCCCTGAGCTAATATCCGTTGCCAATCCTCCTCTTTTTTTGCTTGAGGAAGATTCGCCCTGAGCTAACATCCGTGCCAGTCTTCCTCCACTTTGTGTATGTGGGCTGCTCCACAGCATGGCTGATGAGTGGAGTAGGTCCACACCCGGGCTCCAAACCTGCGAACCCCGGGCCACCAAAGCAGAGCACACAGAACTGTAACCACTTGGCCACAGGGCCGGCCCCGATACTAACTTTACAGTAGAATATTTTAGTCTTTTTGGTTATTGTCCCTTATGTTGGCTACAGCTTATGTGGTCCAATTAAATCTTAAGTTTATATGTGTGTGTGTTTGTGTGTGTGTATCTCAAGCTTGGCAGCTCCCTGTCAGTCTGCCTGGATGGCTGGAGAGGTATATGTACGCCCCGTGAAGGGGCGTATACACCCACGTGTGGACACCATGTGATGGCCCAGGTTCCAGGTGTGTGTGGCTGCCGCGTTGCTATTGGCACAAGTTCCAGCACCGATGCCAGGAAGCAGCCGATGCGCCCAGGCTTCCCCTGCCCCCGCCTGCAGTGTGCATAGCCCTAGCCCCCGGGGGCACCGCAGCCCCAAGGCTAAGCCAGGCCCTCGGTGCCCATCTTTGGGTCTGTCCAGTGGGATTCTGTGCAGCTGCATGGACGCCCCATCCCTCATCCTTTGCAGAGGCGTACTCTGCTTGTCTCCTTCCTCCCAGGTGACAAGAACTCACACATGGCTTCAGCTTCTGCAGTCACCAAGGCCTGTGGCCGCCTGGTCACAAAACCTGCCACAGAGGTGTCACGAGGACTGCCCAAGGGATGACATGGCAGCCTGTCTTCCTCCCGGCTGTGCCCACCTTCCCTCCACAGCTTGTGCCCAGCAAGCACCCCGAGGCGGGGCTGGCCCCATCCTTGGAAAGCGCACACTCAGCCCTCTGAGCTTGAGCAGCCACAGGGCCCCAGCCCCGCCCTGGAGGGGAAGCAGATGGGGCAGGCAGGTGAGGATTGGTGCCTGCAGGCTGGGGGCACAGAAAGCATGGAGGAGAAGGCAATCATCTGGGCCCCACCCCAGGAATTCAGAGTCCTCCCTTGGAGGCAGGACAAGGCCAAAGGCATGAGGAGGCAGTACATACTGCATGTGCCAAGAGAGAGGGAGGAGCAGGAGGGTGGCCCCTGGGCAGGGAGGGCCCTGGCAAGTGGAGGAAAGTGAGCGTGCCCTAGCCAGGCAGAGGGTGCTGTGATGGCAGGAGGCGGCGGGCGTGGCGAGTGGAGACAGTGGGATGGTGGGAATATATTTTGCACATGGGCCAGACATGAACTGGGGGCAGCGGGTGGGTTGTAGTGGGCTGAAGAGTGGCCCCACAAAATATATGTCTACCTGGAGCCTCAGAATGTGGGCTTATTTAGAATAAGATGAAGGGACACAAGACATCCTAGTACATTCTGGAAACCAGTTGTAGTGAGCTGGGGCTGGAGGAGTGTCCTGGGAGAGAGGGGCTGGAGAGGTGGCAGGAGCCCGTCACACAGGGCCATGCCAGTGGGCCACAGAGCTTGGACTTTATCTTCAAGGCCACCAGGGCCTTTGGAGGGTGTTGAGGGGACCAGTGCCTGTGGCCTCCACTTTAGGACACCTGTACCTGGAGCCACACTGGAGAGGGGTGGGCGGAGGGGAGCTGGGCATCGCTGAATGGCTCAGACGCATGGCGAGGGCACTTGGGTGGTGGAGGTGCCTCCAGGCTCCCTGTAAGGGAGGCAGGTCTGGGCTGGAGGACATGGGCCTGCCCAGAGCATCCCTGTGAGATGGTCGGTGGGTGGCTGGGCCCCAGATCTGGGGCTTGGCTGCAAGCCTAGGCCGGGCACAGGGAGTCACAGGCAGTGGGGAAGAGAGCCCCAGGGGCAGCACGCCTGGCTTCCTTCCTGCCCACCCCTTGAGGCTCCTGGTCATTGCCCTCTCTGCTCCAGCTCCAGTCACACTTGACCTTTGCACTCAGTTGACGCACATTCCGGCTCTTCTGGTTACGACCTTGCTTCCCCTTGACTCTGCCTCCCCACGTGAACGAATACCTGGGACCATTGCTGTCTGGGCCTGCCGCCACCCCAGGACCCTGCTTTCCGCCTGGGGCCCTTGCAGACACCTCCTACCCACACTGGCTTTGACCCGGTCTTGGGGTGGACCAGGGGCTGATGGGGACTCAGAGCTCCGGGCACTCCTCGCCCAGCAGCCTGAGCCCAACTCAGGGCCCCCTTGCAGGCTCCCTGATGAGTAGGCCAGCCGCCTGCCCTGGTTGGTGCAGATGTGGGCCGAGGTTCCAAGTCTGGGCCTGCTGCCCTCGGGGCACTGTCCCTTCCTGCCGTGGGTGAGGCCACCTCTCAGAGAAGGTCCCAGGCCTCCTGGCTATGATAAGGGAGGTGGCTGGAGGAGAGCTGGAGCAGGATGGCCCTGCGTGGATGGCTGTTGATGCTGACTGGTGCATCCCCAGACTTTCAGGAGAACCACCACTCTCCTTCTCCCCACCAAGTCCATGTGGCACACATGGTGGCCCTTGGGGAGATGCCTACTTCCTGCAGATGCTGCCAGGCTCCTTCCCCCTGCAAAGTCAGCCCATGGCCCCCTTAGGCTTGGTCTCCCCACTGCTGGCTTGGACCCCTCCCTCCAGAAGGGCTTGTTCACTTCCCACTGGCCACTTGGCTTCTCCCTGGGCCTCTTCTCCAGGCCCCTTCCCTTCTGGGGCCCCTGGGATTTGCTGCAGAGGGAGTACCTTGCTGCCCACCTGCCCCCAGGAGGCTGTTGCCTCTGGTCTGGCCAGTACCCCCATCACTGTGGGCAGTGCCATGGCCTTGGGACAGTGCCAGCTCTTTCTGTGCCCCAGCTCCTTCAGCAGCCCATCCTGGGGCACCTTCAAACAAGGGGAGAACGGAGCTGAGGATGGCAAGGCCAACCAGATGTGGAAGAGGCCAGGCAGGGGTGTGGGGGGCTGGGGAGGAGAGCCCCCCACTCTTCCTCCCCAGCTCCTCCTCCTCTGCTCCCCCTACACTCCAGCTCCTCCCCCTCCCTCAAAGGGAAGACCCCTGCCAGGATCTGATCCCTTCCTGGACCGCTGGCCTGTCAGGCTACGGCCCATTTGCATGCGGCCTCTGTGCCCAGTGAGTGTTAGCCCCAAAGGGGCATCCGAGAGAACTGACCACGGGGAAGAGGCTTGGACCCAGGGGCAGTGAGGAGTTGGAGCGGGACTTGTGTGATATGTCCCCACAGGGCCCCCAGGCTCCAGGCTGTGTGACTTTGATCAGGAGGCCCCTGCCCCTGGGGCACTGTGAACCATGCCCCTGGTCCCCAGGCCACCCTCCAAAGAGGAAGAGGGCACAGCAGCCATACCCTGATGACAGTGGCCCAGGGCATGGGCTGCCCAGACTACCCTCTGCCCCTGCTCTTGCAGTGTTGGGCCCCTTCATTCATTCAGGTATTCATTCATTCATTCAACAAATGGTGAGGTACCCCCCACGTGCCCGTGCTGTGCCGTGTGCTGATAAAAAGCTGAGCAAAACCCAGCAACAGTTGTCATGGCGCTGACATTCAAGCAGGGGAGCCAGATGGTTAGCCAGATAAAAGGACCCTCCCAGAGCCCCTTGGGGCCAGCATGGCTGTGCCAGGTCCCCGACTCTCCAGCCTTCTGCCCTCTGGTGACTGGTGGGCCCTGGGTGGCCACTGGGTTTGGCCACATGGACGGCCCCAGCAACCTTGGCCAGAGCTGTGTCGGAGGAGGGGTGGGGGGCAATTGAATGAGCGGAGACTGTGAGTGAGAGAGCAGTGGCCGGTGGGGCCCCCGCCCCTTCTTTCTGGTGACGCAGGCCTCAGTCAGTGAGAACAGGCTGGGCTGTGGGCTGGGTCTGGGACACTTACCGAACAGATGCTGACGGCTCCTGCCCCGCAGCCCAGGCCAGTGTGGGTCAGGCAGGCCAGCCGGACACCGTGCTGCGAGGCCCCCCATCCCTGTGCGTGAAGGGGCTCCATCTCACGCCCCCATTTCCCCCACAGTAGGAGTGTCCCGGGTTGCCCTAACAGATCACCACAGCTAGGGGCTTACAACCACAGAAACGACTTCTCTCACAGCTCTGCAGGCCAGGAGTCTGAAATCAAGGCATGGGAGGGCATTCCGGGGCTCGAGGGGGATCCTTCCTGCCTCGTCTGGCTTCTTGGGGCCCCAGGCATTCCTTGGCTGGTAGACACTACTTCAATCTCTGCTTCCGTCTTCACATGAGCTTCTTTCTGTTTCTCTTCTGTCTCTTATAAGGACACTTGTCATTGCATTTAGGGCCCACCCTACTCCGGGATGATCTCATCTCAAGGTCTTTAACTTCATTACATCTGCAGAGGCCCTCTGCCCTAATAAGGTCACATTTACAGGGTCCGGGATGTGGATATACCTTTTGGGAGCCACCACTCACCCCACCACACTCACTCTGTGTCACATTCTCAGGCACCCCACTTCTGAAGACAGCGATTTGTGGGGGTTCCCAGGTGGCCCACACCATGCTGTGTTCTGCTCTGTGGGGTGGCTGTTCTCCTTTGAAGGCGGGAAAGGGCTGTCCACTGAAGCCACACACTCTGCAGCCCTTTCCCACTCTGGCTATGGTGAGCTGAATGGCCTCCTTCTCCCTGCCACCCAGCCATTGTCCAGCATGAAGCTGGACGGGAGGGCAGCAGCTTGGGTGTGTCTGTGGCCTGGGCATGTGCCCAGGTTAGTATCTGAGAGGTCTCTGTGTGTGACTGAGAGAGTGGTGGTATTGGAGGACCAAATCCTTGACTGGAGTGGGCCAGTGGGGCAGGGGTCAGCGCCCCTGCGGAGGGGCTGGCCTCAGATGGGAGCAAGGACAGACCATCAGGAGGGACAGGGAGAAGCAAGGGGCAAGAGGCACACCTAGGGTGGTGGGTTCAGTTTCCTCAGGGAAATACGGGGCCCGGGGGATGGCGGGGCTGGGGGAGGAGTGTGCAGAGTGAAGAAACATCCTCTGAGCCCTTGAGCATTTTGGAAGAGGGACCAGCCACATCTTGAAAACCTTCTCGTATGCTTCCCTCCATCCTGCCCCCAAACCTTTGCTCACGAGGGTGCCCCACTGGGAGGCTGGGCACCCTTACAGCTCCGGCCTGCTTCCTTCATAAGATGCCGCTTCTGCTCTCCCCACCCCCTCTTGTCCCCCCTCCTTGAAAGTTATGCAGCCACGTAAATGCCACTCGCAGTTAAGCCGTGCGAGCCATGCTTACTTTTCTTCTCTGCACACATTTTGTTTTTCTAGGAGTTAATAATTGTCCTTTGGCTTGCTGTTTGCTCAGCTTCCCATGCACTTATCACTAATTCAACCCCAGACTCGTCCGGGTGTGTAAATGTTCTCTCAAGACGTTCAAACACGCCAGGCATTCTAGTGGTTTCATCTGGAGAGAGTTGTGCTCAGCGGAGCCCTCTGCCTGGCTGCAGGCTGTGCCACTGCCTGGGCACCTGTCCCCAGGCACAGCTGCCCTCCTGGGCTCCCTCTGCCGTCTCCTGGAGAAGCCCCCCATGTGGGAGCCCCCAGCTGATGATCAATTCCCTCCCCCTCTTTTTTTTTTTTTTTTTTTACAACAAGCAGGTGTTTATGTTCTGCTTGTGTAAAGTTCAAAAAAATATATTTAAAAAGAGCTTGACTGGTGATTGGAGGCCTGGCATGGCCTCTGCTGATCCATGTGGCCTTGAGCCGGCTTCTCCCCCTCTAAGTCTCACTTCCATTATCTATAGAACCACAGTTTAGACTGGGGTTATTCATTAATCCTTCATTTATTCATTCAACAGACATTAGTTTAGCAGTGACTCTTAAGAAAAGTGTTTATCATGGAAAAATGTCAACCACAAATAAAAGGAGAGAGAATCGTTAATGAAGCCCTGGGGACTGAGCAGCCAGTGTCAACAATGATCAATAATTCGCTTGTATTTTTCATTTATACATTATTTTTACATTTACACATACAAAAATACATTGTTCTTCATTTCCTGGAGTATTTTTTTGGAATTTGTTACTTTGAAATCATTAGAGTCATAGGAAGTTGCACAGAAACGTACAGGAGGCCGGTGGCCCCTCTGCCCGGCTCCCCCGGCGGCAGCATCTTGCACATCTGGCAGGTGACATAGGTCTCAGCCTAGAGCTGCTCAGGGTAGCACTCGTCGTGCTTGCACTTGTGCGTGTGTGCGTGCGTGCCTGCACATGTGTGCGTCTCTGCAGTTTGATCACCTGTGTAGATCCGTGTGACACCACTGCAAATACGACCCTGTTCTGTCACCACGCAGATCCTATGCTACCTCTTTATAGAGGTCTATTTGTATAAGAAACTACCAAATGGTTTCCTAGAGCAGCCACCCCTCCTTACATGCCCACTAGCAAGAGAAGGGATCCAGTTTCTCCATGGCCTCGCTAGCATTTGCTGCTGTCCCTATTTTTCATTGTAGCCATTCTGGTAGGTGCGCGGTGATATTGCATTGTGGGTTTGGGTGGCACTTCCCTGACGGCTGGTGATGTTGAGCAGCTTTTCGTGTGCCTCTTCACCATTTATGAAGTGGATTGTTGCCCTTTTTTTGGTGAGGAAGATTGTCGCTGAGCTAACATCTGTGCCAATCTTCCTCTACTTTGTATGTGGGACTCTGCCACAGCATGGTTTGATGAATGATGTGTAGGTCCACACCAGGGATCTGAACCTGGGAACCCTGGGCCGCTGAAGCAGAATGCGTGGACTTAACCACTATGCCACTGGGCCGGCCCCAATTGTTGCCCTTTTATTGTGGAGTTTTGCCTGTCCTTTTCGTGAAAACTCCCATTTTTTTCCTGGAATATTTTTTTAAAGTGAACTTTTTTGTGGAATAAGTTTAGTTTTACAGAAAAGCTGCAAAGATGGTACAGAGAGTGCCCATGTCCCCTCACCCAGGTTCTCCTAATAAACTCAAATGACAAAGGTACATTTGTCAAAACTGAGAGATTAACATTGATACTGAACTCCAGACTTCCTTCAGATTTCACCAGTTTTTCCACTAATGTCCTTTCTGTGTTCCAGGATCTCATCCAGGACCCCGCATTGCTTCTAGTCTGGATATTTTAAAATAAATGCTAGACATCATGCCATTTCACATATAAATACTCACCTATGGATTTCTAACAGATCAGGGCTTCTAAAAACAACCCCACAGCATCATTATCACACCTCATGATTGATACTAAAAGTAAGTCCTTAATGCCACCTAACACCTGCTTTCTCTGATTGTCTCACAAATGCCATTTTATGGCTGGTTTGTTGGGATGTGAACACCAGCAAGGCGTGTGATCAGCACAGGGTTGATGCATCTCCTATGTCCTCTAAAATCTGGAACAGACCCCCTCCCCCTTTTCCATGCCATCTATTTGTTGGAAAAGCCAGTCAGTCCCTTGTCCTGTAGCATTTCTCACAGTCTGGGTGTGGCTGGTGGCACCCCTGTGGTGTCTGCCATGTTCCTCGGACCCCGGAATTTCCTATAAACCAGTGGTTAGAGCAAGAGGCATGATCAGATTCAGGCTAGGTTTTTGTGGCAAGATGACTCCCTGGGTGGGGCCAAGCACTTCCCATCCCATGACCCCACGAGGCACACCTCGTGTCCTGTGGCCCACTTTCAATGACATTAATACGTATCCGTAGATGCAGGTGGGGTCAGCTTGATCCAGCCTTTATAAAATTCCCCAGCAACCTTCCACCCAGCGGTTTAGTAGCCATTAATGATCTCCGTCTAGGTCCATTGTTTAGGGTTACAAAGGGACAATTTTCCCTGTCTATAATTCTTCATGCATTTCAGAGTTGGAATTCTGTAATGGAAGTGCTTTCCCTCATTGACTATTTGGATATTATGAAATACAGGTGATGCAGGAAAAGCAGGATGGATGCACAGTCCTTCTTTGGTTTCTTCTTCTTCAGAGTAATGACTTGGTTCCCCAGCAGCTGCCAGACGAGCAGCCACTGAGGAGACCCAGGCTTTTCCACACTGAACAGGTTGCAGCCGTCACCCTCAAGCTTCCTGCCGATACTCAGAGGGTCCCATCTTTGGCCCGCAGGAGCTCCTTTGAGGTGACTCAAATGTCCCCCTCAGGTGGTCCTAGGGGCCTGAGGACTTCCTCTTTTTCTGCCACAGCAGGATGTCCGAGGCTCATCTTGTACATTTCCTGCTCCAGACCTGGATTGTGACATTTCTCCAAGGAGTCCTGGTGCCTTGTGGAAGGAAGTGGTGTTGAGACAGCACGCTTGGGCCCTGCCGAGTCCAGGTTCGGATTTCCTCGCCGTCCTTTTTATCCTCCAGGTAGGTCCCGTTAGGTTTGTACAATCGAAATACCATGCTTTCAGGGCCCTTGAAGTTCTTCTCCTTTGTCCGGTTATGCCACCAATGTTTACATGGTCACATTCATTTGTTTCTGTTTGGTTTTGATACTTAGGGATTGCTTTGTTTTTCTTTTTGGTTTTTTAAATTACAGAAAACATTTTTCATGAAACCCTATCTGTATAATTTTATCCCCTGGTTTGCTAGACCAAAGGTGGCATACTGCACTGTGCCTTGCTTTCAGATGTATCCTCACATCCTTCACCCAGCACAGAGCGCTCCAGGAGGCAGGCCTAGCACAGCTGACGCAATAAGGCCTGAGTGACAGGCGGTGGCGTCATTTCCAGTCATTTGCCATTACTGAGAAGTCCCTCCTCTTGACAGGTCTGTCAGATTCCCTCTCTCTCTCCCCATTCCTTCATTCTTTCAACACATGCAGAGTGCTGGCTGTGTGCCAGACACTGGGCCAGGCTCTCTGGACGCAGTGGTTGCAATGGAATCTGCTGGTTGCTTCCCCAGCCTCTGTTCGCCCATTCTTCTCCAGTGACAGATCCTCAGCCGGGGCCGCTTCTGAACTTCTTTCACAGCCAAGGGTGGCCACGTGACCAGTTCTAGCCAGTACAATTTGATTGGGAGTCTTGACTGGCAGCTCCCGGGAGGGCCTTTCAGAGATGCTGGGATTCTCCTTGCTCCCGTGCTCCCCTTGCGCTGTTCTCTTCCTTGTCTCCCTCATGGGTGGCGGCTGGAGCTCTAGTTGCCAGCTTGGATCAACGCAATGAAAGCCACACCCTAGGGATTATGGAGCAGTGAATTGGAATGATCTGGAAGGACCCTTGATCCCTAATGATTTTGTGGAATATCCGTACTAGTCCTGAACATTTTCCCTCTGGGCCCCGTTAACGCAAGAGACTGATAAACGCCCACCTGGGTAAGCCTCCATTATTAGGAGGTTGTTCTCATATGTGTACCTGAACCTAATCCTAACTGACAGAGGAGAAAACCAAACAGCCGTGGTCTCTGTTCTTATCTAGGGAGGGGACAGCCATTTGATGACACATCTAATAAGTAAGTGTGTGATTATTATTGCAAAAATATCTGTGAAAAAGATATAAGGCTGCCCCTCAACAAAAAACCAAGAGTGAGAGAAAGAGAGGCTCACCTTAGAGGAACACATCCAGATTTTTGCAATCAGAAAACCCAGAAGGAAGCTGCTTTTATGTCGGTGTGCGTGTAAGTTTTGTGACATTTCAAAAGGTACAAGTTGATTTGTTTCCTTCAGTATTATAAACTAGATGCTCTGAATGACCTTTCTGATGAAAATAATGAAAATTGTTGAATAAAAGATTTTAAAATCATCTTTTTAAATGCGCCAATGAGATGGTGAAAAAGTATGGAACTTCAGAGTCCGAAAGTTAAGTTAAGGCAGGAACCCAGAGTGTAATAGAACACTGAGGCCAACTTTCAGCCTAGGGGCGTTTGTGGGTCCTGGTGACCTTGAGCTTCACTTGTCATGGCCTCATGGATTGTGGTGACAGGCCACGAAGCCCAAGGCTTGCAAAATAAGAAGTCCGATAGGAAACACCCCCTCCCCCTGCCACGCAAAGGTGAGATGGAAAAGGCTATGCCGTCATCATTGGAAGGGTGACCTAGAGACACCAACCTCACCTCCTCGCCCACCAGGTCTTATTTCCAACCCTAGCAGGAGAGGGAGGGGAAAATATCTGCTCTGCAAGTTTGTACTGACAAGCCAGCATCACGCGGCTCTGCAGCTGGAATATAACACCTGGATAGTCTGTAAACTCCTCACACTGAGAATTTAGTTTAAGATGGTTCTGGGTTGGAGTGCCCCTAGAAAATCGTCAGAAGCCAGTGCAAATCCTCTCTGGAGGAAACCACCTCTCATTCAGGTTTCAAGGCATTTTCACCATGAAGTTCTAAGAAACAAACATAGCCAGTCAGAAAATCTAAACACACAAGTGAAAAAGGGAATAGATATAAATACATATGAAAAAGAACCAAATAACACTTCTAAAAGTGAAAAATAAAATAATTGAATTTAAAAATTCAATGAAGGGGGCCGACCCCATGGCCGAGTAGTTAAGTTCACGCACTCTGCCTCGGCAGTCCAGGGTTTCACCGGTTCGGATCCTGGGCGTGGATGTGGCACCGCTCATCAGGCCATGCTGAGGCGGCGTCCCACATGCCACAACCAGAGGCGCTCACAACCAGAATATCAACTATGTGCTGGGGGGCTTTGGGGAGAAGAAGAAAAAAAAAAGAAGATTGGCAAGAGATGTCAGCTCAGGTGCCAATCTTTAAAAAAAGAAAAAATTCAATGAAGGACTTCCACCTCTGGTAATGATAAATTAGTTAATTCATGTCTTGATGAGGACAATTAAAAAAGCTGGAAAAATATAAAAATCACCTGCTTGAAGGCATCACGGAGTAAAAAGAGGACAAAGAATTTCCAGGCCAAGATGCAGAGAAGGGCAGAACCAGTGGGAGATGAGGCCAGTGTTTGGAACTGATTACCCCCTGGCGGCTTCTGAAGAGTCTAGAATGGGTGAGTTGGAGACTCCAGACGGGTATTGACAGCTACACAGGGCTAGAAGGACAGACATCAGAATCCAGGGCCTACCATGGGAGCACCCTGGTGAATATCCCTCATTTTAGTTGAGACACTGAAGAGCTGCTCCCTGGGACTAAGGTGATCCAGAAAGAGAAAGAGTCTCCTAGGACTTCAGCTAGCTCTTTGTCTTCTCAATTCCTGAAACTGGATTAGGATGACCCTAGATTGGTAGTGTCCTCAGAAGCTCATAAAGCTGAGTGGAATCTTCTCTGGAGGAAGATAGCATCATCCTCACCCTCAAGTTATTGCTACAAACGTTTTTGCAATTACAATGTGCAGCAAACAACAAAAATAACTAGGCATATGAAGAGAGAAAGCAATATGAATGAAAATCAAGAGAAATAACAGACAATAGGAAAAGACCCACAGTGGCTCCAGACATTGGAATTATCAAATATAAACTTTAAAATAACTAAGCATACACTGTTCAAAGATGTAAATGACAATATTGAAAACTACAGCAGAGAACTGAAACTATAAAAAAGCCATTTGAAAATTCTAGAACTAAAACTGAGAGTAACCAAAATTAAATGAATGAATGGGCATAACAGCAGAATATCTGCAGCTGAAGAGAGTGTCAGTGGACAGGAAGGTAAGTCAGAAGAAACTATCCAAAATAAAGCATGGAAAGACAAAGGAATGGACAATGAAAAGAGAGAGAAAGAGACAGAGAGGATACAGTGAGATCTGACACATGTGTAATTGGAGTCCCAGAAGAAGAGGAGAGAAATAATGGGGCATAAACAATATTAAAAGGCATAATGGCTGAGAACTTTCCAAAAATGGAGGAAAACCTCAAACCACACAGTAAAGAGGGCCTGGAAACTCCATGCAGAGTAAATGAAGAGAAATGGACATCAGGGCAAAATAGCTAAAAACCAAATTACTTAATTGTGAAATGTTGAAAGCTTTACATTTGAGATCAGGCAAAAGATAAGGTTACCGGCTAACACCAATTCTATTTGACATTGTACTTGAGTTCCTGGTTAGTGCAGTAAGGCAAGGCAAATAAAAAAGATTTAGAAATTATTTGTGAGTGATAAGATAGTGTATGCAAAAAATCTGAAGAATCCACAGATAAATTATTCAAATTAATCAGAAAATTTAGCGTGGTTCCTGGATACAAAATCAGCATATAAAAGTAAACAGAGACAGAATTTGTTTTGTTTTTTTTTTAAAGATTTTATTTTTTTCCTTTTTCTCCCCAAAGCTCCCCGGTACATAGTTGTATATTCTTTGTTGTGGGTCCTTCTAGTTGTGGCATGTGGGATGCTGCCTCAGCGTGGTTTGATGAGCAGTGCCATGTCCGCACCCAGGATTCGAACCAACGAAACACTGGGCCGCCTGCAGCGGAGCGCGCGAACTTAACCACTCGGCCATGGGGCCAGCCTCAGAGACAGAATTTGTAATCAAAAGAAAGATAATATTTACAATAGGATAAAATATATGACTATGTAGGAATAAATCTAACAAAGACATGCAAGACCATTATGTAGAAATCTATAATAATTTGAAAGACATTGAAGGAAAGACAAAAAACAGTAAAAAATATGCTGTGTTCATGGATTGGAACACATAATATTTCTCCTTTTAACTTTTTTAACATAATTTCAAATTTATAGAAAGTTTATAAGAATAGTAGAAATAAATAAAAGGGAACACCTTCAACCTGATAAAAGGCATGTATGAAAACCCCACAGCTAACATTATGGTTAACTTAATGGTGAAAGACTGATTAGGAATAAGACAAAGAAGTCTGCTCTTGTCACTTCCAGTCAACATTGTACTGGAGGTTCTAGCTAGGGAAATTATGCAAGAAAAAGAAATACAGTAGACTGCATCTAGATCGGAAAGGAAGAAGTAAAATTATCTCTATTCCTAGGTGACATGATCTCATACATTAAAAATCCCAAAGAACCCACTAAAAACTATTAGAACTAATAAATGAGCTCAGCAAGGTTGCAGGATGTGAGATCAATGTACAAAAATCAATTGTGTTTCTATATACAGCAATAAATAATCCAAATGAAATTAAGAAAACAGTTCTGGGGTCCAGCCCCATGGTATAGTGGGTAAGTTTGGTGCACTTTGCTTCAGTGGCCCAGGTTTGTGGGTTCAGATCCCAGGCACAGACCTACATCACTTATCAGCCATGCTGTGGCGGCAACCCACATATAAAGGGGAGGAAGATTGGCACAGATGTTAGCTCAGGGCTAATCTTCTTCAGCAAAGCAAGCAAACAAACAAAACCCCAATTCTATTTATAAAGCATCAAAAAGATTAAAATACTTAGGAATAATTTAACAAAAGAAGGGCAAGGCTTGAACAACAGTATATTGTTGAAGGACATTAAAGAAGATCTAAATAAGTAGAAAGGCATCCAGTGTTCATGGATCAAAGAATTAATACTAAGATAGCAATGCACTCCAAACTGACCTACAGATTCAATGCAACGCCTGTCAAAATTCCAGCTGGCATTGTTGCAGAAATTGACAAGCTGATACTAAAATTCACATGGAAATGCAAGGGATCCAGAATAGCCAAAACAATCTTGAGAAAGAAAGAAAAAGTTGGAAGACTCACACTTCCCTATTTCAAAGCTTACTACAAAGCTACAGGAATCGAGACTGTGTGGAACTGGTGTAAGAATAGACTTATAAATTAATGTGATAGAATTGAGAGTCCAGAAATAAACTCTTACATTTATGGTCAATTAATCTTTCAACAAGGGTGCCAAGACAATTCAATGGGAGAAAGAATAGTCTTTTCAACAAATGGCATTGAAGTGAAGTTGGACTCCTACCTCACACCATACATCAAAAGTAACTCAAAGTGGATCAGAGACCTAAATATAAGAGCTGAGACTGTAAAACTCTTAGAAGAAACCATAAGTGTAAATCTTCATGACCTTGGATCAGGCAATGGTTTCTTAGATATGACACCAAAAGCACAAGTGACAAAAAATAAAACAGATAAATTAGACTTCATTAAAATAGTTCTGTGCTGCAAATGACACCATCAAGAAAGTGAAAGGACAATCCACAGAATGAGGGAAAATATTTGCAAATCTTATATCGGATAAGGGACTTGTGTCTAGAATACATAAAGAAACTTTATGACTCCACCATAAAAAGACAAATGACAACTCTAAAAATGGGGAAAGAATTTGAATAGATATTTTTCCACAGAAGATGTGCAAGTGGTCAATGAGCACATGAAAAGATGCTCAACATCATTGGTCCTTAGGGAAATGCAAACCAAAATCATCATGAGATGGCACTCCACATCCATTAGAATGGCTGGAAGCAAAAAATGGACAAAACATTTTGGTGAGGATGTAGAGAAACTGAAACCCTTGTACATTGCTGATGGAAATGCAAAGTGGTGCAGCTGCTTTGGAAAAGTTTGGCAGTTTCTCAAAATGTTAAACATAGAGTTACCATACGACCCAGTAATTCCACTCCTAGGTATAGTCCCAAGAGATAAATTGTATGGCATGTGAACCAGATCTCAATAGAGCCGTTAAAAAAGAATAGTAGATAGATTTCTCCTATACCTTTCATATAAATTCCTCAAATGTTGACATTTTACTATATTTTCTTTATTCTTGTCTCCATATATCTATACATATATACACACACTTATTTTCTGAATCTTCCAAATCAGTTGAAAATTATGATCCTTTACCTTTAAATACTTCAGTGTGTATTTCCTAAAAACAAGGAACATTCTCTTATCTAACCAGGGTACAGCTATCAAAATCAGGAAATTAACGTTGGTACAATATTATAATCTACAGACCTTATCCAGAGTTTGCCAACTGTCCCAATAGCGTCCTTTCTAGAACAGGACGAATCTCTGATCACGCAGTGCATTCATTGTCGTATCTCTTGAGTCTCCTTTAATCTGGAGCAGTTCTTTGGTCTTTGGGTTTTATGGCATTGCATTTTTCAAGGGTGCAGGCCAGTTATTTTGTAGAATGTCCCTCTGTTTGGGTTCGTCTGGTGTTTCCTCACCATTAGCCTCAGCTTTTGCACTTTGGGCAGGAGTGTCAGAGAAGTGATGTGTCCGTCTCAGTGCACAGATTTGGAGGCACGCAGTGGCAGTTGGTCCCGTTACTGGGACCTTTGATCACTTGGTTAAGGTGGTGTCTGCCAGGTTTCTCCACTGTCAAGTTGCTATTATGTTCCATTTATGGGGAGATATTTTGAGACTATTTAAATATCCTTTTCCTCATCAAACTTTCACCCACTAGTTTTTTTAATCCATTGATAATTTTTGCTTGAATCAATCATTACTATGATGGCTGCCAAATGGTGATTTTCCAGTTCTATCATTCCTTCTACACTTATTATTTGACTTTCCACTGTGAGGAAGAGCTTCCCTTCTCCCCATTTACTTATTTATTTATGTCAACGTGGACTCACGGGTTCCTTATCTTCTAGAAGAACAAGATGTTCTATGCTCCTCCAGATTTTCCCTATGCCCCATTCCTAGAATCAGCCATTTATCCTAGGATCCCTGGTTCATTTTGAATGGGTAATTTCACTTAGAAACCTATCAGAAAATCACACACAAACACACTACATACATATATATATATATATATATATATATATATATATATATATATATATATATATAACATTCATGCATATATGTAGATGTACGTATACATATGTGTATGGACACTTCCACACATCTGTGTTGATCATCTATTTATCTATCTAGCATTTATGTATCTATCTAATATCTATCTCTTTATCTATCTCTCTGTGTATCAGTTACCTATCTATCGTCCGTCCATCCATGTCCACGAGTTCATACTCACGCTGTGAGTCCCAGGTTCATTTGAGTCTTCATCCCCATTGCTTCCTGGTGAGTCCTCGCTCCATGCCGGGAAGGCTGGCCCCTCTCACCCGCATCACGTCTCCGGATTTCCTACGCTGGATGACTCAGAATGGAGCTGCAGAACGGTCAACTCATGTCTCCGGAAAGAAGAAATCCACTCTCTAGGGTTCAACATTTGTTTCTAGTTCTTTTTCTCTTTAGCTTGAGGGCACGAGTCCCAGACTGTGTCCACAGGGGACCTTCTTTTCTCCCCTTCAGGGAGCTCACAGCTGCTGGCTGTTTACCCCCTTCCTTGTGATTGCGTATATTTTAGATAATCCGAAGTTTGGATGCTCTCTGTCCTCTAGTTATGCTGAGGGCATGGTTTTTGTGTGGTTTTATTTTTTCTTGTGTTTTTAAATTGATTTTTGTTTGGAAGCTATGTTGAGAGTTCCAGATTTACGTGGCTGCCATTATCTTGGCTACCCAGAATTCTCCAAAAAAATCAATGTTTTGAACATGACAATTCTTTCCCATTTGATTTATAGATTGAATACAATTGTAATCTAAATGCCATTTTTTAAATGGAGCTTGACAAAGTGGTTCTTAAATTTATATGGAAGAGCGGATGGCTAAGACACTCCTACGGAAGGATGTAGAGGCGGCTACCGTAGCAGATTCTGAGAATTACTCTACAGGACAGTGCGGGATCGGCAAAAGGATGGACGGATGGACCAATGGGACAGAACAGACAATGCGGAAGCCATGTGTAGATACTCAGTTTATGACAAAGCTGGCATCGCAGGTAAGTGGGGGAAGGAGATGTTTTTTCAATGAATAATGCTGGGATGATTGGTTATCCATATGAAAAATAAAGTTGGGCAACATCAGGTGTTGGCAAGCCTGGGGAGCCACAAGGAAACTCAGATACTGCAGGCGGGCCTGGGAACTGGGGCAGCTGCTTGGGAAAGCCACTTGTCATTCCTTCACAAAGTGGAGGATGTACCTTTCCTGGGGTGCAGGGATTGGCCCCTGGATGTGATCACTAGAGAACCTCGTTCAGGGCATCAGGACTTCTGTCCACGAGCACACAGAGCAGCCCTGTCTGTAACAGCACGAAGAGTGCAAACAAGCCAACTGTCCGTCAGGCTGACGATGGGACTAAATGATGGAGGTTAGTCCCGCAACGGAAAGGAATGCTGGGAGGACGAAGGGATTTCTGCTCTCAGGGAGTGGTGTGGATGAGTCTTGGGAATCCCATGTTCGGTGAAAAAGCAGGTTGCAGAAGAATACTAACAGCGTGATTCTGTTTATATGAAGTTTGAATCAGGCAAAAGGAAAGAACACATTGTTTGGGGAAGCATATAAAGGAGGTGAAACGAGAAAGAGAAGCCTGGGAGTGGGAAATGGAAAATTCAAGACAGAGGTTACCTCTGACCCCCGGAGGGGACAAGAAGGGACACCCTAGGTCCTTCACAGGTAATATCACCTTTCTTTTTTCCAAGCTGGGTGGTGAGTACACAGGGGCTCCTGGAATTGTTCTTCATACTCACACATATTTTGTAAATATTCTTTCATGTCCTCTTAACATCTAATAGAAACAATTTTAAACACTAAGAGCTCTGCTGAATTACCTATGGTGATCTTGTTGTGGCTGGGAACCTCAGAAGTCACCCTCGGCCCGGGGGCCTCCCCAGGGAGCAGAGCCCAGTGCTCTGAGCCTGCAGGCTCGGCCACAACAGGTGGTACTCTGGGTAGGGTGGCACCCGTGAGTAAGTACTGAAGTACTTCGGCACCCACTGGTAAATTGCAGCTCAAATGCTCCCACCTGCTGATTGCAGCAGCCTCCTCTCCATGGGGCCGCCTGCCCCCATCCTGATCCTGTGACTAGTGCTTAGGCGGGCACAGCAGAGGCCCTTTGAGATCCTGCTCCAGCCCCTGAGCGGCCTCTGCGCCTGGGTCCCCCGGGGTCAAGTTCGAGGAACATTACGCCACCTCCTGCAGCCCCTGCTCTGTGGCAAAGCCCAGCACCCCCACTCTTGGAGGAGAGAAGACTCAAGGTTATACCCGCCCACCAGGTCTGTCTGCCACCCAGTCCACCCACAGCCAGTTTGCCTAACGACCCGTTCGCCTAATTACCAGGTCACCTCCAAGCCTGAATTTGGAATTCAAATGAAGGAGTTTATTTTCAGCTTTTATTCTAAGAGTGGCTCCAGCTTAATCCGTTCTCTAATGATCAATTTGCCTAATTAAAAAAAATTAAGCATGTTGAAACCAATTCACCGAAGGCCCTTCTGTCTCCGGCTGCTTCTGAGGATTGCTTCGCACTTGGGTTAGGGGTGACTTGCTCTCTTGGGGGCTCTTTTTCTTCTTCTTTCAAAAGTAGATGTGTCTAGCTGTAAACACGTCTCCACGTTGCAGTGTTTCCTAGAGCCGCCCATTCGCCCTCGGGCTTGGCAGTGGTCTGCTCTGCCTGGGTGCCAGGTGGCCAGCATGTGCCCGAGGTGGGCACTCGCTGCAGCCCTGGTGCTGCCGTGCCCGGGTCTGTCCGGCAAAGGGGCGAGTGGGGTGGCGAGGTAATGCCCTGAGCTGCAGGTTATGTCTCACTCTATCAAATTCACAAAGGAAAACGGGATTGGGAGACACAAAATGATGGACAACGTATCTTGATAAAATATACGTATTCCTAGAACAAAACAACCTCAGGAAAAGATCTTTATACCAAAAGGCAAAAAAGCCCTTAAAGTATTCCAGAGAAGAGAAAACAGAAAAGATGTTGCGCATGTGCTGAGCGCCCTCCCAGCTCCTCTTGGCCTCTGGACCCAATGGCTCTGCTGTCACTGGCCCTTGACCCTGGGCAGGTCACCCCAGCCTCCTCCGTCAAATGGGGCGAGCATGGTGCGTCCTTCAGCTCGGTGGAGGAGCTGGCGGGTTAATCCACTTACTGTTTACTGTGGAGCTGGCCTGGAGGTCCACTTTAACTACTATAGAAACACAGATTAAAGCAAGCTGCCTTTAGAGGAAGGCTTTGTTTTCTTTTCTTTTCTTTTTAATCCTTAAAATGCCAGAAAGTTGGGTGAAAATAAGGCCCTGATACAGATGCAGAGCCAGCCGGCTCACTGCACCTGGAGGCTGGGAGGTCGGTGCTCTCCAGTCTTGAAGTAGCTTCCAAATGCAGCCCCACAGCCTCGCTGTGGCTTCTTCGTGGCCTTCCCTCAGCCTTTGAGAGCTCTAGATCCTTCTCTCCCTTCAGCACCCTCCCCTGGAAGCTTCCTTGGGCCCCTCCCCCAAGCCTCCGCCATCTTTGGAGGGCAAGGCATGTGCTCCTCATTCTGCCTCCCTCACTGTCCCTCACACTGTCCCTTCCCAGAAGCTGTGAATGGTTTAATGGGGGGGGGGAAGGGTAACCCGCAGCCCAGTGAGGGGGTGATTCAGAGTGTCACTGGGGAGAAGAGTCCCTTGCTCTCTCCCGGAAAGCCCAGTTCCAGCTCCAGGCCGCCGTCACATGCGGAACCTGTGAGGAGCAAGCTCTGGGGAGAGCTGGGTGTGTGGCACCAGGAATGGGGGCGCACGCTGGATTCACGTGGGGGTACCTGTGTCTGCCCGCTGGGGTTTCCGGAGGCAGGAGGCTGGCTGGAGGAGCCCCTGGGAGCGGGAAGCATGGGGAGCAGAGGACTGAGGTTGGGAGGGCTGCCTAGGCAGCTGGCCTTTCAGGAGAAAGAGGGGGCTGATCTGTGGTCATGAGTGGCGTCCAAAGAGGACCGGGCTGGGCAACTCCAAAGAGTCCTTAGCAAGAAGGGGGCTGAGCCCACCCTGGGAAAGGGGTGACCCCCTCGGCAGAGGCCACAGGCAAAGATGCAGCACCCTCCCCACCCCCTGGACCTTGGGCTGGTGGCGCAAGATAAGGCCTGCCTGCCCCAGCCCAGGGAGGGGGTCGGGAAGGGAGGGGAGGTCAGAGCACCTTGTCTCCATTCCAGTCCGGTCCAGTCCTGGGGATGGGGAGGAGGAGCTTCGAGTGGGACGTGAGTCTGGGCTGAATTTTAATCGTCTAAAAGGACCAGAAAAGTTAATGGTCGAGGTGAGGGGGTGGGGGTGGGGGGAGGTGCGAGAACACACCGTGACTGGCATAAACAAAGCCCATCGTGAGTTAGGCCAGAAAGAAAGACTTGGAATGGCCGGAGGAGCCCCAGGAAATGCCAGGGGGCTGCAGACCCAGGTGCTCTGCATGTCCAGCCCCGGGCCAGGCCTTGGGGTGGCCTCCTTACCCTCTCCCCTCCACAAGGGGCTGGCAGGTGGGCCTCAGCTGGGGCTTGGCACATGGGTAGAGCAGGGAGCAGCAGGCGAGTGCCCAGGGAGAGAGGTCTCCCCCAGAAGGCAGCCGGGAGAGGAGCCCGGGGGCAGGAGGGCAACACCCGAAGGGACCCTCTACTTTCCCAAAGCCGAGCCGGGGGGACTGGTGGCCCGTCCCTACCCCAGAAGACATTTCCCATAACAGAGGCTACTGGGCAGGGTGAGGAGAGACTCAGGGTAGATAGAAAAGCAGCAGGCTGTGGTTTGGGGACAAACAACAAGGCAGAGGTGAGAGTGTCCCTGAGTTGGCACAGGGGCAACCTGCAGGTTAGGGGACCAGAGGGGCTCAGATCCTTGCCCGCTCTTCTGGGAGGGTGGCAGGCTACCGGGGTGGACAGGCCTAGAGGGCATCCCTGGGCCTGCGGCCAAAAGACTGGGCCCAACAGTGCAGCTACAGACCATGGGGCCCCCAGCTTGGGCCTGCTAGCAATGTCCTAGGTTTGGCAGGGCGCAAAGGAGCTGGACTGCAGAGTCTGTTGTGCTGTTCAGGATGGGGACCCTCAAGATACCCCTCTGTGGGGAGCATGGCTGAGGGCTCTCCCCTCTCGCTGTGTTTCTCTGGCCAGAAGAAAAGATGGGCTTCCCTGTCCCAAGAACTTAGGCCCAGCGCTCAAGTCGATGGCTTGCTCTGACCAAGCGTGGGCTGGCTTTAGCATCTTGCTATGTTTTTCTGCGTAGTCTCTCTTCGAGGTCACTTGGTCCGTGCTCTGCGTGCTCAAGGAGTATGTAATGCCCTGACATTTAATCTCTGGCCGGGGGATCTCTAAGATGAGGTTCTTTTCACCCATCTCTCTCTCTTTTGGCCACCACCAGCTGCACACCCAGGCTGCACCAGCATCCCACTGTGGGAAATGGCTGCCTGGCGCTGAGTGGAAACCATGGCAACAGAAAGCGGGGAGGATCTTCCTGGCGCCCCGTGGAAAGGGCAGCCTATTTCTGGGACCTGAGCCCAGTTATTCACTAGTTTTGCATTTTACTGTGAATTTCAATTCTGGAGAGCTGGCCTTGAGGGTGCTGGGCCTAAGTTTGGGGGGCTGGACAAGTGACCTGCTCCCCTTCTTTCTCCGAAGGAGAGTCTCAACTCCTGACCCCAACCTTCAAGGTTGCCTGTATCTGCCACAAGACTCAATCTCTAGCATCCGATCGGATCCCTCCTTCGGCCAGAACAGGGGAAGATAGGTGCTTTGGGGATGACTGGGGTGGCAAGGAGACCAACTGGGGGCTCCCTTTCACTGGGTGGCCTCTTCCTGTTTTAAGAGCCTGCTTCCCATTTCCAGGTAGGCAGGCGGAGGCTCTGACATGGTGCAGGCGGTGAGCTGCGTTCCTTTAACTCAGCGATGAGCGAGCCCCCAACGTGCGTGCACGCGCACACGCACACAGATGAGCACACTCCAGCTGTGTGGCTTTTGGTGTAGACGACTCTGCCCCCTAGTGGCAGGCTGCGGCCAGCACGCTGGACTCGTGGGGGCCAGGCTGCCACTGGGATTCCTTCCAGCTCAAACTTAGGCGAGGGGTCTTCGGAGAAGGAGACAAACAGGAGACTGATCCTTCGATGTTGGGTCCAAGGAGACAACTGCGGGCTAAGCTTGTTTCCCGAGAGCATCCCAGGAGGGGATCGCAGCTGGCTCCTGCCTGGCCGTTTTTTCCACCTGCCACCTTCTCCTTGGGTGACGGCTGCCCATGCCTTTCCCTTCAGGTTGCCCCAAACTAGGGACACCTCCTTGATGCCCCTCTTTCTTCCTCCCCAGCACCCAACTCTTCACCCATCCTGGGGAAGGTCTACATCCCAAATAGCTTCTGTGGGTTTTTTTAACTCTTTTTTTTTATTTTTGAGGAAGATTAGCCCTGACTAACATCTGCCGCCAATCCTCCTCTTTTTGCTGAGGAAGACTGGCCATGAGCTAACATCCGTGCCTGTCTTCCTCTACTTTATATGTGGGATGCCTGCCACATCGTGGCTTGACAAGCGGAGCTGGGGAGGGTACACAGGACATCATCTGATGTCACACCTGTGAATGTGTTATGTTACCTGGCCGGGGGGACTTTGCAGGTGTAATTAAGGCTACTAACCAACTGACCTGAACATAGGGAGCTTAGCCTGGACTATGGGCTGGGCTGGGTGTTGTCACTGGAGCTCGTACAAGCAGAGCTTCACCGACTGAGGAAAAGATAATGAGAAGGACGCCACCTGCCATTGTCATCTTGAAGGTGAAGGGGCCAGTGTCAAGGAAACCTCGACCTCTGTCCTACAGCCTGAAGAAAGTGGAGTCTACCAAAAACCTGAATGAACTTGGAAGCAGAATCTTCCAGAGCCTCCAGATAAGACCCCAACCCATCTGACATCTTCTGTTTGTTTTGTTATGTTTTGAAATTATTATAGATTCGCAGGAAGTTCCAAAGACAGTACAGGGAGGTCCTGTGTACCCTCCCCAGCTCCCCCCAGCGGTGACATCTTACATAACTGTAGCGCGATGTCAAACCTGGCCCCGGAGGCCACTGCCTGTTGTCCTCACACGGTGCCTCTGAGACTGGCTGTGGCCCTCCCTCAGGACAACCTCCTTTACCTTCTAGCTAGAGTTGCCCCAGGGCAGTAACAGTTTCAGGATTCCCTTCTGGCCTTATTTGAAAAAATACAGCTTTATTGAGATATACTTTACATACCAATTCACCCATTTAAAGTATACAGTTTAATGCTTTTTAGAATATTCATCACTATCACCACATTGTGCAACTATCACCACTATCTTATTCCAGAACATTGTCATCAGCCCAGAAAGAAAGCCCATACCCATTTAGCAGTCACTCCCCGTTCTGCCCCCAGCCCCCGGCAGCTGCTCGTCTCCCTTCTGTCTCTACGAATTTCCCGCTTCTGACCTTTCACAGAAGTGGAATCACATAGTACGTGACCTTTTGTGTTTGGCTTCTTTGACTTATATGTTTTATAAGTCGTATTTATGAGTCTTATGTGACTGAGATCTGTTTTCAAAGTCCATCCGCGCTGTAGCCTGTATCAGGATTTCACTCCTGTGCTCGTTCCCGCTGTGGCCGAATAGTATTGCGCTGTGTGGACAGGTCGCCGTTTGTTTATCCGGTCATCTGCTGATGTGCTGATGGACAGTTGGGCTGTTTCCACTTTTTGGCTATCATGAATAAATCTGCTATGAGCATTCATGTACAAGATTTTGTGTGGCCACATTTTCATTTCTCTTGGTGGGAGTGGAATTTCTGTGTCATATGGTAATTCGATGTTTAACTTTTTGAGGAACTGTCAAACTTTTCCACAGTGGCTGCACTGTTTTACATTCCCACCAACAATGTATGAGGGGTCCAATTTCTCCACATCCTTGACAACACTTGCTATTATCTCTTTTTAATTATAGCTACAGTGATGGGTGTGAAGTGGTATCTCACGTTTTTATTTGTTTGTTTGTTTTTTGGTGAGGAAGATTGGCCCTGAGCAAACATCTGTTGCTAATCTTCCTCTTTTTGCTTGAGGAAGATTGTCCTTGAGCTAACATCTGTGCCAATCTCCCTCTATTTTGTATGTGGGACGCTGCCACAGCATGGCTTGATGAGCAGTGTGTAGGTCTGTGTCTGGGATCCAAACCAGTGAACCCTGGGCCTCAGAAGGAGAAAGCATGAACTTGACCACTTAGCCACGGGGCTGGCCCTTATCTCATGCTTTTGACTTGCATTTCCTAATGTCTAGTGATGTTGAGCGTTTTTTCACAAATTCACGGCACATTGTGCACAGTCTTCAGAGAGCTATTCCGTCGGATCCTTTTCCCCCTTTCAATGGGGTTGTCTGTTATCACTGAGTTGTAATGGCTCTTTATCTCGTCTAGATACAGTTCGTGTAGCAGCCGTGTGACTTGTAGGTGGGCTCTCCCATTCTGTGGACTGTCTCTTCACTTTGCTGGTGGTGTCCTTTGAAGCACAGAATTGATTAATTTTGATGAAGTCTGATTTATCTTTTTCCTTTCTTGCTTGTGTTGTTGCTAAGAAACCATTGCCTCATCCAAGGTCACAAAGATTTATGCCTATGCTTTTTTTTAAAAAAGAGTTTTATGGTTTTAGCTCTAACATTTAGGTTTATGCTCCACTTTGAGTTAATTTTTTTATATGGCATGAGGTAGGGGGTCCAACTTCATTGTTTTGCATGTGGCTGTCCAGTTGCCCCCAGCACCATTTGTTGAAGAGAATGTCTTTTCCCCATTGAATGTCATGTCACCGTTGTCAAAAATCAGTTGGCCATAGCAGTATGGGGTTATTTCTGGGCTCTCAGTTCTAGTCCATTGATCTATAAGTCTATCTTTGTGCCAGTCCTACACTGTCTTGATTCCTGTAGCTTTGTGGTAAGTTTTAAAATCAAGAAGTATGAGTCCTACAACTTTGTTCTTTTTTGAGATTGTTTTGGCTATTCTGGGTCCCTTGCATTTCCAAATAAATTTTCGGATTGGCTTCTCAATTTCTGCAAAAAAGCCAGCTGGAATTTTGATAGAGATTGCATTAAATTTGTGGATCGATTTGGAGAGTATTGCTTGCTACCTTAACAATATTGTTTTTTGATCCACAAACAT